>NW_024104352.1:600000-1193792 GCF_003945595.2 Pipra filicauda
AAAGTATAGGCTCTAGTTCAATATCATTGAACTATCAATTATATCAATTTAGGTTTTACTTGATTTTTAAGTGTCTGAGCTGGAACTAGAGCCAGTCATTCCATGGCTCTTACAATCCCATTGTCATGCAAGCTCCTTTTCAGATGTAGTATTTGATAGGTTCATCAGCTTTTTGGAAATTGATGCTTTTTAGTCCTTAATATTCCTGAGGTAAAAGCACTCTACTTGTTGGCTTTTTCACTTCAGTAAGGATCTGCAAAGCTGTGGGGATCTCTCCAAGAAGGCCTGTGTTCCTTACTGCTGGGAATAGGAACAAGCTGTTACAGGGTGCTTATGGATGGTCTCGGGTTTGGAGCAGGACAACTTACACAAGACCATGTCAAATGCATCATTTTTGATTCAGAGACTGCCTAACCCAAACCCACCAAAGGTGAAGATGGAGAAGGAAGTTAAAGCCAATCTGTCCCTCTCCAGTCTTTATTTGGGTGTTTTCAACCCTGGGTACCACATCAGGACTCTGATCCCCTCCCACCCCAGAACTCACACATTGATCTTCAGCATCACACTGTGACAAGGAGGTGTCTTTTTGGGACACTGACATACACAGGGGTTAAATGACTCTATGCACCAAAGCAAATCACTGGTGACCCAAAATTACAACGTGGGAGTTCCTGACTCCTAGGACCATGCTCATTCCACTAGACCACACTGCCTCCTGAGAAAATATGTTTTAATGGTATCTGGCCAGCTGTGTAAACATGTCAAGAGACAACCATGTAAAAGTGAACTGCTCCCATTAGGCAAGTTGTAGTCTATTTTATTTGTAAGCAATAATCCCTCCTCCAAGATGATATTTTCACAAACAAAAAATAGGGAAATGAGGAAAAACAAAAGCATTACAGAAAATGTCGATGACATGACCAAGTTCATTTCCCCTTGAACAGTGAGCCTCTTCTTCTCTACCAGACTCTACTTTCTAGCCTGGCTTCTGATTTGAGAGCTAGTTTTGGGGGTTGATGGGCTGGTGCCCATATGGCAGGTGGGAAAGACACCTCTTTTCACATTATGGGGTTTCCTCAGCTGATGAACAATCACCCCTGCTTAAAAATATGTTGCTGTCAGAGTCAGAGCTATCAGTTAATGAGTCTGAGCACCCTCAGTGTTCAGTGTTATGATTCCTCACTTATGAGAAGAAAAAACTTTGCCTGATGTTGGACACAGCCAGCCACCCAACAACCAATCTTTATTCTTTTATTAAAATGCCTCTTTTCTGTCTTTGCATTACAGGGTACAGAAGAACAAGGGATGTATTTAACAGTAATGTGACCCATCCTGGTCACTGGTTTTTGGTATAAAAAACAGAGGATGGGTTGCCATTTACTACCACTATGAAGATAAAAAGCAGTGGGTTTGGTTAAGTAAAATGTCCCAGCACTTGCATGAGCTGATTCCTCTGAGACAAAATGTTTCAGGCTTAGTGGTACTGACTGATGTCTTGAAAGAAAAACCATTGCTGTACCTGCTCCCTAGTTCACTGTCAAGGGCCCTTCTCTTGGCTGTGTAGGTGGCACAGGCACCCTGGGGCTCAAATCACTTCCCTTTGCTCCAGCATGTGGGCACAGCTGCATCAAAAAGTAGTGACATTTCTCACTTCCAAACAGTTTGGTTCAGGTTCTGGTGTCAATGCAGTTGCTAAGTGATCCCACTGAGTGATCCCACTGCTCTGTACTCCGCTCTACAGCACCGAATGCTCTATCCAGGGGAGCAGGCTCTGGCAGTGCATTTCAGCTCTCAGCTTTGCCCTTACACATGTGTTGTTTCTGCAGTATTTGTCAGTAGTGCTGTCTCTGTTCCTCTCCAGAAGCTACATGCAGAGCCGGCTTCCCCAGGGAGCTGCACCCATGCAGGGCTGGAGATCCAACACTCTTCCTCTGCTGCCAAGCGCACGGCGACAACAGGAAAGAGAAACACTCACCTTCTGTGTCACCTGCAACGGGCTTGTCCCACAGGGTCTTCAAGGTCCACACAGGTTTTCTGAAACTGGAGGCTGACTGACAGCAGTAAGTACTGAGCCAAGCACTGCAAAAAGGCACAGCTCAGCTCAGGCTGGGGCTCTGAGCGTTGATAATGAATTATTTTATTCTTTGTTCAATGGGATTGTGTTGGAGCCTGCAATCCCCACTGATGCTATCTTGTTGGGCAGTGGATGATAGAAACTGAAAGGCAGTCACAGTGAAAGAAATCAAAGATGATTCAGAAATTCCAGGTATGCTAATGAAGCAGGAATGCCTGGTACAGGCAGGAAGAAAGTTGGAGTGTTGGATGTTAAAGATAACGCTGGCATTGGCAATGCTGAGAGTGGATATTTCTCACAGAGCAAGTCAGGGGTAGGTAGTTCTCGTGGCTTATTTCTTATCTGGGTTTCCCGCTGGGACTGTTGCTTCCACGACTTTCCTCTTCTGCCTTGCCCTCCCCTTTCCCATCCTCAGCCCCTTTTGGGCTGGATTTTTCTCCAGGGGGTCACCCCACCCAGTGGGTGAGGAAATGCCTCTGTGGATGTACTGAATGCGATACCTGCCCCACAAACAGGGATTTGGAGCTGACACTGGCTGTGCTGGGCCCTGGCAATAGTAGTGAGGTGGATTAAGCTGTGACCTGGCCTTGATGCAGCAGGGGAGCTGTTCTGTTCCCCTGGGGGGGCAGGTCTGGGCCTCCTCTGGCTGTTACACCAGGAGTGAGGATGAGCTGTACATGGGTGTGAAGCCTCATGCTCCCGGGCTGAGGAATCTGCACAGGGCTCACAAGGAGATGCTGTTGCTTCACCAGCCCCATCCTGACCAGGCAGCTCTTGGCAGCTGTGTGAGGTTGCTGGTGGGTCCTTCAGACCTGACTTTCTCACATGAGGCTCCTCAGCCCTCCGAGGCTGGACGAAGAGCACCTGGCTGCCTTGTGAGCTGTCCGAGGAGAGGGACTGGCTCTGAATTCTGCTGACGAGGGCTGTGGTGGAGGGTTTTTGTAGAGGCCCCAGCTCAGGGCAGGATTTTAGCAGGTGTTGAGGTCTCCCTGAGGCCAGTTTCCGGCAGGCTGAAAGCAGCCTTTCAGCATTACCAGTGATGACATTGGATGAGAAAACATTTTTTTTAAACAGTTTCTTCAAAGCAAGATGTGAGAAGCAAAAAGTCCTTCTTAAACTACCATTTGCTTCCTAGAGTAGAGCACTAAAAAGTAATGAAAGCCAGGTGCTTTGGCCTGTCCAAGGAACAGGAAAGGGAAGAAAAGCCAACCTCAGCAGCCTGAAAATCTACAGTTATAGGAACCTGCTTCTGCACCCAGGGTCTCCCAGGCAGTAGAGGAGCCCAGGAAGGGCATGTATTTGTGACACCAAAATAGCATGCATGTGGGCAGTGGAGGGAACTGGAGCTCCTGACACAAAATAAAGCAGCTTCCAGGGGCTGGGCTGCTTCCAGGATTTGCCAGGAGGGAGGGGAGAATGCTGAAAGCTGCTTCAGGGCACTCAGGGCTCTGGTGCACTAAACAAAGCCCCAGTGAGCCCAGAGCCTGGCCTGAAGGCCTGCTGTCGCAAAAGTTGTGTAGGTGTTCAGGGTCCTTCCTGGATGGGGACAGCAATTAGGAGATGAGCTGTGACCAGCTGTATTACACAACCATCAAACCAGTTTGGCCATCCACTGCCCCCCAGTTTCATGTTGAGGTGCCAGTGTGTAAGGCAGCACTGGGCTGACTACACTCCCATGGTGTGTTCATCCTGCCCTTCTGTGTCATCATTTTGCTGGAAAAGCGTTGGGAGTTGCACGTGTGCTGATGGAATTACATGGACATGGCAGAAATGATTCTGACACACTTTATGAAGGACAAAGGTCACTGTATAAATGTGTTTATATGCAGGAATATACGTCTGAAGTAGGTGTGTGTGGATGTATAAATGTATGTCTGTGTGTATACAGACTCCTGAGCAAAACTTACATGGCTAGAAAATACCTGAAAGGGCTACAAATAATTGCTATGGTGGGCAAGAGGAGCAAGTGCCCCCTTTCCCTGGGCTCCCTCAGCCACCCCAGCTCTGCCAAAGACAATGGCAGCAAGCCAAGGGGAAAAAAAGAGATCGGGGGAGCAGAACCAGGCTGGGCACCCTCTGTTTCACACTGAAAGTGCGGAAATTCAGGGGCTTAATTCTTTTTGCATGAACCTTTCATCTGGACCAAAAGTGCTTGTACAAGCCTAGCTCGCTTGCCATTCCCCCGGGCTTACGTACAGGACTGCAGATTTTATCCAGTCCTGCTGACTTTTCTGGGTGGAGATGAAACACTGATTTCCTTTCAGGAAAGCTCATCGGAAAACTCATCTCTTCCTGGGAATGGTTAAATAGTGCTGACTGCACGTATACCTTATGGGAGGAACAGGAGAGGAACAAACCCAGCCAGTTCTAGGTTTTGCAAGTGGTGCAGGCATTGGAGAATAATCTTTAGTAATGAGGGACTGATAAGCACTTTGTTACAGTTTATTAATTTACATGCATGTATTTGACTGATTTCAAGGTCAGATATTTCTGCCCTGGTGTCCTGGTTCAGCCCAGAGAAGGATGCCAGATCCAGGCAGCCATGCGTCTCCCTGTGCAGGATCTGGCTCATGCTGACGCTGTCTGCAGGGATAGTCAGCACAGGCAGTGCTTGGTGTGGGGAGAGTCTCTGCACATCCCTCTGCGTATCCCTCTGCATTTCCCTTTGTGTTTCCCTCTGCGTATCCCTCTGCCTGTCCCAGCTGACTCCTTGTCCCTCCTGCACAGCCCCGAACTCATCTGCCAGGTTTTGATTAATGATTGATCCATGCCAATGCCATGCAGGTCCTCCAGTTACTGCTGACTCCTGATGGCACCTAGTCCAGCAGACACATGGGTGTTATTAGCACTGCAAGGCCAGCAGAGCAAACAGCTCTTCATTGTACACACTTTTGCCAAGATATTATAGCGCAGTTTCCAACTTCCTGGTAATTAACTCCATCTTTCCCATTCAACAAGAAGCACTGTGTGCCAGATAGGTAGGTCTGCAGAGTTGGGAGGGTTTTATTCCAGTTTGAAAACCCCAGGAAATTACTTTGACAAAACATTTTTCCAGTCATTTAAACACAATGAAGAAAATACTTCAGCAATAGTCTATAAATGTTAGTTTCTCTCCTCTCTGTTTTCTTCCCCCTTATCCTATCTGAGCCAAGCATGTACCAATGACTTTGAAATTAAATAAAAGTGGGATTGAGTATTGATGATATCAGTGGATACTAGTGGATATCTGACAAAGCTTTTCTTTATATCTAGGGTTTTGTCATAAATGTAATACCAACTTTAGATACTGCTTTAGATAGAGAGATGAAATGCAACTGAACTTCTCCTGCAAACAAACACTGTCATGTGTGCCCCTGTACAGGTTTGAGGACTATAAAAGATATGAGTAAGAGGGGGAGGATCTGGCAGAATTGAAATCAAAGCTCTTTTCTTTGCCTTGTTTCTTACCAGGAGAGTCACTGGAGCAGATGCCTGGATTCATTGTGAATTTTTTTTAAGCCTTTGTTTGAGGGAGCTGCCAGGAGCACAGCTACAGCCACATAACTCTTCAATGTCATCATTACCAGCAACAGGTATTTATCAAAAAATCAAGTGAATCCTTCTCTAAATACATAAGTGAAAGACTTGCAGGCTGATAAAGCATGAGAAATGGTGTTGCTCAGCTGACTGGGCACAGGATTGAGTTTCAGGTGACCTGGGTTCAGCCCTTGGCTGTGCTGTGGACCCTGAGTTAGGGTCCTTGTCTCTCACCCAGCCCTGGTATTTGTCTAGCTTTGTTACCTACAGGAATTACTGAAGTTGGTGGAGTTAAGAATAAAACCATTGATGAAATGAGGAGCTGTTGGGGAGGGAAAGCAGGGCTGAAGGTACCTGGGTTTCCTTCATCTTTGCTGCTGCCCTTCCAGGTACTCAGTAGTGTTCTCCAGGTTGGGGATGGGTGTGTTGGACTTGGAGTCAACTGGGCAGGTTGCACAGGTCCCTGGTGGTCCTGGCTGAAAAGGAAGAGCCAAGCCCTTAGCTGCAGGTCTGTTGGTAGGGCAGGCCCGATTTATTCACATAGGTGAGTTCAACTGCAAAGCCTTTGTGGCCAGGACTGTTTTCAATCTGGTGGCTGTGCCCAGAATAACAGGAGCAGGATGTCAGTGGTAGCCTCCAGAGTCACTGCAGCACAAATACTGATCAGTCCCTAACAGATAGTGTTTCCTGTCTCCAGCTTTTAAGAGAGCCTTGTGGGCCAAGGGACTGGAAATCTTCCTCTCTGTTTTACTGGTTGCGGTTTCCAGTTCAGGCAGGTATAACAGGGAAGCGCCTGTTCACTGCTCCATCAGCTCTGGATGTTCTCCAGATGCCACTGGGGAGACCTGATGGCTCCTGAGAAAGAAAATGTGCCCATGAAGGCTCACTGGAGTGATTACTAGCTGTCCCACACCTTGGGAAGCCAGTGCTATCTGTGGCTCTGCCCTGATGAAAAAAGGTACTGTCTGGATAACAGCCAGGCCTGAGCGAAATGGTGGGGCAGGGCACAACAAGGGAGCCAGGAGGAAGGAAGTGAAGTCAGCCCTGTGATCCACACCAGATGCTTTGCTACAAACTCATTACCCCTGCCCTGGTCTGCTGCTACAGTTTCTGGGGGAGCTGCCAAACTGGGCACGGACCTGGCCCATTCCCAGAGTCTTTTTTGGGCAGCAGGCAGCCCTTTAACGTGGGTAACACAGAGCTCTCCCTGCACAGCCAGCAGGGAAGTGTGGTGATCCAAAGGGACTGGTGTGATCCCTCCGGGGCTTGCATGGGGGCTGATGGATGGCCAAGGCTGGAAATGTTGGGTGGGTAGTGATCACAGAAAAAATTTGCATTGTTTATCAGGCCATGAAAATCATGGGGTTTAAAGGACATATCCATGGAATACAACCAGTAAGTAGTTGCTTAAGACAGCCTGCTGCTGGGACAGCCAAATCATGGCCTCAGGGCAAACCAGGGAGGAGATCCTGTTCCCTGCAGGTCTGCTGGCAGCAGCTCTGGCTGTCCTGAACTCCTGCAGGACTGAGATGACTGCAGCTCTGATCCCAGGGGCCGTGGCTGAGGAAAGAGGAGGCGAGCTCAGAGAGGCAGCTCCACAGGAGCTTCTGACACCAGGAGATGAGGTGAAAGCACTGGAGCTTGGCCTTTTCCTGACTCTTGGTAGCACTGATTTGTTCGAAGAAGTAGCAGTTGGAAGGAGAGGGAGCAGAGCGGACGCAGCTGTGGGGTAGGAGGCCAAGGGAGAAAGAGGCAAGACAAGGGAAGACCACTGCTAAGAGACTCGTTTAGCCAAGCCAGCTGCACATCTCATGTTTTGGTTTTTTTTAATTGATTTTTATACTAACAGACAATTAAACTGATTTTTTTTTGGGGGGGGGATGTTTCTCTACTGCTGAGTCATTTCCTGGGGATGGGAAGAAAATAGGATTTCTCTCAAAGCTTCAAAACAGTGGTTTAGGGTTTGGATTGAGGACTCTGTCTGCTTCTTCCCTTTCTTTCAATGAAACAGTTACATTTTAAAAAGCATGAAAACAAGAGCCAGTGGTTGACAACCCCTAAACTTCTGCCAGAGCAGTTCTTTGCTCACAGTGTCCACACCGGGTAGCCCAAGGCAGAGTACAGGGTGGAGGATGAGACTGGCCAAAGCGGCCCAGCTCCAGACTGACTTGTCATCATATCACCCACAGAGGTTAATGCTTTTTACAGCTCCTGCACACGTCACTGGTGTCGGTGCCTGTCTGCTCCGCAACATGCTGACCTTTCTTCTGGTTTACACATCAAAACTGACTGTTTTGGCAGCAGTTTCCAGTTCAGCTCACATGCCTTTGCACTGTAGTGGGTGTAGGGCAAAGCTGCCTATAGCCCCAAAAGCTTATGTGTGGACCTGGGGAAACCTAGTGGTGAGTCTGGATCTTTTTTTGGCCAGAAAGCTATAAATACAACATGTAAGTCAAATCTTTGCCTAATAAAGGTGGACATCTGCAATCAAGCTAATTTGCTAGAGATTAGAGCCTAATTAAAATTTAAGAGGCAAAGGGGTTGCCAGCCTCAGAGCAGCATGCATTGACAACTAAGGGATGCACTGGCTTTTTGAAAATAAACAGGAGTTAACAACCTTGAAGGAGAAGTCACACCACTCATGAAGCTCCAAGCACCAACTTCACTCTTTCCAGTCTTGCCTGTGGATTGGAGACAGGAAAACCACTGGCTGAGGTAGAACAAACAGCAAAATCTTCCATTGACATCAGTAGGTTCTGGACTCATCGCCTTTTTCATTTGTTTGTTAAGCATGACCTGTAATAGTGTCCAGAGTGTTTTATGCATAGTTTCTCAATGGAGAAGGAGGCAAACGTACACTTTCAGAGTTATTATGTTGGCTTAGTGGGACCATTGCTCTTGGTTGAGCACTGGTGTAATTAAGCTGGAAGTCAAACAGAGTCACTGCAGTTACCTCAGATCCAGAGAGGTTTATTTCACTGCAATATTTAGCCAGTTATCCTCCCTAAATAGTGTGCCATGAAGCCAGTGGTGGGAGAAAAGAAGACCTTTAAAGGTGTGCCCATTGACCCAGTGAATGCAGCAGGTATGTTGGCACCATGCACAAGACAAACTCGATCCTACTCAACCCCCAGTTTCTCATGTCTATCTTTCATAGTGCCATTGCATGCAAGGACCCTTAGTTCTGCATGATGTGCAGTAACACCTGGAATTACAGGCTAGTCTGAAGCACTAACCCTTGGAAGTCAGCAGGCACATGGTCAACAGCAGGCGCTTGTAAAATACAGCCTGTCTGTTGCAAACAGCTTGTTTGCTTATTCCCAGCAGATTGTATTTTAACCCATTCTCAGCTAAGCTTGTGAGGGGCAGTGATTTGAAACAAAAGGAAGCAAAAGAATACGGGTGAATAATTTCCTCCAAACAACGTCATGTGAGTCGTCTTCCTCATGCGTTGTTTGTTTTGCTGATTAGTCTTTAGGTAGATATTCATATATCAACTGTTATTTTCCTCTGTGAATTGTGGTTTTCTGCCCAGGAGCAAGTCCAGTTTCCAGGGTAATTGGGAAGGCAACTCCTTTCTAACTACGCAAAAGATGAACTGTGTTTCCTGCAACTTTAATGCAGTGGTTGAGTAATAGCCGGACACAACAGTGTCTTCTGTAAGGAAATATGCCAACAGTTGCTGCTTAGAAGTGAATAAAACTAACTTTTTTTTTAATTTAAAAAAAAAAAAAGTGTTTTGAGTGATCTGAAGCTGCAATAACAGCCCTTTCCAGGCAAAGCTTACTCTTCACAACAACAGGATGCATTGCTCTATTTAAGCAAGTAATAATATTGATTTTAGTCACTGCACATGCGTCGCTTCCTGTGGGGGGAATTGCACAGAAAAGTAGTTTATTGTGCATCAGATCACTAGTTCATTGCGTATTTGCAGATTTTATAGACAGAGATGTTTTCTAAAACCATCTGTGTATAAGAAAATATATCTTTGCAGTAAGCTAGTATGTTTATTGGCTGTACAACATACAACAAAATCAAGGTAAGCAGCTTCTGAAGGATTGTGTTGCTCTGTTAGCATTAGCAAAACTGTGTATTTGGTGTCTCAATGCTTCTGGCTTACAGTCAGCAAAATTTACTGTCATGAACTGCTCATTCTGGTTGTACAAGACTTTTCACCTAAAAACTCACTCGTGGTTGCTTAAAAGGCAGTTACTCGGAGCAATGGCAAGATTTCGCCTAAGGACTTCTTCATTTGCCCCCTGCTAATGATCTGCTGGGATTCTGGCATCTTCCACAAAATAAGCATAGCAGCAGTAATTCTGATGTCTGTCACTGTTTCCTTACTTATATTAACAGTTTATTTCATGGCTAACTTCCCATCTTGCAGAGTTGGTTTCTCCGTGTTAGGCTGTACTAATGAACAGAGAACAGATTCTGAGCTCTCACTTTTCCAGGGGGTAAAAAAGCCCAAACTCTGCTGAAATCAGTAGAGTTGCTCTGCTTTGACCTGGCATGAGGAGGATTGTCCTCCACCTTCAGGTAAATGCCTTGGGGCTTTTTTTTCTGCCGGGCAGGGCAGCTGCTGACACTGTCCTGGAAGCAATTAACATTTCAATCATCTTTGAGTTTCAGCAGTGCAGTTCCTGCCTGTCAGGGCTGAAGCAATACAACATGACAGGCAATGCTCCATGCCCCAACCTGAGAGACCATAATAAGATTCCAGCACTTCCCTGATGGTGGAGAGCAGTCAGGATCTCTGCCCTGCACAGTTGGTGGGATGCTGGGGAAGGAAACACTTATCAAAGCTGGTGACAACTTTTGAGCATGCATACGCAAATCAAGGCTGTGCTGTGCTTTTAAAGAATTATTTTTTAATCTATCTGTATGTCAGTGGAAGATTTTTAATCAGAAAGCTATCAACATCTGCAGATCCAGGCTTTCCTTCATCATCTGAAGTCAGACTGAACATCTGTCGGCCCAACCAATTGTTATACCATTTTCCTGCAGAGCTATCCACCACTGGGAAGAGGAGGGGGGTGTTAAGCCACCCTCTAACCCCAAGGGCCAGGTTTCTTTGTCAGTGTAAATCAGGAGCCTCCTTCCAGTCCAGTGGAGTTAGAAATAAAATCACGATCAGAATGGACCATGCTCTCCCCAATGCCAACAGCCAAAGGGGAACTGGGTCACAGTAAACAGCACAGACAGGGGAAAAAAAACGCTCTGGGGGAACCTTGTAATTGAACTTCACCTTTATCCTCTGGCCACATGAATTGCAGTCCCTGAACACTTCAGCTCAAGCTGTTTAGCTCCTTTATCACTTTATCCCTTTTCCATCCTGTTTGTTCCTTTGGCCAGATCTTTCACTGTGGTTAATTGACCTGGTTTCACTGATTTCTGTGAAGACTGGCCAAGCCTCCCAAGCTGGAGAAGTGGGTCACTGTGCATCATGTACACCGAGCCTTCGGGGGGAGGTTTCCTCGACTCTCTCTCAATGGAGGAGCCTTTTTGCCAACACGTGAAGCTGCGTTATCACCTCGATTTCACAGGCTATGACCGGCTTCCGTAGGAGGAACGCCTGGGAGGTGCTGCGAGGAAAAGGAGGGTCTGGTGACTCAACATCTGTGCGAACCGCGCGTGTTGGTTCAGATAAATTTAACTTGGGACTTTGTCTGAGAAACTTCAGACGCAAAAAAACCCCAGCAGATTTGAACTCCCCAATGAGGGGGTTATTGCCAAATGGATGCACTGCATCGAGTGCTCACAAGAAACAAATGTAGCCAAAAGGGAGAAGTAATCCTTCTGTAAGAAATTATTGTGAACAAAACTGCAAATGTTGCCTTCACTGTTGAAATTTGAATCATGAGAGTGGAATTCCATCCCTCAAAAAACCTGCATTTTGGCCCAAAGGGGGAAGCAGAAAGCTTTCTCTTAAAAAGAATAATTAACAGCAGCCACAAGGTCTACCCTTGAAACCACTTTCTTTTTAGATCTGGATAAAATTATGCTTAGAGTAGTATTTATTAAGCTAAATGATCAGCTCTAAAAAGACTCAGTCCAGAAGAACAGGAAAGTTACTTAGTGGATGTGTACAATTTTATTCATTTCAATGGGAGTGTTGAACTGTTTCAAGTTAAGCACCAGATTAAGTACTTAATCGGTTCAGAGCCGAAATTCATCCAATTTCTGTAAGAAAAAATACAGTCCCGTTTCAATACAACTAAAGCAGTGCATTGTACCAGTTTCCCTTTTGAAATATAGACAGTAATTGCAATTTGTGAACACAGACACCTCCCAGGCTGAATCATTGAGATGCCTGGAAATGAACAACAGCATTCAGGTAGTGATATTTGCTGTAAAACAAAGGAGCCTGATTTCACCCAAGTACTGCCATATCCTAGTGTAATGCTACTCCCTCGAGTACAGTTGCAAGTGTTTTTCTTATGATAGTGTGAATGACTCAGACAAAAGGGATTTTTTTTCTGTTTCCCCTGAGTGACCCAATTGCAGAAAGAGGAAAATGCTGCATTTCACACGGGAAGTTTTCCAGTACCTTCCCAAACTCGTCAGACCTTCCTCCTCTGTTCTCCAACTCTGCAATACTTATACTGCAAACTGGTAATGGCCTTGGTCGGACTGAAAAGAGACAGCACAGCTGGGCCAGCAGATACACAGAGCAATGTGCCATTTTTGGACCACCATTTCCCAGTGCCCTCCCTACAGAGTATCGCTGCAGTGGTTGAGGACACAGCTCCGGCATTAATGCAGTCACTGAAAGCCTTCCTGGCGTGAATCCGGCTGAGAGCTGGTGGGAAGGGGGGATCTTCTCTTGATAACCAGTGCACAAAGATCTGTCAGCCTGGTCCCTGCTTTGAAGGGTTGTGAAGCATCATCCCTTATGGCATTTGTGGAATCCAGTCTTTATTACCTGCTGACAGACATGAGCACCAAACTCCCTTTTATTATTGAACGAAATGAGAGCAGTAAGATATTCGGGTTCCTGTGGTCATGGGAGAATAAGGAATGTGTGCTTAGCTGTAGGATAGCGCTCATCAAATCATGACTTACAGAGAATTGTTCCAATGACACCATCAATATATATAGGATTAATACATGAAAACCCAGGAAGGCAAACATGCGCTTTGGGTTTTATCTTCTGCACAAGCCTCTAATCTTTCCTCAGGAAATTACCATGTACTTTATCAGTACCTTGGTGTTAATTTTTAAAATCTCAATACTTCAGCCAAAAGGAACTGGCCATTTACTGTTTTTTCTTTCTTATAAATGTAGTAGTTGTTACCTGATTAACTATTTAGCACCCTGGCAGGTTATCACAGAGAGTTCAGCTTGGCAGAGCAGCTGGGTTGTAACCCTGATGGAAAATGTCATTGCTCTCTGTATCTGAAACATTTTGGTTAGTAGAGATTTAAAAGCAGCAGTAACAGACCCTTAATAAGATATGTTTGGCAAGAAGATACAAAATAACTATTAAGCTGGTTTACATCTGTTTCCTTTTTCATTCATTTTGCCTTCTCTAACTGCATACTTAACATCAAGCTGCTATCACAGTAACTTGGATTATTTTCTTTCTGGGTCTCGCCTCCATGTCACTGTCACTGGGTTTCATTACTGCTTCTTCACCAGTGAGTAATGAGTGTCTGTGTACTTACATACCCGGACTCCTGCAGTCAAAGTGATTAGCAGCACATCTCTTTAAACACCCCTGTCAGACAAAGGTATGAGGAATGACTGGGCTAGCTTGCTTTAGTTCTGTATTGCCAGTGTTCACACGAGTAGAGTCTGATAATCATATATAAAACAGTGTGAGATTTTGGAAGATTGGGGGCAAATTTGTGGAAAGCTTTATATACCTCAGAAAAAAACCGATCTTTTGAATAAGTACATATGCCCTGAAGTACCTCATATATAACAGCGGATGTTGCATCACAGGTTCAGCAAAAGGGAAAATATTTTTTCATAAGATGGTAAGTAGTTTTTATAAAGTTGTTGTGGGGTTTTTTTCTGGTACCATGTGTCAGAAAGAAGATAAATGTTTCTTCTCTAGAGAAATGTGAGAACCTTGCTCCTGCCAGTCACTTCTTGATGCTCAGGAGCAGAAGGCTGGCTCGTGGGGTATGGCTTGGGGTAAGGCTGGTACTTTGCCCTGCAGCACTGCACTTGCCCAGCCATGGCAGCATAAGGGCCTTCCAGGGAGACCCTCCCAGTCATCCTCGATGGCCAACAGCCGTGGCAGCACATCATCTATAGACAAGAAGGAGTCTGAAAATAAGGATATTAAGTGTTTTTTAAAAAGGCCGGGCTGACCTGAGCACAGCCCTGTCCTCAGCACTGGTTTGTTTGCAACTCTGCAGGTGCTGAGTGTGTTGATTGTATTAGAAGTGGATAACTGCTACCTGATAAGGACAACTGTGATGTTCTGTGTGTTGGTAGGAATAACCAATTGCAAAGAAATGGGGTAAAGAGCTAACAGAGCAAGCAGGAGTTGGCTGAAGAGGTATGGGGGGGTTAGAGTGGACTCCAGGCTCGATGGGAGCCAGTAGTCCCATGCAGCTCTTAATTAAAAGGGGGAAAAAAAAAGATTAAAAAAAGGCAAACGTAATGGTGGGATAGATCAGTGAAAGTGCAATCTGTAAGCTGTGAGCTCATCCTACTATTCTACTCACCATGAGTAAGGCCACAGCTGGGGTACCTCATCCAGCCTGGAGCTATGCACTTGAGGACAGTTGTGGGTCACCCTGAGAGAGACGAAGAACAGGAATTACTCAGAAACAGAAGTTGCAAAGAAAAGTTGAAGCTACTGCAATAATTTCTGAAGAAATGACAGAATAGAGGTAATGATAAATATGTAAATAAATGTTGTAAAGAGGAAAAGAAATTATTCTTAATGTTGATTGTATGTAGAGTAGTGGTGGGCTTAAATTGTAGTAACCCATAGCTTGGAAATCAAGCAAAAATGTTGCCAGTGAGAAGAATGGAAACAGAATGGAATAGCTTGACTGAGGTTGCCTCACTAAATGTATTTAAGAACAGGATAAAATGTTAGTTAGGCATGGCATAGGTTTGCCTCCCAGCAGGACTATGAGACCTCCTAAAAGATTACTCAGAACTACTTTTTGTGCTTCTGTGCTTGGAAGTAAGAAGACTTTTCTAGGAAGCTTCCCCTAGACTATGAACATCAGGGTCTGACCTTTTGGAAACCACAATGACTAAAAGGCAATGTGGAGGGATTGAGTGTGCCAGCAAAACAACTCTGAGACCGCACAGAGGACTCTCAGCTCACTGCCTTCTCTTTTCTCAGAATTTGTCCTTGAGCTAAAAGGTGCAACATTTGGTTTTAAGTAATGGTAACAGTTATAGGGAATCGGTGAGGAATAAAGCCAGAATGTGTCATTTCTGCTGCCTCCTACTGCTCTTCTCACAGAGAGGAGCATCTCTGCTCATCTACCTCTACAGTTGCTTCTTTCACTGGTCCCATGTGCCCAATCCACTCAGCCAGTGCTGCATGTGGAGTATACACAGATTTATCTCAGCAGTTTTGGTAGCTTCATCTCTTCCCTGCGCCAGGGATATCTGTTCACTCAAAGTTTGCCCTATTTGCTTTCAGAACATCAGGGTGGAGAATTCCAGATAAGTATTGCAAAAATGAAGATGAGGCTTGGGACAGGCAGCAGTTCTTGATGTCTTGCTGTTGTTGCCATAGGAAGTAAAAAGACTGTCACCAGCACCTTGTGACAGGTAAAGTCACCCCCAACAGCACCACCAAAGAGGGAATATATTCCACAGTTTAGTTCCCTGCACTTCTGTTCCCTGCACTTTAGTTCTTCATGCACTGATAAAAGCAGAACAACTAGCTTTATCCAGGCTTTCTAGGGAGAATAGGGGAGATAAGAGCTTAAATAGAAGGAAGGGAGGAGTAGGTGATGCTTGAGAGTTGGGCTGCCTGGTTTCCAGCCTCAAATGCGTGTTCCAGGTGAAAAGATGTGACCTGCTTTTCAAGCTTACTCCTCTGTCAGGGAATCCAGGGATAGTCTCAGACTAATGGCATTTTGGGTTTGTATGATTTGAGAAAACCAAGTTTGGGTGATGCTGAGAAGCAAAAACATAGATCTCCATGGTTATAAAAACAAATCACCCTTGGCCATTCTTGTGTTTTTTAAAAATGAAATTCAAGCTGATTATCATAGAGTTATTCCAGGTGAAGAATATGGTTCAGAGTTTGGATGTGAAGATTGACAGATGGTTGGAAGGGTCCACATATTTCAATAAAGCATTGCTGATTTCTGACAGACAGTAGAATGCAGAAGACTAAATGTGTTTTTCTATTTTAATTACATGACCAGTACTCATGAATAGGAGCCTGAGCTCCATCTCCACTGACCTTGAAAATGCCCTGGAGGTTTATGATGAAATGAAGCGTATGTTTTCTGATGATTTCTGGAAAATGAGGAAACACAAACAACACTTGTTTTGGTTTTGATTTTTTTTCAGGGAACAGTGTGATACACCATCGGAGCTCCCACATTATGGCAGGAGAATTTGGAAGTTTTCCGCTTTAGTTCCTATAACATTCATGGGATATGGCAGTTCTATGCAGATACTCAGGTCAGGATTTCATATATGACAGCCTCATCGCTGAATATCTGCACCAGTGTAAAACACATGACCAGTAATTCCAGCTCTTGCTGATAAATCAGATCATTTATTGTAGTGAATGAAATGTATGTCTATGCCTCGGTCACATTAATGACTCTGTAGTGCTGTAGACATACACAAGCTGTCTTTTAATTGATAGCTTGATTATTGGTCTGTCCACAGTGACACAGAACTCTGCCTTGTCCAGACTTTGGTAGCAATGCCTCAGTACTCAGTTTCACACCTGAATGAAAATAAGGGTCCTAAAGAGTCTTTGCAGAGCACTTGTTACACCCACACTGAATGCACAGGTGGAAGTGGAGTGTGGATGTGGATCAGCTGCCTTCTGAGGGTCACCACGGCTGTTGGAAGCCCAGCTGGAAGCCAGGACTCCCAGTGAACATCCTGGATGTATCAGCAAACTAAAAATTCTCACTGAGGAATAGGTGGAAAAGTAATGGACAAGGACAAACATGCAAAGAGAAATACATCTATGTGAATGTAATCGGCGGGAACTAATTTGTCTTTCACCCCAAATATTAGGTGACTGCAAGGTAGGTAGATAAAGTGGGTTTGATGTGGTTTCCTACAATTAGTATTCATTCTTTTCTCCCGCTCTGGGTTTTCTATTGTCTTTATCTTTTTTTCCTCTCTCATGATCTGTCTTCATATCCATGTCTTGCTATTTTTCACACTTCTTTTCCCTAAGGCTTTCACTATGCAGATTTACAACCCTTTTCATTTCCCAGAATGCTGCTTAAATTCACAGGATGAAAATCAGCCTTTTTTTGCCAGGTTATGTGGTCATCCTCCCTGCCACTCCTGAATGACTCTAGACTGCTATTCTCTTGAGAATTAAACTAGACTGGGATTTATTAAACCCTTAGCCCCCTGTTTGAATGATATATGGCCTCAGGCAGTAGGCACTAAGGTGAATGCACACTGCTTCTTTGTAAAGGCACAGTAAACCACGTTACAGAGTGCAGTGCCCCAGGCATTCCTAAACTATCTTGTCCTGTGTCAGCAAGATGCCTTAAAAAACTCTCTATAGAGCTTTCATTGCTCCATTCTCTCTCTGCTTGCTCCCACCCTGTGCATTTCAATACAGTACGGAAAGGATTTCATCCTTAATTGAAATTCCTTTCATCAGCCTAGATATACCCTGAACAAAGATACTGACATGAAAAAGCAGTCAAGAACATATCTTTAAAATGTCAATTTGCCAGTGACAGGCATAAAATGCAGTCACTGCAAATCAAGACTCTAAACCCTCATTGTATATCACATAGCTGCCACTTCCCTCCCCCCCCCCACTATCCCTCCCATAAGTTTTGATGTTTGTACATCTTTGTTTTCCTTTCCACATTCTTCTCATTCTGTATTCACAGCAAATCTGAGGATAGCTGGGTCTTGATTAAAGCCCTGCAAACCTTAGAGAAAGCTGTTTCAAATCCTGAATAGTGTCATTTGTCTTAGGCTCATACTTCAGAAGAAATTGATCATTCAAGCTCCATTGGTTTTCTATTTTTCCTTCTTTTATTCATTTTGGTAAAATAATTGAAGCACTTTTGTCCATATAGACCCGTAAGTTTAATGCTGCATGGATTTACATGGCAGGAAATGGCTACGATCTTGCTCGGCTGCAGAAAGAGAAATAAGTAATGAAAGTTCTTTCCACTGGCACAGTGTAGGGAAGGATACACCCAACAGAAAAAACGTAAGTGTGGGCCATCTACTGAAGGTTATATTTAGCTTGCTTACCCTGGGTAACTAATTTAGGTGTTATATCTTCAAGTCTTGACTTTACAGAGACCAGGGCCTGAAGAAGAGCAGACTCAAGAGAGACTTTATTGTTCTCTGCAACTACTTGAAAGAAGGTTGTTGGCAGGTGGGGGTCGGCCTCTTCTCCCAGGCAACAAGCAATAGGACAAGAGGAAATGGCCTCGAGTTGTGTCAGGGCAGGTTCAGGTTGGATATTAGGAAACCTAATTTCTTCACTGAAAGAGTTGTGAAGCGCTGGAACAGGCTGCCCAGGGAAGTGGTTGAGTTACCATGCCTGGAGGTATTTAGAAGATGTGTAGATGTGGGACTTAGGGATGTGGTTAGAGATGAACTTGGCAGTGCTGGGTTAATGATTGGACTCTGTGATATTAAGGATCTTTTCCAACCTGAAGTACTGTTTGATTCTCTGATCTTCTCTCAAGCACCAGAGGAATATATGTCTCCAGTAAGTTCTTGATGCCACAATCTGTTGCCGTGCATTCTTTTCCAGACACACCACTTCCCACTACACCTGGTTCTCTTGTGTTGGGGAGGGTCTTCTTCCCTCCCCAAAGCAAATTAATTTTTCTCTTTCAAATTCTTCCTTCAAGCACATTTTGCTCAGAAACTGCAAAGAACTTGACAGTAACACGGCTGATGAGAACAGAGCCAAGTATGCTCATTAATAGAGCTTCATTATTTCCCCTGCACCTGAGTTTGGTAGATTCCAGTGAGATCTCTTGCCTTGTGCTTCAGCTCATGGAGACATTGCCTGTCAGTGTTGCTACTGCTTTAACATTTTCTGAAATAGGCCTGGGATACACAGTTACTAACTTACATCAGCAGTAAGAAATAATAGTTGCACGTTTCATGCACTGTTTATCCAGGAAATGAGCAAAAATGCTTTGAGGAACTTCCTAGTCTGAGTTTGGCATCTGTAACCAGTCCTGCAATCGGATGATGGTTGCAGGTGTGCAGGTATTAGATGTGGACTGTTTATCCAGCTGTAACAGTCACACAGTTGGCCAGCGGCAGCAGGAAGTCAGACATGGTTAATGTTTAACATATATAATCTTCACAGAGCTGCTGCCAGGTGTCTTCTTTGGCTTCAGTCTCACTGTCATCTCGCCTATTCTTTTGTCTATCTAGTGTTCAGGAAAAGGAAGTGGAGTGCAAAGTTCTATACCCTTGCAACAGGCATGGTGAGGCCACAGGACATGGAAAGAACCAAGACATAACCAACCACTGTGTGCTCCATTTGTTATATTTGCCTTTTTGGTAGCTATTTGAAGATCTTCCCTGCTCACTTGAAGCATCTTTCTAGGTCAATCAACAATTAACTAAAGGCTAGTTAACTAAAGGATAGTAAAAACATTACAGATAACATGGTTTCCTGTGGGATACATCCCTTCTCTAAGCGGGCTGGACATTTTGTTTATTATCAAATGCTTGCATATTCTTCCCTCACAGACCATATATTAACATTTAGTGAAGAAGCAGGGTACTTCATGGAGGCTTAGTGTCATATTAGCTACAAGGCAGAGCAGTAGGGATGTCTTTATTTACAGATCATTAAAAAGATGAGTTCTGTAGTAATACAACAAGCAGAAAAACTTGTTTTTCTTGAGCATTTTCACAGTATTTGGTCAAGTGAAAACTATGCAAATGCCTGCTGGCTGCAAAAGGAAAAGGAGAAGCAAGAGCAGAGGGAAGTAAGGAGTTAGGGGAAAAGACATTTGAGATGAGAGGGACTGCTGGATTGAAGCAGTGATATCAGGGGAACACACAGAGGAAAAATCCCAAACAGCCATTCTTGAAGTAGCAATTTCAAATGTTGAGCAGAGAAATATTGGCACGCTCCCTATGTGTTGTCCCACCATAGCTGAGTACCTGGACACAATGATGTCAGAAGATTTGCACATCCTGGAAACATCCTCATTCCAGGGAAAGAGTGAGATCTTTATCAAAAGAGGAAGCTGAAGGAAGGAGGAAACATGTTATGAGGAACCAAAGCTCTCTGTGGTGGTGGATGTAGCTAGCATGGTTGTTTGGTGGGCTACTGGAATTAGGACAGCTCTAAGATTTGTATGAAATGTCAGGAGAGCAAACCAAGCTCTGGGCAGCACCAGAGACAGGGTGCATGTGAGAGTTGTGTTGGTCTGTGTCCAACTTTCCACAGCCACCCCTCCAGCCCTGCAAGCTGCAATACAACCGTGGGTCCTGGAAGGTTAGCAATGTAGCTGCCACTGAACAGCACACAAATAGATAGATAAAAATTCTCTTAATTTTCACTCTCTTAAGCACTTGTGCATTACAGGTTTCTTTTGAAAACTCAGGATACAAGATACACACTAAATGCTAATTTTGAGTCCTGATTGCATTACTTTCTTGAGCTACAACTTTCCTGACCATCAAACTCATGGACACTGTTTTCATCTTGCCATGATGGCAGCAATTTGGGAACTCCTTTTTCTTACTTCTCCATCCTTCTCATCCAGCATGATATCCATTTCAGCCACTTCCTCTTGCTCCCTTCTTCATTTTGCTCTCCAAGACTTTGACAAATGTTATCTTTCTTGAGGAGGCACCCACTGTGCAGCAATTATTTTACTGTACGAGTGATGGACTGAGATTAATGTAAACCCTAGAGAGTGCATGACGTGAACAATGAAGAAATAACTTTAATAACTAATGAGAACTAATGAGGTTTGCACAGCCTTGTTCACTCAAGGAGCAAATTCGTAACACTTCCCCTTTGATTCAAAGAGGACACTTTAATCTCACTACTACAAACATGAGCTAAGGAAGGATCAGGGTGGAGCATGGGAAACATTGTCCTTTTAATTGTCTATTCTTTGGAGTAGCAATCTACTTATGATATAACAGCTTCTGCTGTCTGGCTCTGGGCGAGTCATACAGCCTTTGAAAGGGTTCTGAGAAATGTTAGTTTCAGTTGGTGCTACATGCCCAAATTCCAGCTCTTATCTTGGTTTCAGTGTGTGTGCAGTGAGAGGGGCGCATAGCGGCAGCACTAGACAGGCTCTTCTCAGATCTCATCAGCCAAATCACTTCTCAGGGTATATTAAGGGTTTTCTCAGGGTTGTATCAGTCTTCCCGCAGATTATTTATGGTGCCTCTTGTAACAGCTTAGGTGGAGCTCGAGGGCATTTGTGATACCCAAGGAATTTCACAGGGTTCCTCATTTATCTATTCTGTATTTTCTTTATCCAGATTTTTCTGTTGCATTCTGTGGAGTAGGAGTCCCTTTCCTCATTTCATAAGGTGTTCGAACAGCCTGTACGTGGGGTGTGTTGGCTGTCTCCGCCACCTGAAGGCACCCAGCATCAGTAGGTGGGACACGTTTCATTACCCTGCCTGATCTCTCACCCTCTCACCCTCCCAGCAGGACATGCCTGGAACACATGTAATTAACTGTCCTCTAGAGAACAGTCTGTCCATGCCAGAGGCCACACATTCAAGCTGGTTGGAGATACACATTTCTCCCTTTCATTTTCTCCCTTAACAGTCAGTGTAGACACAATTACTGCTGGCTGAATTTAGCATTTCTAAAATTCCCATTGTTAGCAAAACTAAAGATTGATGTGGATGGAAGCTGGTCTCATTTTTGATGTTCCAAAGGCAAAGGAATATCACACATGACCAACCCTTTTGTAGGTTTTGAACGGACTTTTCCTAGAGTTGGCAAATATTAGCACTGCAAGAGAAGTTCATCTCAGGCTTGTCACTAATGAAATGACCTCAGTTCTTGATTTTTTGAAACTTTGTTCCTCGTAGGTAGCAAGTCGGGTAATGGACACATATTAGGAGAGCACCATGAATGCCATGCTTCAAGTCAGGGCACTGCTTGGATGTACATGAATTTCACAGTAAGAGGAGCTGCACAGGTGTAATCTTCCCCATATTTTCACTTGGGCTACTTTAAGTGTTGGGTTATTTTTTTTTTCATCAAGCACAGAGTGCTCGATAATTAATTTAAGGCTACTGTTATAAGCTATGTTACCAACAGAATGTGACACATAAATGTGTCATTTGCCCACAATCTTTTGCGTTCTGTCCTTAGCATTGGTGAATGCAGACACAATACCATGACCACTGATCCATGGGGTCTGCCATATGTCCAAAGTGATTAGCTAATTTATTCAATGAATTATTTGGGATACGGGTTATTACCCTGATTTTCTAAAGAAATGAGTCTTCTGCCATTGCACCACTTTTAGTTTTCCGTGGTGCCTCTTGAAACCACTGGCCAGTTTCACCCAAATCTAACACATCCTTTACACCTTTTGAGCCTGGGACCCAGGGAGCGGAGCCCTGGGCACTGCGGAGGGGCAGCTCCACTGGCGTTTCTGCACCACGTGGACAATTCTCTAGGAGCGCTGCTCAAGGCCCTGGGCACACACGGGGCACACCCTGGCCCGCTCTGAGGGCTGACGCTGCCCCAGGTGTGACCGCTCAGGGTGACCCGGCCGGGGAGCAGCGCCCGGGACTCCTCAGGGTGCGGGAGCTCAGGGGCGACCCCGGCGCGTCCCCTCAGAGCCCCCTCGGGCCGCGCGAAATGGCCCCGGCGCCTCCCGCCCCTCGCCCCCGGCCCAGCCGCGCACGCGCGAGGGTGGGCGGCCGGCGGAGAGAGGGGGGGGTCCCTTAAAGGGCCCGGCGGTTCCTCCCGTGTCCCGGCCGGCGCTGCGGGACCCGCCGCCCGCACCTCCCGCACCTCCCGGCGCCCCGCCCAGAGGGCGGCACTGCGGGCACGGCCGGGCGCTGCCCCGCGCCCGCCCCGGCACCTGCGGCGGCGCCGCTCCGCGCCCGTAACCCGGAAGCGCTGCGGCGGCGCGGAGGGGGAGCCGGGACATGGCCGCTGCCCGCTCCTGCCTGCGCGCCGCAGCCGGCATGGCCCTGCCCGCCGCCGCGCGCGGCTGAGCCTCCGCCTCGCCTTCCCCTTCCCTTCGACCCTCCGCATCTTCCTCAGCCTCCTTCTTCTCCTCCTCCCTTCCGGGGCCGGGCCGGGGGCGGTGGCGCTGCGGGGGCCCCTCGCTGCCGTGCGGGGCGTCCCGGGGGCCGGGGCGGAGCGGGCGGAGCCGCGCGGTGTGCGGGGGGTGCGGAAGGTGCTTCCCGGGTTCCTGCATGTTCCCTGCGGGGGGTCGGCCCCGGTGCTGGAGCGCCGAGCTGAGCCGTGGGGTCGGGGCATTCATTTTGTAAATGTGTTCGTGTGGCTCATGTTCCGTGAGGGGGGTCTAGAGAGTTGCGCTTGCTGTAGCGTTAGTTGCGGGGGGCTTTAAGGGCTGGTTGTAGTCCATCTGTGTTTCGTGAGGTTGGTTGTGTTTTTTGGTTTTTTTTTTGGTTTGTATAAGCAGTTTTGAGGCTTTGAAGAGCTGCACTGCTGCTGCCGAACTGTAGTTCCTCCAAGGTTGCCATTGTTTGCGTTCTGGGAGGGCAGCCGGTGTCCTCGCAGGGAAGGCGGCAGGTTGCGTTTGGAGGAGGGCTCTGGGGCCGGTTCCGTGTGCTTGTGACTTCTTTTCCAGGATAGGTTTAGCTCTCCTCCGCGGCGTCTCTGATGCCAGAACAAGGCCCCAGAATGAACGGTTTCTCTCTGGGCGAGCTGTGCTGGCTGTTCTGCTGCCCGCCGTGCCCCAGCCGCATCGCTGCCAAGCTGGCCTTCCTGCCCCCGGAGCCCACCTACACCGTGCTGCAGCCCGAGCAGCAGCAGGAGGCCGGGGCGGCGGCCGGGGCGGGCACCCCCACGGGCTCGGGCACCTGCAGTCTGCACCTGAGCGAGCGGGCGGACTGGCAGTATTCCCAGCGGGAACTGGATGCCGTGGAAGTGTTCTTCTCCCGCACGGCCCGGGATAACAGGCTGGGCTGCATGTTCGTGCGCTGTGCCCCCACCGGCCGGTACACGCTGCTCTTCTCGCACGGCAATGCTGTGGACCTGGGCCAGATGTGCAGCTTCTACATCGGCCTTGGCTCCCGCATCAACTGCAACGTCTTCTCCTATGACTACTCTGGCTACGGGGTGAGCACTGGCAAGCCCTCCGAGAAAAACCTGTATGCAGACATTGATGCAGCCTGGCAGGCCCTCAGGACAAGGTAAATGGATGTTGGGGACAAGGTATTTCTGTATCTCCCTTTAATCCTAATAAGTCTGGTGTCTGCACAGTTAACCTGCTGAGAGGAGGGGAAGGGTTTGTAGGTGGTTTGAGTTACTTCGATGGCCTCACCACATGTTCCATCCTCACCACAGCTACAATGTGATTTGCTGGATGGCTTCATTTGCTAAAATGATGGACAAACCTTCATCTTTGGATGTTTTCTAGATTTAGGGAATTATTCATCTCTATTATGTGTTAGCCATTGCTTCACCATGGAAGATCTCCATCTTGAGTAGGACATATTGCACTGGTTGCAGTTTGAGCTTGCAGGCTGCCCAAACCCTTTTGTTCAAGACTTGCCCACCACTGTCCAAGGTTAGAGGTAACCCAGGTGAGCCAAAGCTCTGACTGAATTTGGCCGTAGCCTGGGCTAGTGCTTACCAAGAAACTGCTGGTGTTCTGCAATGTGTTTGGTGTTTCAGGTGCGACACAGATGTCTTTCTCTTTTGGCAACCAAACAGCTGTTATCCAATGGGTAGGGTAGCTGGGTGGAAGGAAAAAGTGTTGACAGTTGGAAGTGGAGCTGGGGATTCTACCAGGAGATGCCAAAGTATGTGGCGTCCAGAGGGATAGAGCAGCAGCAAGAAGGCCCTGGCAAGGCAGCCTGGCCAGTGGAAACAGTGAGCCCTTGGCTTCTAGAAAATCCTGAGTAGAACTGCTGCCTCTGGCTCTGAGCTACAACTGATTGCCCTCTCTGGGCCTCCTGCTTCTTCTGTCCACAGAAACCATGAGCTCCTTTTTCTGTTGCATAAGTGGTTCTTAAAGTATGACCTCGCAGAACATGTCCTGAGAGAGAGAGCTTTAAAAAGCTTAAATTGTTGCAGTAGGCCAAGAGAAAAGAACGATGAACTTTTTCAGTGCTTGGCTCTGGCGTTGCGTGGACGAACTTGGCTTGCGTGAAATGCGTATTTAATGTCTATCTTAGGGATACGTGCCAGCTTCAGAAATAGTGACAGGAGTTGTTACTAATTTAGATAATTGGCTTTGCAAGAATCCGGGGATTGGTTAGTCGTGGAGTCCAAGCACCTTTTGACATTGCTATGCCCAAGTCAGGCTAAGAGCAGGGGGGAGAAAGGTGTAGGGGGAAGTTACCCTTTTATAGCATATGTTCTGTCTGTTTGGTGAGCAAACCAGATTCTGGGCTCATTTTCCAGGACTTTCAAATTTTTTTTTTCCTTGAGTATAAATAATATGGTTTTATGTAAAGAAGTAATTTTGATATGCTGTATGCAGACGAAGTTATTAAATGCCACTGCTACACATATGGATGATATAAATAAGGTTTAAGGGAGGAAAAGTGCTGTGTCTAAGTCAAGCCTGGTTAATGTTTGTCCTTCAGTTGCTGTGCTTTCTCTCTGTTTCACTTGATGTTTAGTTGATGATATTTTTTTATTTAAACCTTCTACACCTCTGAAACAGTGCTTTCACATCTGCCTGGAAGTGTTTCTTCTGTGCTGATAGGCATTTAGTATGTGTTTAAGTTCTACGTAGATCCAGAAACAAGGAGTTCCTTCCCTGGAGTCCTTCAAGAAGCTTCACCCCAGTAGGTGATGCCAACACATGCACAGCTTGTTAGGAGGGGATCTGGCCTCTACGAAAGCGTGACTGGACAAGTTTATAGTTTTATATTAGTGTCATTTCTGTGGTTTATACAAGGTCTAGGCTCTGCTTTCCTCCTGAAATTGAGGGGTTGAAATTTGCCAACTTTTACTTGGTGATGTTTGTTAATCCCACATTTTAGTGCTACCTTGAGAGTACTGTTAGAGTAGTTGTGTTATCACTGGTTAGATTTTTAGGAGTCGAAAAGCCATTGGAATTGGCTGCCCAGGGAAATGGTGGCATCACCACCCCTGGAAGTGTTCAAAAGGCGTGTGGATGTGGCACTTGAGGATATGGTTTAGTGCTGAACGTGGTGGTGCTGGGTTAATGGTTGGACTTGATGATCCTAGTGGTCTTTTCCAACCTTAACAATTGTATGATTACAGTATTTTAGGTGCCCAGTAAAGAAATTGGTTACTGTAAAATGTAAGTTTAAATAGGATGTTAATTGATTCTCTTAGCAGATGACTGTCTTCGTAACAGGTATGAGCTGAAACCTTAGTCTTTCTGCTGACAAATTCTCAAAGGAGTAGTGTGAACCTTATAGGACTGATCATTTCTTAGTCCTTTTAATAAGTCCAAGTGGCTCACAATTAAGTGAAAGGTTCTGCAGTAAAAATACAAGTCTGCCTGTTGAGGTAAAATGTCATGTTATACCATTCCTGCAGCAGCAGTTCGTTGGTAGCTCCAGGAGTTTGTGTGTGCTTTCATTCTTAATGCAAATTCCTAACGTTTGGCCTCTAGTCATATGGTAGTGAACTGTAATGTGAAGTTAAAAGTGAAGTCTTAAAATAGAGGTTCAGTGTGCCATCAAAAGCATTTAGTCATCTGTGCTAAGTTCCGTGGGAAGCTGTTGCTCTTCTGAATCCACCAGACGTTCCACCTGGCAGCAGAAAGGAATCATTAAAATGTTGGAAGTCTGAGACTGTTGGGTTTTTTTTCCTTTTAAATTGTGCCTCTGAAGTACCACTGATACTTAGCAACTATTAATTTATCAGTGTATTTTGAAAGTTGCCTCGAGTAAGGCAATTAACCCTACACTTGGAGAAGGCAGATAGCTGTCAAATTTTAGAAATGATGGTGAGCTGACTGGGGTTTGCCAACATGGCTGCACATTTTGACTGCATTTTTTCAAGGTATTGAAATGAGGATCTTTCTATCACATACGCATTTAGGAATTAAACCTTACATAGTGAATGACTTTAAAGCTATCTTGTAAACAGTGGATGAAAAAATAAAATCATCAAGTTTTTTTGTTCAGTTTCAGTTATCAGCCTGTCTTTGCAAAATCAGTCTCAACTGTTCTCCATTTTTTCAGTCTTTGTAAAGGAAACTTATTTGCCTTAATTTAACGGAATTTAGTATCTCTCCTTATGAATAAAGTATACTCTCAAATGATAATTTTACTAATTATTCATTCTGAATGTGAACTGCCAGCCCAGTAGAGATGTTGACATACAATTTTATTCCCTTTAAATGAGGTTTTATAGATTTTTTTCTTCAGAGGTTGTAACTGTACCATTGGTTATTCTTGTTCTGATATCAAGTATTAATCAGTAATTAATTTGGGCTTTTATATATATTTTTTTTCCACTTGATTAACAAATTTCCACCTGGTATCTCAGTGTTACTCAAAAAGAGTTTTCTGTCTTATTGCTACAGATGACATTTTTTTTGAAGTGTTTTATTTTAGGCAGGTTGGTTTATTTCTGTTCTGTTTGTTTCAAAACCAGAACCAGAACGAGGAGAAGGTTTATTGGACTCTGTCTTCTCTCATGTTCCATGTGGTTTTAAGTTCCTGCTTTTTATTCATATGTGACTCTTATCCTGATATCTGGTTGTGTTAGTATAACATCTGCACAGAATGCCTTGATTGTCCTCGTCCTCCCCCCTTTCCTGAATACCACATGGGAAGGTTGAACTTTCTAACACTTTTACATTAAGACAATGTACAGTCCTTAAAAACAGGATACACACGTAGGGTTTGGGCACAGTGCTTAAGCACAAAACCAGTACTGCTTTGTTGACTGCATACTATTTATATTCAAATCAATTTGTATGTTCCCTAAAAATTTGGAGAAGATTGGTGAAATCTTTTAAAATCCCAGTCAAATGAAAGGAGGCACTGCTGCCCCACTCCCTGTACTTCTGGAGTAAAGTATCAGAGGAGAACCTGTTAGTCCATCTTTTGTATCCTGAAAGGAGGGGAAGAAAATGTAATTAATAAATAGCTTAGAAGAGCAGTTTTTGTTGCATTTAACAAAATACAGCTTAATGTGTTTTTCATGGTGCACCATACAAACTAGTATTTTTTTTAAGCTTTTGATAAGTGATGGATGTTATTGTAATGTTTGACTCCTTCCTTCTCAAAACGTGCACATTTGAATTTGTCTTTCGGTCCATAGGAGAGCATTGGTTCGCTTCCATTTTTCCTTATCCTTCTTGGTAAATACGGCATGAATTGTGAAATGGTTAGGAAAATCCAAGGGCTTTTGATCATTGGGTAGCAGATAGATTAGAAAGCTTAAATAGTTTTTTTTTAAACTATTTCCCCAAATTTAATGTTATAAATAATCCACACCAAGCCTTTTGTTATAGAGAGATTTTATTATTTGTGTTGCAGATTATCAGCAGATTATTGCTGTTTCCTTTGCAGGAGTTGGTGGAGAAGTCTTATTGTATTCATTTGAGTAAAATCAGGAAATACACTTAATTGGATTAGACTAGAGTAATAACTAATCTTCTGAGGTTGTATCAGTTTAGTTTGTCTCCATGCTGATGTGATGAAGTGGTTACAGCTTTCCAGGTGAATAATGGCTTCAGTGTTTTGTTTTTTTTTTACCTTGATGAATCAAAATAGTTAATTTCTAGTTTAATTTTCTTTGCCACAGAATCTTTTTTCACTAGCACTGTATTTCTGTACATGATCTAATCTGAGTTCTTTAGATTGAATACTTAAAGGTTTTGAGAAAAGGTTACCAACTAAATTCCTGACATGACCAAAGGCAGTGCTTGGCAGAATCACGACAAACAGTCCTGGAGTAATAGGGTTTCCTTTGCTCATGGACCATCATCTGGTACATTTTTCTGTCACTGACTTTAATAGGATATTTTCCACCACCGGTTTTTCCGTAATGTTGTTACAGTGTTTCCAAAGGATTGTTCAAAGATACTGTTCTCTAAAACTTAACTTATTCTACCTGCTATGGTCAAAATTTAAAGAAAAACTGCACGTAACTTTATTAAAAAATAGAAGCACACAGAATCCTCTCCTCTTGTCTATGCAATGAGCACAGATTAATTCAGATGATGAGCGTCCCAGGGACAAATACCAACAACTGTTTAAAACAGGTGCTCTGATGTTCAAAGTTATTCAAAATGTTTACTGAGCTTTGGTGTTATGTTAGCTCTTCCCTGAAGTAAAAGTAGTTTTGTTAAATATTTCCCTATTTCTGTCAGGACTGCGAGATCAAAGCTCGTTTAAAAAGAAAAAAAAAAAAAAAAAGGAAATTTTTCACTATCAAGAACATTTTGCAACTGGTATTATTTGGGAAAAAAAATGAGCTGCCAAGGAGCCTTTGGCTAACAGTACATCTTATCCTGAGTGTAGATAGTCCTGAAATTCAACTGCCTGAACTGGAGATGTTGGTTTACCCTGGTGTACATGGGTTGTAGGACCTGGTTCTCAACACAATCAGAGCACTGAACATAAGGATTTCTAGAGGAACATGTTGTTAAGTCCTGCATGCTGAAGTAACTGAAGGTTTCTGTCTGCTTTTTAGCACTAAATTGCACGAAGTGCATGAGAAGGCTTGCCTTTCTCACTGGGTGGAGAAGTGTCACCTTTTGAGACTGAGCTGATGGTTGCTATGCTGTGGCTGTTTGACCTGTGCATGTTGCTGGTAGCTGTTAGATTTGTTCAGATTGGTCTTGACAGAGTGTGAGCTGGACTGTGTAAACTTCAGTGGCTTTGCTCTGAAGCCTGGATCAGTCTCCAGTCCATCACAACCTCAAAACCAAAAAATCCCTCCAAAATTCAACCTTTACCCTACATTACTCTGCTACCTTGGAGCGTTTCTAAGTGCCGGGCTAAACTTACACTAGTTCATTACTTGTGAGCATTAGTAAAAAGAACAAAAAGAAAAAAATTAGCAATGCTATCCAGGATTGTAGATACCTGTATAGATAGATGGAGACCATTTCAAGCTATGAAAGTGGGTTATCTGCCAGCAACTGCCTTTGTGGGGAAAACTGACACTTATTCAACAAATGAATATTTCTGTTTCCATATTGAGTGAAGAAAACGGGTTCTCTTCAGTTTTCTGGGGATTTTTTTGGTCCTGTGATGTTTCCTCATGTGGAGATAGACTAGTAGAAGGGATAGTGCCAAGCAGTTAGCTGTTTGGAGTCCAGCTGGAACACAGGTCTGAATTTCCTATTTCCTTTTAATATGATGTTCCTGGTGGAGAGGCCAGTGTGATGATAGTAACTTTTAAACTGTGTCTCAAAACTGCTTTTAAGCAAAATATTGAGAAATTAGTTCTGCAGTTGCATTCTCTGTTGGCTATAAGGCCAACAGTCTCAAAATTATGCAGCACTAGTAAAGGAAATGAGCAAATAACATAGCCTTTTTTTCCTTAAAACTAATAATAAATAGAATGAATAACTAACACTCCTTTCTGCCCTCCCTCACAAATATAAATCAATTACAAGGCTGCATTGGAAGCAGTTGAAATGAGTCATAAAATAAGGTACAAATGTGTTGTACCTAACATGCTTGTGCACATACAGGCTTGCTTTTGTCAACTAGCCCCTGAAAAGGTCAGAAATGCTTCCCTTTTGATTAGGAGACAGCTTCAGTTGCTAGAACTTGAGAGAAATTGCAGGCACTTACCTGTGGGCAGGATGAGGGGTTCCTTGTGTTTTCTGGAATCTGGGAAAAGCGCATCTTTTTCCAATTTTTGAATGCTAGTGGTTCTTCAATGTCTGAAGTTAATTAAGAGTTCTTTTTTGTGTAACTCTACAAAATTGGGTTTGTATGGGCTAAAATCCAAACCAAACCAAGCCACAGGCAAACTTCTTGTATCTCTAGGAGTCAGTTTGTGGCGGATAATTGAGGTTGCTGGAGACAAATACTGGTGAATTGAATAAGCAGTGACCCATTTGCTGCTGCTTCATCTTGACTGCCCTACCTTCCAGATTTTAGGTGAATGACTTATATTGGTCTTGCACGCTCAGCTGACATCTGATGATGAAGCTGAATTTCATTCCTGACTCCGAGTGTTTTGTTAGCGTTGTTTTTTTCAGTGTGTCGGGTTTTGGGACCAGTGGGAAGTGTGTGATTGTAAACCCAGGAAACACTGCATGAACACAGAGGAATAAAGATGCTTTTAATTGAAGGCTAAGAATGTAGAATGGGATGGATGGATGATGCATAGTGTCAGCTTAAGGTCTGAGGAACATCTATGCATTCTTTATTCCAAAGGCTAATTTGAGAAAAATGGGTTATTGTTGCTTGCACACTAAGCTCTGCTGCCCACAAGCAATCACAGAAAAGTGCAGGCGTAGGCCAGTTGTACAATGACAGCACTATATTGGCATTATCTGTATACATATCTTTATATTTTTTTTAACCACTCTGTTAACTTTACAGAACAAAGCTTCTCCTGTTGGCATAAAACACTGTGGTTGGATTTTCTGACTATGAGACCAGATAATACAAAGGCACAAAATTGGGCTAAACAGCAGGATCTGGCTCAGTGCCCATCCACCTTCCCACCCTTGGTTTCATGTCTCCTGATGAGCACATGCATGTCTTTGGGAAAATCCCTACAATCATTAAATAAATCTGGAACCTCTCAACTTTCAAAAAGGGGAATTCCATGTGGGTTCACAAATGAAAAGTGATGTTGATGTGGAAGATGAGGTTTTAAGTTAGTACACTTGCCTCAAAGTCTAGAGGGAAAAATTTAAATTAGAGGTAATCTCAAAGTATTGCCTCTGGTTTTTATTTTGTATTGCAAATTTGTTAGAAAAACTTAATGTATGCTTTCCTGACAGTAACATTATTTATAGGTACAGTCTCTTGAAACTCTTTCTAGGTGAAAATGTCATTTTTAACTGTTGATTTGGAATTGATTGTTGGATTAGACAGTTCGGGCTATGCTTTTAGGAAGATTTGTGTTGCCATGCCTGATTAAAAAATTCTGCTTACATATAGAAATATTACTTTGAGAACTTTGACTCACAGGAGCCTTATTTATCAGCCAAGGCATGCAGCCGAAATGAGCTGCATAGCTCAGTGTCTGGCAAACAACCCTTCTCAAGGCATGCAGTGCCAGCTAGTAGCTCAAAGATATTCTTTCTTTATTATCATTATTACTATTTTTCAGGATACTGCCACATATCTTAAGATCCCAGTACGTTTGACTGGTGAAATTTAACTTCTTGTCATGACATGGCCATTTCTTTTTGTGTGCAGCAAATGAACAACTGGAGTAATGGATAATGGGATCCAAACAGTCTGAAAGTTCTGAGACCAACTTCCAACACATTTCTCAGGAAAGCACCCTTTAAATAGTATGGCTTGAAATGTTTCTCTATTAATAAGGTTGTTTAGAATGGGTTTTGCTCAGATTATGGGATCTTTCCTAACTTTCCTCCTCTCTGTGAACTTCTAGTTAGCTTTGCTTTGACTCTCCTCATAGAACTAGAAAAATGGTGTTCTGTATCAGCAAAGAAGTGAAACCAGCTGTATGTTTTTTTCCAGTGTGCAGATAAACTGAGATAAGATTCAGATTATTTTATCATTATTCCATGAATCTTATTTGCTCTTTATAATAAATTAAACAAGACACGTTGTCTTAACTGTTGCACTACACAATAAATTGCAAGCCTCAATAACATGCAAAATAAAAGATAAGCCAACAGTAATAATGAGTGGACTTCTGCTGAGCATTTTGCATCCAAAATGTTGTATGGAACCATCTATACTTTAAGGAAAATCTTGAGAAGTGAACTTGCTGCCTTAAGCATTGGACCAGTTTGTTTGTGCAGAACTTAATCCTTTTCCCAGCTCTGTATAGTCTTCCCCAACATCTGATGAATTTATTTGAGATGCTGACTGTATGACAGGCTGGGGAAAGCGGCATCTTTCAAGGAAGTGGTCTTGGTTTTGAAGCAGGTTCTCCAGGGCAAATTTACAAAGGTCTTCTCCAACATGCTATTTGTTCTTTATATTAAGTTCTCACAAAAACCTGTGTATGTTTAAGTGTCTTTTTAGTGCCTTTTTTTTTTTTAAATGAAGTAGTTAATTTTGTGTAATATTAATTTTGGAGGTGTTACCCAGATAGTTTCTACCTTGAGGTAGCTGATCAAGAGCCAGTCAATCTCCTCCTTCCCCAAAAACTGAAATGTACCTCAGCTTGCACATTACACATTTTTAAATAGCATTTTTTTATTGCTCCTTACTGCAAAAAGCTTGTCTTTTCCTGGTAAAGCATGGAGTTTAATGTGTGTTAATATTATGGAAAATGTTAGTGTTTCAGTTTGAGTATGAGCATCTTACCAAGTTTAACAAACTGTACAAGTACGAGAGTGGTAGGAAGAGGTGGGGTAGTGTTTCAACTATTTTTGTGCATTCTGGTTTATGCACATGTAACCTTTGCCTCAGACTGGTTAATAAGTACACCAGGAGTTAGCATGCATTGCAGGCAGCACTTTCTGATGCAAGAAAAGCACCCTCTCAGGAGTCAGTTTGGTCGTTTAAGGTATTAAGTGGGGTTTCAACCTTAAGCCTGACCAATATCCCTGAAAGGTTTTGAGTTTTGCTGTGTCTCTGCCAGCGTTCTCTGATAAACCCTCTGCCCTCTCCCCTGAACTCGTGCTAATTATTCATGTAATTTGATGTTCACTTCTAAAGCCCACTGTGCATAAACCCAGTACAATTAGTCCTTTATCCTGTCTTTGAAATTTGTACTAAAAATCAATCTGATAATGCAGAAACAACTGTCTGTAAAGGAATACAGGCACAAAGTTGTCTTTTAGAAAAAGAAGTGGTTCTGATTTGTATCTGCATTAACCAAGAATGACGATGACAGAATCTACTTGAATATAATTTGGATCTGAATTATTGATAGATCTGGAATGATATGACAATCTTGAAAGATAAGGTTGTCATAATTCCTCCATGTTCCTGCAGTTTTGTAGAGAGGGTTGTAAAGTCTCCTTGATTTATTGAGTTCTTTTCTACCCTGAGATTAAGGAAGTTGGTGCCAAGTATCCCACCCTTCCAAATTGGATGTCCTTCTGTCAAAGCTCATCTAAGACTTGTAGATCATTTTGTGTAGAGCATTGAACAGACATTATTGATAAAAATAAGATCTGGCACCTTCCAATTATTTCAGGAAATTACTCTTTCCATCCAAAACTCCACTTTAATATTCATAATAAGGAACATAAAACCTAAGGATGTTTCTTACCTGGATGTAGTAGCAGGAGAAACTGCACTAAAAATTATTCTTCTGTTTGGTTGGGCTTTCAAAGCAATTTTCTATTCTTTTTTATTATATTGATTTGTGTGTTAATTTGAAATAAAGGTACAAATGTTAGTTTAAACTTAGCTTATTTAATTACTGGAATTTTGAGGGGGAGAGGAGGATTTAACAGGCATAATTTGTCATCCTTTACTCTGTTTTTCTTCCTTCCACTACGGCCAGTACTTCTGGGCATAGCCTAATGTGAACTATGTTCTTTCCTGCTCTTCACTCTAGAACTGACCAGATTTCCTCTTTAAATACTTTTTAAAAGTCTCTTTAAAAATTTCTATTTTGTCTCTGTCTTGAAAGCTTTATGATATTAGGAGAAAGGGAAACATTCATTTGTAAAATGTAACTATGTGCAGAGATAAATAGGAAAAAATGTGTGTTGGGGGAGAAAACAGCAGTAGTTTATAACTAAAAGTGCCCATGTCGTGAAATGATGAACTGCAGAAAACCTACCTGGCCAAATGCCAGTTTGGATAGTAATGTAGACATTAATATACTTCTTTTCCAAGCACTGTGCTGTTATCTGTTATTTCAAAAATAGAAACTCAGACAGTACAAGACTTCCTTATGCTGTGCTGGTTTATTGGGAGGCAGTTAAGTGCCGGTGAGGCATGGACTGGAATTGTTAACATTTTTTCCTGCATAACCAGTTGTTCTGTGGTGATACTGCAATCAAGTAGGGAGCCTGTGTGCTTTACAAGGACTGCATCATAAATAGAGGCAAATAGGGTAGTGATTAACATCAGGAAGCTGCTATTCATTTTTATTTTTTTTAAATTTCTAAGATGCATCCACAGGTCAGTTTCTACCTTTAGCATCAGCTGAAATAATGACCTTAAGTGATTGCATTAACAGTTGTCCTTGATCCACTGCTAGGTACTTCTGCTTCTTGTGGAGTAGCTGTTAATTGTTAAACATCCTTTTTTGGTGGGAAAAAGTTGACTAGCAAGAAATCTTTCACCAAAAAAACTACAAAAGCAATTGGCCCTGTTAACTAGGTATGTTGGCAGAAAACACAGTATGCAAATGTGCTGTTTAACCATTGTTAAAACCTCTTGATTTGCACAATCTGAGCAAAATGTCTTTTACTCTGTAGACACTCGGATGATCCCAGATAAGGCAGCTGGATAAGCTGAATAAGTATATATGACCTGGTTTCAAGATTGAATTTTCTACTGTGATTTTAGGAAAGTTATGAAAAAGTTAGTACCTTCCTGAATGTACAGAAGTACTGTTCCCTTTTTTTAGAATAACATTTGATGCTTTAAGACAAGTAAAGTTTAGTGATGCTAATTTTTTGCATGTAATTAAATGCAGATATATGTTTCTGTAGTAAATTACTTCTTTGTGCTGTCTTTTCAGATTCTTAGCACAAGGCAGGTTTTATGTGCACTTCAACCAAACAGAAGTACACAGAAGAAACTTTGGCTCTGTGATAAATTTTATTGTTCACAATTCTAAGTAGTTTTTACTGGGAGGAGGGATTTAGCCCCTAGGTCTGTGATGATAAAGGCTGTGGCTAGGAAATTTGATTTTTAAGCTCTGAACTAGTTATCTGTGGTCTGCTGTTCTAGAACATCTGGTGCTGTTAATCCTGGTGATTGCTATATATTTTTTTAATCATCTTAGGTTTATATTGACTGTTACTGGGGGTTGAACATTGATTGTGCTAAAAGTTCATTAAAGAAAAATGTGCAAGAGGAAATGAAAGGTGAAACAGTGCAGGGTTTAATATTTGCTTGATAAAGTATAGATTTTGTGGACCAACAGGTCTCTAATCCTGGTAGAGTCAAGTCAGCCCATCTTTGAGTGACAGGAATGGAAGAACTTCAGGATGAAAGGAATTGATGAGTCTGATTTAAAAGTCAGGTGCTGATATAAAAATGGCACAGAGAAAGACAGAACACTGAGGTTTTCTTGTCTCTGGAAAGATGCTGGATGAATCTTTTCTAGTAACAGATTGCTTTCATGAAATGACTGTTTTCCATTTGGCAGTTATCGCTCTTGGTATTTGTTAGAATATTTAATGAATCTGTCTGAAAATGGATAATTGAGAGAGACAGAGGAGACTTATCAGGAGGGTTGTGTTTCTCTGTGAGGCTGCTTTTGCCACTTTTTGAAAGCAGATGCTTAAATGTATACAGACTCAGTGTAACAAAACTCAGTTTGTTACAAGTAAAGTAAATTGGTGTGTGTTTTTTCCACTTACCTGGGGATGGGAGAAAAATAGAGGTTACAGTGTCACTTATCCAAGTAGGATTTCTTCCTGTTTGTGATTCATAAGACGTGTCAGTGCAGAGGAAAGGCCTCTGTTGTTTTGATTTCTAAATCAAAAGAAAGTACTGCCTTTCTTCAAGTCTGTAGAAATGGTTAGAGTAACTCAAAGAAACGTGAAGTGTTTCCAGAGAATTGAAGAGTATTATCCAAGTGGGATATATGGTCTCCTGGATAACACAGGCCATTGTACTTCTTTGCTTGGCTTGTGCATGGAGCCCTTCAGTGTTTATAAGATATTGCATTTCTTTGAGAGAAGCTCATTCTTACTTAATAACTTTGTTCTTCTACAGCATTTGAGCATATTAATGTAAGTATAAAAGGAGAAAGAAATCCAAGTGCCAGCTGAGTCATCTTCATACAATGCTGGCTGCTAAAATACTCATTCTGGGGACAGATGGATTCATCTGCTGTTGGTGCCTTTTAGGAACATTAGACCAGTTCATTGGCATCGACCACTTTTGTATCAGGACCTCTCTGCCATTCCTGTCCTCCATCCTGCCTGCCTGCCCTCTCATCCCTTTTCTGTCAGAGACTCTCAAATTACTGCCAGAGCTGTACTAATGCTTCTGGATGGGAAGAAATGCTGCATCCAGCTTGTCTGCTCACATACTTGCAAGGCCTTATCCATTCCAGCTTCCGTGTAATCCTCTGGGGCTCTGGTTCTGGTGCTCTGTGGGAGACACTGCATTCAGACTCACAGGGATCTTGGAAGAACAGTGTGAAAATGTCAGCTGTAATAGGATTTTGGATACAAGCACCTGCTGTTTGTTTAGACGGTTCAACTTTTTCTTTGTTCTCCCCTCTTAGCACTATGGTGATAACACTTGAATATTTTACCAGCTTGTGTTTTAGATAGAGTTGCAATTGTCTGTAAGTGATGTAAGGAAAATGCTACACCAGTGCTGCATATGGTGCAGTGCATTTAATGGCTTGTAAGCTGTATCAAAGAATCGTAGCAAAAAGTCATTTAATGTTGTTAATCTTTGAAAATGTGAAATTCTTTGTAAAACCTGTAGATTAAATAGCTTTTACTTAGAAACTGAAGCATCAATAAAATGACAATAAACAGATGAAAGAGGATGCAAAAGCAAGGCAAGAATGGGGAAAAAAAACCCAACAACAAAATCAGACAAACCACAAAACAGAAACTTCCCACACAAAAGAAAATGTTAAGTAGTTAGTTAAGTTAAAACAGTGGTGGGACTAGTTACCTGAGTAGTTGAAGGGCCAAGATCTATAGATATCAAACTTTTTGAGTGGTGTGCTTTGAATTTTTTTCATCTAGCCTTCCAAATATTCGTCCCAAAAGGATTAATCTCAGTTTAACAAACCATTTAATTCTTCTAGAGAATCCAGACAACTAACTACCTTCAGCAGAATTTACATATATACTGCTGGTTTAAGATCCTTAGGTCAGGAATACCTTTTTTGTTAGTTACAGTGTGTGTGGCTAACCAGCTGTGCAAACCTGCAGGTGTGACATTTTAGGTGAGCTTTGCAGTTTGATTACAGTTTAGGGTTAGTCCTGTTTCATTGTGTGCTTACACAGTGATAAGTATTTTCAGAAGTTACTGCCTGATATATTGAAAGAAAACTTAACTGGCGCCATTTCTTTTCCTCTTGACTATTGTGGTTTGTGCACTTCAGCAGTTATTCCCTGCTTTGTGGCAGCTGAGCTGGACGTGGTGGAAGGGTAGAAGTGTCAGAGGTGGGTGGAGGCAGCAGCTCTGGTCAAAAGCTGCTGCGCTCCTTGGATAAGTAATCCCAGCTCATGAGTCAGAGGCTTAAGTCTGGCATAGGTGCAGCTCGTGGCAATTAGTGCCACAGCAGGGTGGCCTTCACCTCCAGTGTGGTGCTGTAGGTGTGTAGGGGTAAGGAGAATACAGCAGAAAGTTGGTGTTTGATGTGAGGAGTCAAGGCAAGAGCAATGCTCGAGACTGAGGTGTCAGAGGTGCTTCAACAAACAGATGGGAGTACTGAAAGAATAATACAGTGCTTCTAAACAAAAATGCTTTGAGAAGTGTTGGAGAGCAGCACGATTGCTTCCTCCAGACTTGTAAACCCTCAGTTTCCCAGTGCTGAGCCAGGGCCGGTGAGGAGGGTTATGTGATGGGCTTGGGAGGTGAGCCAAAATGCATTGGCTCACTGTGAATTTTCAGCCTCGGATATAAGGCAAGGCTCTCCAGCTTGGAAGTAGCTGAAATCTAAGAAACAGCTATGAAAGCACAAAACTTGTGAGAATGCATAACCAGCGTTAATATTTACACTCAGGTTTTCTTAATGTCTCCTAGGGAATCGGTTTCTGTGTTAGTTGACATATACTTGTTTTAACTGAAGTCCCTCTATTAGAACATAATGTGTTTAGGTAGATGTATATCATCAGATCTTTCTTGTTCTTCATAACAACCATTATTAGAAGTACAGTTTTAGGGAGTGGTTTACTCATTTTCCAGCTTTTGAGTGTAGGATGCCCAAAGTGAAGGTGCAGGCTTTTTGCAACAGTAAAAGGATGGTTGCAGTTTTAATGTCACATTAAGTGTTCAGGAGGAGCACACTCATCTGGTCTTAGCTCTTCTGTGTTATAGAGCATAGGTGCTGTGTGCAGTTGAAGTAAAAGTACCCCTGGAGGATTGAAATGAGATGGAAGCTGGAGGTGAAGATAATGAATTCCTCACTTCAGAAGATACTATAGACTGAGCTTCTCTGTGAAAGTAACTGAATTTTCTCTGCTGTCTCAGCTTATTTGAACGTACCTCAGAGACTGACTATATAGGTTTTGTACAGCAGTTACAGTAAAGAGTATATAATAGAATATAGCTGACTGAGTTTTTGTGAATTATTGATGCTTTGGTCATGAAAGATAGTTCTTAGTGACCAGTAAAGGTTTACTGTCCTCTGTATTCCAGATTTATTTGCTACAGAGCATCTTAATTGAATGCAAAATACTTTGTTAGAGTGAACTCCAGTGCTCTATTTTTAAAATAACTGGAGCGAAAGATACATTTTATTATGCCATCTACCCGTTGTGTCTTGAGACTAAATGGTGTGAATCAGGATTGCTCAAAGAAAGCACTTTGTAAGAAGCAGGAAACTATGAAGAGTGGAGAGCTTCCGTGCATGTTCAAAACTATTATCTCATGCCAGTGCTGGCTGCAGAACTCCAGCTGATTTTTAAGGTTGCAAAAGCAAAGAAAGTTGGAGGCAATAGGAATTATACTTGAATATATATATATATATGTATCTATACATAGCTCCAATTTCCACTGCTACTAGGTTCTTGTATTTCAACTTACAGTGGGTTTGGTTTGTATTTGCTGCTGTGATTAGAGAAATAAAATAAAGAACCCCCTCTAAATGTTGGGAGTTTAGGAGTTTAGGAAGGTGCTCACTCCCTCTGAGTGCACTGAGTATTGGAGCATTATTTGCCTTTTGTCATAAAGTAGCAGAATGGTAAAGGTAGGTGTTCAAACCGATGGCTCAGCCACATCATTTTACTGGATGTTTTACAAGAGTCTTTTTTGCTTGTCATTGGCCTTCTTGCTAACTTTGACTTGATATGAAAGAATTAATTATTGTAGAGGAAAAGTCACTGTGTTCTATTACATCATCATGCCCATGGCACAAGTTCCTGCTTAAATTTCAATGCACGTTTAATGAAAACTGTTTCCTCATTCCCTGCTATCTAGGGAAAAAAACCCAAACAACCAAACAAAAAAAACCCCAACAAACCCTCAGTCAGGCAGAAGCAACTGTTCCAAATCTGTTTGTTGTTTATACATAAAACTGATACTTCATGTGGTAGACAAATGAGCAATCTATCATAAACCAAACACCAAAATGAGTATCCTGGGTTATTGTGGTGGTGAAAAGCTGTGTTATAAATACAGTTGGGTTCTCAGTACAAGAGAAAACAAATGGATTTTACTTTTTAGCTCTTTACAAACATACCAAAGAGATCTGCAAGCACAGATTGCCGATTTTCTGTCCATTCTGCCTTTTGTATCACAACAGTTTGTTACTGTTCAGGTAGCTTGGAAGAGATTTCTTCCAGAACACAAGTTTGCAGAGGTTTTCTTTCCTGGCTGATGATGTGTGCTATCTGTTAATTTTTCTAATGCTCTTACGTTTCACTTCACTTTTGACTCCTATTTCTGAAAAATGCTTGAAAATTTAGAATGGATAGATGCAGTTTGATTGCAGTTGTTAAAAAAAATCTCTGCTGTGAGATCATTAACTGTAACTAGTTGTGGTGCTAGAGCCTGGTTTATGAATGACAGAAGAGAGACCAGACTGGATCTGTACCTGCAGGTTGCTGCTCTGGGCTGGTGGTACAGTGGTGGTAAGTTGGCTCAAAAATGTGTGGTGCAAGATAAGCACTTGGAAGTGCTGCTGTGATGTGGTATGAAGTCCTCCAACAAAATGGGTGCTGAAGAGGGAGAAGGAACTTCCTCATAATGATAAAGCAGGGGGGCAAAAAAGAAGGGAAGTGGATTTACTGTTCAAGAGCACTTGGTTTTCCTCTGAGTCCTGAGCAGTTTTACTTGAGTTAGGGAAGGTGTTTCCCACTTTGACACGTGACATCCTCAGGAGCCTATGTTTGAGGTGGATGAACACAAGGTAGTTTAAGGCTGTATTTGAAAAAGGAGCAATTTTTTTAGACAGACCAGTATTATTTGGATTTTATATATATTAAAAAAAAAAGACATCCAGCTGTCACCCCAAAGCTACTCAGTGCAGATTAGCATAAATCAGTTAATTTAAAATGTAATCTCATTACAGTTTGTACTGGGGAATGCTGTGAAATATCATTTACCTGGTTGTTCAGGGCAAACTTGCAGTGGGTGGCTCCACTGCTCAGCAGTGTGTAGATCACCTGCTTCTGTCATGGCTGCTTGAACTCACCAGTGATATTCAATAGCCTTGTTAGGACTTGGTTGAACTTTGAGCACAGTTCTCAATATTTGATAACAGATCATTGATAGTCACAAGACAGTAATCAAGAACCAGTTGAAGTGATTCATGCTTTGGTATAATTAAGTTACTGTACTGCAAAGGATCATCCTAAGAAGTGCCTAAAAGTTGCTTCCACTTGATCCTTTTATTTATATGAAGAGATGGTACATCACTGGATTAGTGCTCCAGTCACAAAATCCAGCAAGCCTGTAATAGTGTAATATTTGCTGATAATTTAGAAAATAGCCCTTAAGAGGGCATTTTGAAGAGTCATAGGTTCATTCTGTAACTCCAGCATTAGTTAGCCTATACTGGTTGGCACTGGGGTTTCTCCATAGCATAACCAAATGGCTCTCTGGTGTGGCAGATTCCTTGATTAAATTTCTCTGGCAGCCATTTAAATTATTTTGAGTGTGAACACATTTGTGGAATTGCTTGTCTGCTCCTATGACAGTGTGCTGGGATATATGCCAAAAAAATCTGTCTCTTTTTTTTGCAGCTTCATAAGACAGAATACTGTACAAACCATTTTGGCTCTTACACATGAAAATGTGAAATCAAAGATAAAGTGTGGTGTACCTGAAGTGGAATCTCATAGTACTTGTAGACTTGGACAGGAAGGAGGTAGAGGAGGAGGAAGGCATCTCATAATTTAAAGAGTCAGTGTCAGTAAAACAGTGAGGAATTTTAGACCGATGTTTGTGTGAATTCAGGGAAACTGGAGAAACTGGCACAGAGACTCTAGCTGTGTGCCAGGGTTTCCTGTGAGTCTTGAAATTTGATTTTTCTCATTTGACAGTTGTTGTTATAGTTAACTCCAAAAATCCTTAATCTAATGCCTTCCTCTCAATTTAATGTTGGCATTTAGGCTGCAAATCTGCTGTAATTTCTATGGTATTCTGACTGACATGCTGGAGTGGTACTTGCTGAAGCACAATGCAAAATTCAGTGTTTTGTTCTGATACAGTAAATTTCTTGAAATAATCTTTATTGGCTGAACTGCTAGTGTTGATTTATTTTAGCATAAAAGGCTCACAACATAAAGTCATGCTCAAGGTACACAATCTGCATGCGTGACTTTTCCTTAATTGAGGATTTTTGTTTTTCTTTCTATCCCCAAAATTAGATTTTTAGATTCATAGCGGATTAAATTGCCACTTATTTCTGAAAATGTACATGGATATTTTATGGAAGTGTATCATGATGATGGAGAAGAACCTATCTGTGTTTCTTGAAAAGCAATCTAAATTCCTCTGGATTATTAAATTTGGAGATAATGCATTTTGAAAAGGGGATAAACAGTATGTTGTAACAAATGGTTTTGTATAAACAGACAGAAGCAGACTTGAATAGGTTATGAAGAACTGAGGACGTGTGTTCTAGCAAAGGTACTCTAGAAGTCACTATTTCCTCCAAATGGGACATGATTGGTGTCATTCTTGGTGTGTGCTGTATTTTCTTTGTCTTTGAAATGAATGATTTCATTGGTGTTCTGCTGGAGAGGGGAGTGCCCAGTTTCAAACTCAGTCCCCTTGCAGGAATGCAGGAGCTGGTTACCTCATTTTCCTGGCCTTGTATATTTATGTTCTGTGTTGTAAGGAAGAGCTTGACCATCACTTGATGCCTTAGTTTAGTAGCAGTTAAACAGCAGGTCTCAACAACATTGTGGAATGGGTTTTTTGCCATCAAAATGCTCTGCCTGGATAGTTTCTGTGGCTGATCTTGAAAACTAATTTGTTGCTGTTGCTATATCCATGCTACTCTATATGCTTTCCAGTTCAGGTAAGGGATAATGGGACAGCAAGAACCATAAGAATTCAAACTGAAAATATAAGGTGTGGTTAACTTCCCGGATTCAGTAAGCCTGAAAAAAGAACTGGCCTCATTACTGAATATGTATTTGGCACCTTTGAGGATTGGCACAGATGCTGTAGCTTTGGCCGTGAGCATTGCAGGGCTTCAGCTGTGTGACATGTCTGTAGTCCCACAGCAGCATTCCACTGGCACTCTCAACTGAGTAAGGAGAGAGTAAAAATAGCAGTGGTAAACTTTCCATCTGTATCGCTCGAAGCTGAAGCCCTGGGGGGGAGGAGGGATTTGGTATCTTATGCTTATAATTAAAGATGCTTTATGATAATACATAGTTTGTACATAGTGCTGTCAGCCAGAAAACATTAAGTACTGTGCAGTGGCAGTTGATGCCATTGTCCATGTTGTGTGAGGAAACTGAGGAGGGACATGGCCCAAACCACAGCCATATGGCCGAGCAGATGAACTGCAAGTAATTGTGTCCCATCCTCCTTCGCTTTACTCGCTGTCAGCAATATTCCCAGTCTCCTCTGTCCCACTGACCTGCTGGCGTGACTGAGGTCTCTTATTACTCTGTGCAGGAGTAAGTAAAGAGTCTGGGGTGTGGATTCTTAATAACCAGCTTTGGCGCACGTAGTTCATGCTGGCATGGGGAGACCAGAACTGCTGGTAAACCTAATTTGTTTAAATTGAGGCAGTAACATGGGGGGCTGGAAAATAACTACTATGACTGTTAACTGTAGAGTGTGTCGGGGCCTTTCCTAGACCTGGCCTGAAGTTGTAGGTACAGACAGCTGTACTGCTTGTGAAGGTTGCTGGTTTGTTTTTTTTTCTACACACATAAATGTAATCTGTAAGCCACACAACATACTCATGGGTTACTGAGAGTGGAATAGGCTGGAGAGCTTTGAGCTTTGCCACCTGATAAGTGTTTGTGGGTAAGGGGGAGCAGAAGTGATTGCATCATTTATGTAGCAGTAGCTGCAGTTCTCAGTAATGGAGTTCCCTCTGGGAAAAAAAGCATGCCTATCTTTTCTAATTGTTTCTTTTTCCTCGTTTTCAAATCGGTGTTTTGCATGTGCCCACGGTAACTGAGTTATTTTCCTCTTTGGCTGTGCTGAAGGCTGGTTTCCATGTTGCAGTGTTGCCCTGCTTGTTTAGAACTCTCCGATGGGCTCCACAGGAGAAGTGCCCGAGCATATCCAGAAGTTTAACTTGACTCTCCCGCTCCGTCGGATGGAGCTCTGTTTCCACAGAGACCAAAGCTTATGTGTTTCAAGGAAGTTATTTTTAGGAGCTGCTGTTTAGCTGGTGGAAAGACTTTCTTCCTTAATAGGCGGGCAGATTGTAACCAGATTCCTCTTTTTCCAGAGTATCTTTTGCCTTTTTCTGTCATGTTCTTTCCATTTTTCTCTGTCGCTCAGTTATCCTTTCGTTGCTGCCTTCTCACCCATGTCTGCTCTTCCTCTCTTCTCTTTCACTTTCTGTATCACTGTTCCTGTTGTGCAAGGATCTAATACCGCAAGGAAGTTTGCAGAGAGTGAGGGAGGGACCCAGCCTTTGCTTTAAGCACGTTGTATTTTAAAGATAAAATCCCCAGGTCGGTTTGTACCCCAGCTGAGCGGTGCTTGCTGAGTCACCAGCTGGGCAGCGTTTGGGAGGACACAGAGGATCATGGAGCCAAGCCATGGCCCTCAGCTCTGAGGACCTTGCACAGGTCAATTATTCATGGCCCTCATGAGTTGTCCTGTGTCCTTTGGCCTCGCAATAAACAAATTTTACTTGTAGCTGTTTCTGCTGATGTTTGCAGTAAGCTTAGTGTCTCACTTGTTGATTGATGGCCTAATGGTGAAGGGCTTAAAAAGATAAATCTGTTACAGTAACTTGTCTATCTTGGAAAGTTGGCCTGTCCTTAAATAAAACAGTCCCAGAGATTCTTTTAGTTGTCAGTCAGTAGGAATACAAAAATAGAAAAGACATTTATGTAATGGTAGGCTAAGAGTGCACTAACTCAGTGTCCTAATCCCTTTTATGATTATTTCATTTGTCAAAGTTGTCACGTTGACTTTCTATGGAGTTGGATACTGAATAGTTGTAGCATTTATTTAATGATGAAGGGCTACTTTAAGTTTAGAGACCTCTGGGGTTTTTAATGACTCTGTAGACTGTATCTGACTTTAACTGGCATACTAAGAAACTGAGATTTTTCAAACAAAATAACATCAAAAGGAGTGAATCCAAAGCAGATGAATGTTGAAGAAAATTGCTATACTTAGGCAATTGTATGTGTTGAATTCTCTTGCCACCCAATGCTGTCCTGTTACCCTGTGATTCCCATTCAAACATCTGTTTCCGTATTCTGCTTGTAGTGTAAACCTTTTAGAAAGGGAACTTCATGCTTGTCATGGCACTGGAGTTCAGGTATTGCAAAACCTACCAGCATTAATATATCATTCCATCTCCACTGAAGTGCCATGTAGAAGATCTTGTTTCAGTCCTGTTTTCTTGTATTCCCTGATGTTGATGCATTTCTGCCTGTCTTTAATACGATGGAACAGCTGGTCCATCAGCAGATTGGATGGCTGTGCTGCCTTCGGAGCTGCATGCCTGCAGCCCTCCCCACCCAGCACAGGGAACGAAGCCTGTGAGGACAAGACTTCGCTCCAAGATCTGATAACTGAGTCAACTGTGCTCCTCTGTGTGCTGGACTATATCTGACACTAAGGGAGGGGAAATAAATCTGCTAGAAGAGCTTCACAAGATCTCTTTAAGAACATCAGGCCGTGTCTGTGGTGATAGACCACCAGTGTGAGCTGCTGCTTGGTTACCAAGAGGATAAAATTTTACTCCAGGGAGATATTTTTATACAGTTGCTTATTCATATTATGGTAGATGCCAAAAGCACCCTTATGCTCAGCAGTATAGAAATACTAAGAAAAATTCAGTTTCACAGAGGCTACAATCTAGTCTAGTTATACTTCATCATAAAACGAGGCAATCTTGACAGCCTGTATTTGCATGATTAGTACTGGATTATTCTTCTATTGTAATTGTAATTTTAATTATTAATTGGTTATTCTTCCATTGTAATTTTTCTCTTCTGCACATACCAAATCAACCATTTCATGCTTGAAAGCTGAGTACTCTCCAGGCCTGACCATACACCTTGCAAGCAGCTTTGCAAGGAAATCGAAACCTTCCAGAGACATAGGGGGTATGGCCTAAACTGTAGGGTTTGATTTTCATTGTCAGTGACAGCAGGACTGTCGACAGTGTAGACAGGCAAAAAGACATGTTCTGCACAAATTTATTTTCTACTAGAAATGCATTCTCTTCTGCACTTGATTATTCTTTATACAGCTTGCAGTAGGAAGTGGAGTTACAGATAAAAATCTTCTGGGTAAATATTTTATAATTGAGTAACAGCTTTGATTTGCAGCTTTTCTAACAAGTTGTGGTGGCCAAATGCTCTTCACTTCTTCCTATCCACTGTCACCTCCTCCTGTGCCCCTTCCAAATTCCTGTCTATTTTGCATACTTCAAGTGAAAACTTAGTCTCATCCTCAAGTTTTTTTGCAGGATGAAACAGCACACAGGCTAGGACAGTATTACAGACTAAACAGGAATATCAGGGAGCCATCCAAGACTCCCTGTGAACCCTGAATTTTATGGAGTGATGTATCTTTATAGTTACAAAATAAACTTGACACATTTTAAACTAGAAAAGAAAAATGAGGAATAACTTATACTAATCAGAAATTGGAAAAATTAACAGACCTGTCTTTGCTGTCTTCAGCTACACTAACAAGGCAGTTTTGACTTTTTGTTCCAACCGCATGGAAGGAAAGGTGGGCAGAGGAGTAACTATTGTGTTTAATGGTTGAAAAGGTCTTTAGCACCTCGGACATCCAACTGAAATTCCTGAGAGTGACTCTGGATAGGGGGAAGGTCTGATTTGCTGTGCTGTGGAGTGAAAAACAAGAGCTGTTGATAAAGAAGGTGAAGATTAAGGAACAAATTGACATTCCTTCTTTGAGGACAGTTCTCTTTAACCTTTGTAATATTTTGATTATTTACTTTAATGGACTGCTTTAAAATTTAGATGTGTAAGTTCATGTCTCCTAGAAACAGATTTTAAAGAGCTACAGAGAAAAGGGGGGATACTCCTAATTTTAGTTTCTTTGGTTTGGTTTTTGCTTCTGTGATGTGAAATGTGTTGTGTTTTGGCTTTTTTTTTTTTTTTTTTCAAAGGGATCTTTCTTTTCTCTACAGGTATGGTGTTAGTCCTGAGAACATCATCCTGTATGGTCAGAGTATTGGTACTGTCCCTACAGTAGACCTGGCATCTCGGTACGAGTGTGCAGCAGTAATCCTTCATTCTCCCCTCATGTCTGGATTACGGGTAGCTTTTCCTGACACTAGGAAAACCTATTGCTTTGATGCTTTTCCAAGGTACGTATAAATGCTGCAAAGATGGTTGTTCTATACTCAGCACGCTCTTTACATGTTTAAAAGGGACTAGTATGCAAATAGATACCAAGACTTGTATTTGTTGCTCCCTGCTGGGGATCGTGTAAGATCCCGATGTTTGTGACCAAAGCAAAGTAAGTCGCTGTCCCTGTTTTGGAAGATTTTTTGATTGTTTTAAGAAGCTCTCGAATATTTTACGTACAGAAAACTATATACAACTGGTTTTAGGATAAAACAGTTGCTTTTATAGCGTGGTGCTTCATTGGAAAAGCAGTTGCAGCAGACCTAAATTAAAGTATCCAAATATTTGGGAATAGTAGAGGTCCTGAGAACAGCAAATATTCCAGGAATCTTTAAGAACTCAGTTTAAATTATGGGAGAATATGAGAGGGGAATCCAGTCTCTCTGTAGCAGGGCATATAGACCTGGGGGCGAGGAGGGGAGGCACAGATAAAAACCTTGGTGGTCCATGGAAGGGAGAAGACAAAACAGACACTGAAGTCTTGTGCAATACTTGGCTTTGCTTCAGGTCATGCTTGCAATAAGTCTAGTAAGGGATATTTATAGCATTTCTTATGTTTGTTTTATTGTGGTTACAACAGATCAAAATTAGAAGGTGGAGGAGGCCGTAGGTACAAATCTCTAGCCGGAAGAGCTGGAGGGAATGGTGACCAAGTCATACTGGCTCTCACAGTGTCCATGTCCAGTCCCCATGTTTAGAATTCTTCCAAACAGGTTATTAATTAAGTAATTGTTGGAGGTGCAGACAGAATTTGAAGCACTTATACTCCAACTCATTCATCATCCTCAAACCTGAAATCCAATATTTACAAATGCTTCTGTGGGAGCAGGAAAAAACAAAGCCTTAAAAATAGCTCTGATTACAGAAGTAACAGTGATTAGCTGTTACCAGCCAAATCAAATAACAGTTTTAAAAAGAAAAAGTGGAAGGGGAAACAGTGACAACAGATGTACTGTAGCACTTGAGTATTTTGTTCTTGCCCTACTGAGCTTTTCATTGCCGTCAGTCTGACTTCCCTGGTACTGGGAGCAGTGAAAATAAACAGCAGTGCACTTTATGAATGTGTGCAGCTCAACTGTCTGTCTTCACGGTGGGAAGCAAAATAGTTCTGTGTGCACCTACAGTGAATTGCTATTATGTGCATTTTATGTTGGGACTCTGTGAGAGTTTGGTCTCTGTAGATTTTTCTAGCTGCAGAGTCGTGTGGCTGAGAATACTAAGTAAGGCTAATGTGCAGTTTAAATACTGCTTTATGAGTCGCTGAGTTGGCAATGGGACGCCTTCCAATTTTCTGCAAAATACAAATATTATCTGGCTTAATGGTCTGTGAATATATGTGAAAAAAATAGTTTCATTATCTGAATACTGAAGTGAAAGGGGTTTCCTACAATTGAGAACTTAGTATCTAGCCATGAAAATTATGCATAAATATCTCTGTAGCTGTATGTAGCTGATACATCTGTCACATTGTGGGACTTCGGGATAGACCTTTTCCTTGGGCTTAAAACTTCAGTTTATATAGCATGTTGAATATAAAATATTTGCAATTTACATTTAGCTATGATATTAATTTGGGGATGAAAATTACGGGGAAAACTAAAATCTGCATTATTCTGAGGCCTCTCTTATGTTGGAATTTTTTCCTGTATGCAGCATAGTTGCACACAACTCAAGTTCCAGACAGGAAAAGTGAAATAGGCTACATTTTAAATAGCGCCTTAAATTACTTGAATCCTGCTTTTTTTTTTTTTTTTTTTTGAGAAGTATTGAGACAGGCAGAAATGTGTTTACACTCAGATGTTTACTGGAATACCAGTGGCGGTTCTCTAGAATACTGAATGCTGAGGTTTGTATGTGTGAGGCTTAATGCTTCAGTTTACATCTTAGTTTTTAGGTAACTTTATAGTTCCATAAAGCTTCTCTGAACCTGTTTTTAAGTCAGCATATGCTGGCATCTGTATTTTTTAAATAATTTTAAGCAGTCTTGATCATGTTGTAAAATCAACAGTCCTGCCAGAATTGGATGCCTCCATGTTCTTCAGGAGCAGGAAAATCCAAACACCTTTTATTAGGTAGGATAAAGAAGTAGACTTGTCCTTCTGTCAAATCGAATATTACCAATATTCATTTTTCCACCCACTTTAGCTGAATCTGCCTAATTTGGGGGCTCAAAGAGAGGTTCAAGCCTCATGAGCCGAGGCTTTGTTTGTTTGTTTTTTTTTAAATGAAATCTTATGACTGGAATGTAGTTAATTAGTTCCTAAGCTGTTAAATTGGACAGTGATAATGTGTAATATGAAGAGTTCACATTTGCAGCATGTCCCATGGAATCTCACTTGCCTCACAGTGTTTTTTGTAATAGATACACCCTCTGTTTTGGTGGGGGCTTTTTGGTGCCAAACCTTATTTGCATGCTGCCCATTCAAACTTCATGTTGTTAGCACTGGTGGGATGGTGGTGATGGCAGTGCAGGCTCCTGTTTACACGTGTATTTTGGGAATGAGCCTTGTCCCGTATCAGTTTTCACAACTCCAACGATTTGCAGCCATTTGAAAACATGCAGTGGTAACTGGATGTATCAATCATTTAATGGTATGAAAGTTAAAGCCCCGAACTGAGCTGTTTTCTTTTCCTTCCCCCAGCATTGACAAGATCTCTAAAGTGACCTCTCCTGTGCTGGTCATCCACGGTACTGAAGACGAGGTGATCGATTTCTCGCACGGCCTGGCCATGTACGAGCGGTGTCCGCGAGCGGTAGAGCCCCTCTGGGTGGAAGGGGCTGGGCATAATGACATAGAGCTTTATGCACAGTACTTAGAGAGACTAAAACAGTTCATATCTCATGAACTCCCCAACTCCTGAAGAAACCTACCTGATTTTACCTCAGTTACTGTGAACGGAAGAAATTACCTGTTTTTGCACATGCTTTAACTGGATAGCTGTAATAGCTTTATACTATGAAGAAATGCCCTGCCTTGAGGGTGTTCTAATCAAACATCTGATGAAATTTGTCTTTTATATCTGGAAATGATTCTACTAATGCACACAGATATGGTCAACTACTGTAATTCCAACAATTTTTAGCTTCGTTGCCCTGAAGGAAGTGGGAATCCTAGCTGCTTATGGGGACACTTTTTACCTAGTGCTGTATTAATCGAAGATCAGTTTTCTCTGTCTCACTTCAGATCATTTATAATTCTGTCCTACAAAGACTTTTTCCCCCAGTGTTCTCAGTGTGGAGAACACAACTGTTATGAGCTACAGCTTGTTCTGAACAATCATGGGTTCAATCTAAGGGAGTACTTTCTCTGTTAAGTTTCTAGCTGTGGTATTGTAACTGGAAAGTTATTGTGATGAAGTTCCCCCTCCTCCCTTCTAGTGTTCTTTTGTTAACTTACTGATCTTCCCAAGTAAATTATTTAAATATACTTTTACCTGAAAATAAACAAACTACTATATGGGGCTAAACTCTGTAACGACCTCTCCATTACTTGTATAAGCATAACTGGAATATTCTTAAAGGATCTAGGGACAAAATTGCTTTTGTTTAAAAATAAGTGTGTAAATTTACTATTAGAAAACTCATTTTAATATTCAGATTTGTCTGAATAATAGCCATAACAGACATTTCCTTCTGTAAAGCATTCCTGTAGACTTTTTAAAAGTACTGTACATATTTGAATTTACATTGTGCATAGATTCTTAATTGGTAGTTTTAATTTAAGTCTAGTTACAATAAACTGCAAAATTCTGGTTTGTATATGATTGAATACATTTTGTTAAAATATGTTTTTATCCCTATATTATTTTGCTATTAAAGTTTTATAAAGTTTCCAGGACAAAAAAAAAAAATTTACACATTTATGTTTTGATGAATTATGTAACTAAATTTTCATTGAGCTGATCTTTTTAGTTTAGAAGTAATTTGATTCTTTGACACTGGAATCGCACAGATTATGCATCAGAAATGCAAAACACTTAAAAATTGTTACACTGCTAGCATAGGTCTAATTTTTCCAAATTTAAAGGCCTTAAATGTACTGTAAGCCTCAGATTGTTGTATAAATTGATCGCGATTGATTGCAGTTCGTGTCCTGTTGCTACAAAGCAACACAGTGATTGTAATGGAATAAAGGATGCATGGATTAGAGCTTGCTCAAGTTTTGAATCTTATTTGGTGCATAATTTTCATACACAAGGGAAGTATAAATACAGATTTCTTGATAGAGCAACCTGGGTATGTAAATCAATTGTAAAAGAGATTATGTTTAAATAGTGTTCAGCTGGTTTTAAGTAATGAAAAATCATGATTTGTTGCCTGGAAGAAATGTTTGAACACAGTTGTTATGAATCCTTATAATAGGCCTGCAGTTAATTTTCAGCACTGCAAGTGTGTATTGTCTTTGATTATTGCCTTGGCCCTATTTCTGCAAAAGGAGAAAAACTGGTATTTTCACTTACAGTGGAGGGAAATGAGGACATGCATCCAGCTCCACGCCATCTGGGTCCTTAGGCTCTGGATTTGTGCATCTGTGTTGTCTAGTTGGGGAGTTTTAAATGTCCCAGGCAGCAGGGCCCCTAGCTGTTGTCTTGGTGACTCTTCCAGCCAAAACTGGCAAGTTTTGCCTATTCATCACCTCAAGCTCACCACTTCCCTCCTGTATTTTAAATAAATGTTCAGATACATGTTTGATTTTATATCATATTTATTGTACTTTCATAAATCCACAGTGGGTTTTTTTTCAGTGCGTGCTTCCTGAGACTATAGCCCTGGGAGACAAAGCTGCTGTCTGTGGTACAAGTAGTCAAGGTAACTTTGAGTCAGCCTGTCAATGTAGTGACTTGGGGGATTTTTGCCTAATTGGGCACTGTTTTTTTTTCATACCCAGGTTGAACTTTGTGTTGCTCTGAAACTTTAGCCTGCAATGTTTCTTGTCCTTATGACCCCTTATAGCTACCCTTTTACTTAATACAAACTCGTACGTTTAACCTTTTCCCTATAAATTGATTTCTTTGGTTACTACTTTTTCAACACCTGCAGTCATTTTGTGACTTGTCTTTGCAGTTGCTTTGCATTTTGTCAGTATTCCTCTGTTAATGAGAGCCCCGGATCCGAATTCAGCATTATTGTATGTGTCCTGTGGTCTCTGCACAAGCAGCCTGAGTTCACAGTGTTCTGGATGAACATGAATTTCCACTTGGACTATCTTATATTTGCCTGAATTCCTGCTTAACTAATTCTCAGAGGTACCTCGCTAATCTGGTTTCTGCATTGTCTGTTTTGCTTTGTGAAGTTAATCTGCATTTAAGTAACACAGATGTTTTGCTCTTAATTAAAATGTTAATGACCTATCATTGATCCACTGGTATGGATCTTCTTACCACTATTTTAATTCAGTGATTTGTTTACCTGTTTGGTCCCTTAAATAATATTCCTTGTAGCCCGGTTCTCATCCAATAGTTCTTCAATTAATTCTGATATTTTTATAATTTTCTGACATATGCTATACACAAAATAAATCCTGATAGTGAGCTGCTTTATATTGTAAACTTGTATCAAAGCATCACTTTCAGGCATTTCAGAACACTACTGGTCAACCTTAGAACTATTAGTTGAATAAATGTGGCCAAGTCATGAAGCTGCAGTTAACCCGTGACAGTGGATTTCAGGTCTTCATTTTTTTTAAATAAAAAAGGGTTAGAACAGAGTTTTTAAATGATGGGAGAGGAGATGATGTGAGGTTATGAAAAACAAATTTTGGGTTAAAAAAAAAAAGTAGTCTGTTCCAGCAAACTGCTAACACTCTGTCATTTAAATGTATAATATGGGCCTTTACAAGAACTTGTTATACATATTTTAGAGCTATCAAGGTGTCACTGTAAAAATGGCTCTGTGTGCCTGGATAAATTATGCAACGGGTCTTCCAAGGGTGTGAGCGATCACTAACATTTTATTGTTGATGGGGATGCTCTGTCCATTTTTCCTGTGTGACTGACCATTTGTGTTCATGTAGTACAGCCACCGATGAGGTATGGCTTGTTCGCAGGAAGGTAAGGTCCGGTACATCTGGTTACTATCAGTAGTTGTCTAGCGCTTGCACTTTGAAAAAGCCAGAGAAGAATATTTGTTACAACTTCAAAGGTGGCATTTTCCAAGGAGTCTGATATGTATCCTTTCAAAATTTATGTAACTGTTATAAATTTAACTTGTACTCACATGGAGGCCTGTTACCTGTGTTGCCTCTGCCGCGTTTTTGTTCCTCGTTCTTCCATGTCATTCCTGTAACTTGTGCTCTGCTCGGGGCACTGGCCCTTTAGCTCTAAATACCCAAACCTGTATTTATGCTTGGCATTGTACACATCTTCTATAAACTCTGTATTGTATTTGCTTTTTCTAAATGGTGCTAAACATAGAAATAGAGACCCAATGTACCTGCTTCCTCTGGTTATTCGTTCAGCCGTAAACCTTGATGGTTCTCATTTGGAAAGTGTTTTCTCCCTTAGGTCTATTCTCGTGAATGCAGACTGATGATCTGGTTTAAGCCCATTTAACTTATTTCTCTATATCCTTTTTTGTGGAGTTCTCCAGCTATTTCAGCTCTGAAATTTCTTGTGTGGCAAATGCAGTCATTTGTACTCCAGTGCTGGGTAAGGGACCTCTTTGATGGTGGGCACTCTGCTGTTGAGAATGAGGTCAGGCACAGAAACTACCTGCGGAGCCTGTATTGCTTTCCAAGTCCAGTGGTAGTTCTTAGATCAGATGGGTGTGAATTTCGAAGTGAGAGGTTGAATTTGGGTCTCATAATTTTGCCACAACAGTAAAAAGCAGGAGCTGGTCCTTGCAGTGGGAGAGGAAGCACTGCTCCATTGACTCTGCCTCTGCCGATGTCTGGTTTTGAAGCTGGGTTTCTGCAGTAACTAAGCTAAGTCAGCAGAAAGTGTTAGGGAGACATGCCTGCTATCTTAAAAACCATACACCATTAGTATGTCAGTTATAAATTGCCTGCTGGTTTCTGTACGGGTAAAGGTGCTCTGGTTTCCTTAGGGCCCGGCGGTGCGCGGCTGCGAGCGTAGCACGTCCCTTTCTAAAGTAGAATTCCGGGCTGGCTGTACCTGGGCGCTGCTGAGCGCGGCTGTGTTCGCTTCTCCCGCTCCGCCTGGGACGGAGCTGCGCTTCCCTCGCTCGCGGAGGCCGGAGCATCCCCGCTCCCCTGGGCCGTGCCAGCGGCGGCTCGGGACAGAACCGACCCTTGTGTCCGGCGGGGGAATCCCTCCGGGGAAATCCAGCCTCCGTCCGCCTGGCTCCGTGCCGAGGGGCAGCCGGGCTGCGCTCCGTCCCTCCCCGCGGGGCTGCCCGGGGTGGCCGCGGCCATGCCGCCAGGTACGAGGGCGGGCGGGGGGCGCCGGGCGGGGAGGGGGCTCTGCGGGACACCCCCGAGGAGCCCCTGGGCCGCCCGGCTGCTGCTGCTCCTGGTGATGGTGATCATGGTGATGGTGATGGGCGCCCGGCCCGGGGCGCAGGCGACGAGCGGACACGGTGAGTGACGACCCGGGGACGGGCGGTGCTGCCGGGGGAGGCGGTGCTGCAGCCCCGGGGGCAGAACCTTCCTCGGGGCTGGGGCCCGGCTGCCAGCTCGGGCTGCCCGGGCTGTGGCTGCTCCGGGAGAGGAGAAGGCGCAGGGCTGCTGGAACTGACCCTTTCTTTGTCTGGAGAACCAGCGGAAGGGACACAACACACCTCTGGATCCCACTTTGACTTCAGGACAAACATAGGTGGCTCGGTTTGACTGTGACTTTAAAGGTGACTGCAAGCAGTGGGTCCTTCATTTATTTTCTCCTTTAGTCTCTTAGGCCTTTTTTAGTTTAAGGGCTGCCTCTGAAGACAGGACATCGATCCAAAGTTTGGTTTATTCTAAATAACGTTTTGCAAAGCAGTTTGCTCTGGAAGCTTTGCAGACCTGCTTAAAGATTTAACATTGCTTACATTCCAAGTCGCTCGGCTGCAGCGGTGCCATTAGGTGCACTTAGGAATGCTTTGGATCTGCCCCCAGACTGTTTCCCTTTGGCTCAGACCAGCATCAGTGGGATGGCAGCGGTGCCTGCCAGCCTCCTCTGCATGAACCATCGGCCCTCCAACACGTCTGCCCAGGAGGATGGGGTAATGTGGACTCCACTTTACTGGGGTCCTCCTGGAGCTGGGTCCTCTTTCCACTCTCCTTGGGAATTCCTCCCAGGGATCTCACACAAGCAGTTCACCTCCTTCCACATCAGCCCATTGCCAAACTAAACGGAAGAGCTCATTGATCTGTCAGGGGTCTTATGAAAAGGGCTCTTGCAATGCCTGTCGATTGCTCTGAATGAAAGATGCCATAAAGATGCAAAATGCTGCTTTTGTTATGACGTGTTCCCGAGTTACCCGCTGCTATCTAGTCCTACCAGTCGTATTTTACAGTTTCTAAGTAATGCAATGTTATATTTCAGGGATGATCCGGTCTGTCCAGCCAGAGCATTTGGATCAAATTCAGGGATGAATTACAGCCATAAATGGGCATTTTGATATGTGAAATTCCAACATAATAGTAGAATACTTAACTAATACAATTACAATATGCAAGCAATCCCCTGGACCCTAAGTCACAACTACTTGAAGCTGATAACTTTAATCTTAAACAAAAATCAACAAACCTGAAGCTTGTCAAACATGCTGGGCTGGGATGCCCCGGTCAGAAATAGAAGAACAGTCTTAAAAATCCTGTTCTCTGCTTGGAAATGAAAGGAAAGGCTGCAGGAATATTCCAGGGCTCCCAGGACATGACCTCCAGCCTTTAGCAGGATGCCGTTACACTAAAACATTCAGCATTTCAAACACTTCTGGTAACATGCCATTGAGGTTTGGGTTCCTTGTCCCTTTTAATTATCGGAGCTTTCTTGTGTGTTTGCAGCCCTACTTATCATGAAGTCCCAACCTACTTATATTGCATGTAATTGTTTTATTGATTAATTCTCAGAGTGTAAATTGAACCTTTGGGCTCAGCCTGAAGAAAGGAGAGGTGGGTAGGGGCACTACCTTAGAAGAAAGTTTGAGCTTCAGAGAGTGACAATTCTCCCTTATCAGTACCTTCTTACAGCAGGATGAAGCTACTGTGGCCTTTGAGCAGCTACAGCTTAACCTTGTTACACTGAGATAATGGCTTTAATCAGCAGGCAGAGACCAGAGAGGGCACCTAGAAAGCAAAACTGAGTTTTTAGGTGTTAGATATCTGTTAGAAAATTAGAGACTGTGCTGGAGCCTGGGGTTGGACCCAAAATGCAAATGGCTCAGTGGGAGTGTAAAAGTTTCCTTTCTTAGGCAACTATGAAAAAGGCTTTTACAGTCTTTATTAAGAATCATTATTTTTCTTAACATTTTCCAGCAAAATTTATATGGAGTAGTACGTACTCTTTTGGTGATGAGGGTTTTTTTTAGGAATCTGTATACTCTGGTGTGTATGTATGAATAACTGAGATAGTTTTCCTGAGCATTACAGAAAACAATAGTTTAAATTAAAAATTGCAGATGATCATTATTATGTTATAGTACCTAAAACCAGAAGTATCTCAAATCTATTGATTTGGCCTGTTGAAACATTCAGTGTTTGTCAAAGTAGTGCAGTGATCTGCACTGTATCCAGGGCTGCAGCAGAACATCCATAAATACAGATATATAGATATATAGATATGCATAAATTTTGAGGAAACAAACTGCCTGGGATTCTTTGCTTTTTATGTTTAATAGGTTTTACTGTATTTATGATTATTTCAGAACATGGCTTGAATCCCAATAGTTCTTTGTGGGATATGGATTACAGAAGACTGTTACACAGTAAGAAAAACCTTTCTGGGACCATGGCCTCTTACAAACCCTCCAGCTCCTTCAGAAGCAGCTCTCTCCTGAGTTACCATGGAAGGAAAAGTTTGCTTAGTCAGAACCTGAACCAGAAGCCACAAGAAAAGCAGTTGTCCTGTGATACGCTCCTTAAACTCTCCAGATACATTTTAATGGATATCTTTAGACCTAGCTTGGCCTGGACTCTCTTTCGGTTTCATAACTGTGATCGAGGAGTCAACCTCCCCAAACTTCATATCAGCCCCCTCAAGGTGGCCCAGCACAAGGTGAAGCCGTTCCTGCTGCACAGGGTGCTCCGGCTCCTCGGGAACATGGGAGTGCTGTTTGAAGCTCAGCAGTCCAAGGCCTTCTCTCTACTCAAGAAGCAAATGATTAAACCAAGGAAAACGCCGTTAAAGCCCGAAGAGGAGCAAAGTGGTAGGTACACAAGGAGGAGATGTGGGTTTGGTATCTCTTTCTGGTGCTGTCTGAGCGGAATCGCAGGGCCGGGCATCACTGGATGCAACCCAGTGGTCTGGTCTGTGCCAGGAGGCGCACTCGGCGCTCGGGCTGAGCAAAAGGCAGACGCGAGGTGCTCATCCCTGGGCAGGAGGGGCGATAGGAGGGCGGGATCCTCCCGGCCCGCGGGCAGCGGCTGTGCAGGGGCGCCGCCTCCCGCCCGGCCGCGGCTCTGCAGGGACAGGTCGTGTTCGCCCCGCGGGAGAGCGGGGCCCGTGTCTGTGTCCGTGTCCGTGTCCGTGGGGGGCTCCGGGCACGCAGGTTTGGTGGCTGAGCTGGCGCTGAGCGCACCAGACCCCTCCCACGGCCGGAGTTCATCCTGCGGCGCCTTCAGTTCTCTGCTCCGTGGGAACGGGGTGTTGCTCAGGGGATTCTGCCTCCGCTTCTCCTTCCTTTCTCGGGAGCAGTAAGGAGGAAACAGGAAACTGCCCAGCGAGGGAGTGTGCCCGGGAAAAAATCGCTTACAGAGGAGGAACCATCCTCCCTGGAGTGCCCGGGAAAACCGCTTTCAGAGAAGGAACCTCCCCGCGTTCCCGTGGGAGAGCTGAATCCCTGGGCGGGGGTGTCTGTGCCTTGGGAGTCGATTCCGTCAGGCGACTCATTTAGAGCAGCTTAGTTCTCTGCCCTTGCCTTAACATGAAGGTTCTCAGCCATCGATATTTGTTATTGAACGTTACAGCTGTGTTTGTAGGCAAAGCATCACAGTCATTGCAACGTGCCAAGACACAGGACAGTCGAGGTTGTCTTGTTCCTGGCAGCCCGTTACAGAAAATGATCCATTTTTTTTGTTAGAAAGGTAAACTACAGTTTATAACTCACTGTAGCACTTGGAGGAGGGGTTGGGTTGGTTATTTTTGTGAGGAAGAGTTACACTAGGCGTGTGTTGGAGGCAGTGAGTATTAGTCATGATTTCTCACTTGCAGGTGTGAGGATGTTCAGGAATGTTCTCATGCTGTGGATGCATCCTGTAATGGAGTGCTGTGGTATAAGCTTCAACACAGTGCTGCTGCAAAACAGAAATCAATGTGGAAAATGAAATTTGGAAAAGAGTGAAAGGAAAAGAATTTACCTCTCGAGCACCAACCTACAGATAGTAATGGATGCTTCTGTGTTTATCTTAAAAAGAGATAGGATTCTTTAGAAAACAGGGTAATACATCCAGTCTCATTTAGTCTGCAATTTTCTTCCTCAGGCCAGTGAAAACTTAATGTGGGGTGAAATGACACTGAAATCATTCACCTGAGAGTAGTTCTTTCAGAAAAAGAATCAACCCAGTCTATTTCTGTGGATTCTGAGGCTACAGAGGAAAAACAGTTTTGAATTACATAAACAGCGCTCACACCTCAAAAATTTTGGTTTCTTGTTCAGGAAAAGTCCCAGGTAAGCAGGAGTGACTTTGACTTTGTTGATTGTTCCATGAGGCCTGCAAAAAGCTTAGCACTAACCGAAGCCTGGCTTATATTTACCTCCACTATTACTGTGTTAGATTAATCATTGTTGTCTTTTATTTAGATTGCAAGCCTGTGAAATCTTTTGCATGAAGTAAATATTTTAAATAGCAATGTATGAGGTTTCTAGGGCCCTAGCAGGTGTGAAATAGAGGTTCAGGTCCTCTTCTACCTCAAATTTTGAACTTCTAGAACCATTGAATTCAGAGAATTTAGTGTGTTTTAAGACAAAATACTCCTATATGTCTCGTATTGCCTGACATTTCCACCAGTAGATAAATCTTTCTCAAAAAAATTGCTATTTCTGGTAGCAGCTCTGCTTTCCCATGACCTGCATTCATATGTGTCATATTCAGATAAGGAGGAGGCACAACGCTGACTAATGCTGCTTTTTTGGAAGGAAAATGACAAAAGCTATTTGAGACAGGAATAGAAGTGCCAACACTAAATGACAGATGAACAGCCGGTAGCAAAGGTGGCAGCTCTAACGTTTCCCTGTATTTATGGAGTACTGAAACAAGGGAGTGTTATCGGGATTTGTTTCTCTGGGCTGGATGCTTATCTTCAGATTCAGCAATTCTCTGGGTCCCAGGACCAGGTGTAAGAGAGTGGATGGGTTTTGTTTAGCATAAGTGAGTGCTGCTCCCTCTTCAGAGCTGCTGTCTGGAGCGTGGGGCATGGCTGTGCCCCACACCCACCCTCCTGCTTCCAGTCTGTTCCTATATTTTGTCTGACAGCACTTGCTCCTTATTAACATGACTATAGTCTCTTTGTGCCCTCTGTCAGAAGAAATCCTGCACCAGAATAAATTTCAGAGGTGACAGATTGGAACAGTTTGACCAGATGATGGCACACAAATGTCTCAGAGACCGACAGCACCTGTGGCTCTGTACCTCTTTGGCTTTGGCCTTGGGCAGGAGCAGTGGCTGGCACAGTTGCCTGCCCAGTTCCAGCTTGTCCTCTCTGGATGTTGTGTTGTGGAGTGGAGATGAGGGATTACAGCTCTGGGAGAGAGAAGGCAGTGGCTGCAGTAAAGCAGGGACCTGTATTTATGTGCCACCCAGAAGCTCAGTTGTGCTGTATTTTAGAGCCTATAAAAAAAATGTGGTGTTCTGGTACATGGAAAACAAAACAGTGTGTGATGGTCAGTGAGAGGTGTGATGATGTGACAGACAGTGCCATGTCCTTTGAGACTGGAGCCTGCAAAGCTCCAGGAAGGCAGCCCCAGGCCAGGGGGTTAAAAGCATACGGTTTTCTTTGAGGCTGTGTCTTGTCAGAGCATCTTCTAAGCCTTTTCCTCTCACTGCAGACTAACTACAGGTTGATTTGGAAGATGATGGGAGGTGAAGTGGCAGATACCTCTCTGCTCACCTGCTGTCAGGGGAGCTTTTGCAGCTGCTGGGTTACAGTGTTGTCCATAGATCTGCCAGACACAGGACAGCACAGGGCAAAACACCCCCACGGGAAGGTGCCAGAGGTGTCAGCTGCCCCTCAAGAAGGGCCGAGGCATGCCAAGCTCTGGTAAGCACTTCGGGGTCTGGAGCCCCCTCAGCCCTTGCGAAGGCAGCTGGTACTCAGAAACACGCTTTGCACGGGGCTGCTAAGCACAGCTGAGTGCTCTGTGGGTCTGCACAGACCCCCCGAGGCCGCTCCCCATCACCCCTGGGAGCTCGGCGAGGAGCCCGCAGCCCCCGGTGCTCGTAGCTGGGGAAGACCTTTCCTGCTGGCAGCGGGGCTCCTCCCGGTCCCGGGCATCAGGGCGCCGGTCGCAGATATACGTCCAGGCTGGAGGGATCGTCCCCGGCTGGGAGGAGCCAGCGGCTCCGCCGCTGTAAACAGTGCGGGCACCGCCAGCGGTTGGGAGATGGATATAAATAGGGAGGCGGAGGGGAGGCAGCCGGAGCGGCAGAGCGGGAGCTGCCTGCGCCTGCCTGCCCTTGCCCTGCCTGCCCCGCTGGGTGCCCGGCAGCCCGGGCCGGCAGCTCCGAGAGGCGCCGGGCAGAGTCCGCGGTCGGCGCTGCCGGGACGCTCCAGGTAAGCGTCTGCAGCGAAGTTTGGAACGCGCCAGTGCCGCTCGTCGATCCGCCGCTGGGTTTGCTCCGCGCCGGCTCCCTCTGTCCGCGCTGCTCTTCTGGTGCCTCGCCGTGTCCGGGGCTGTGTGGAGCGGGAAGGGGGGTTCTGCTTTCGTTCTTGCGACGTTAACTGGAGGGGGGAAAAAAGGAAAAAAACCCCAAACAACAAAACCAAAACACATCGAAAGCAAAATGTGCCACTCGCCGGCTCCGTGCACAGCCGCGGCGCACGTGTTGCGGGCGGGGGCGACCCCGCGGCCCCGAGATGCAGGTAGAGGATGCGGGACTGCCCGGGACGTGCCGAGCGCGGGGAGCCTCGGGGAGCCGTGGCTCCTCCTGCCCTTCGCGCCGGACCCGGAGACGGTCCTGGTCCTGGTGCCGACGCGGGACGCGCCTTGGAGCAGCGAACGGCGGCAGCGCATCAGGTCGGTACCGCGCCCCTCCGCTCCCCTCCACCTCCCGACCCCGCCGCTGCCGCCGCCCGTCTCTTGCAGGGCCCTGCCCGGAGGCCGTCCCGCACCTCGTCCCGTGGCGACCCGGCTCCGACACCCGCCGCGCCGCCGTGGTGGGCCGGGGGGCGGCCCTGCGCCTCGAGAGCTCCGCCGCCTTCCACTCCCTCGTCATCCGCGACGGAGGTAAGCGGGGCCGCCGCCGTCCCGGAGCCCACGTACCGCGGGGGGCGGCCCAGCCGTGCCCACCGGTGGGGGCACCTCCCGGCCCGGCTGTGCGCGCACCCAGCCCCGCTCCGCTCCCCTCGCCACGCAGGGATGCTCGTGTTCGCCGACCGCCCCCACGGGCCGCCCATCACCCTGCGGGCCCGCTACATCCTCATCCACGACGGCGGGGAGCTACACATCGGCTCGGAGCGCTGCCCCTACGGCTCGCGGGCCACCATCTCGCTGTACGGGCGAGCCGCCGAGGGGGCGGCCGTGGAGGGCTTCGGGCAGAAGTTCGTGGGCGTGGGTCGCGGCGGCGTCCTGGAGCTGCACGGCCGACGGCCCCGCTCCTGGACCCTCCTGGACAAGACGCTGCACCCCGGCGGGCTCCGGCACGGCCCCTACTCCTCCGAGAGGAGGTGGGGCAGCCGCGGGCTCAACCTCCGCGTCCTGGACGGCGGCACGGCGCGGGTGCTGGCGGCGGGGCGCTTCGACACCCACCTGCGGCCGGGCGAGGGCCGGCGGCTGAGAGCCTTCCTGGCCCGGCAGCCCCCCGGCAGCGTGGTGGCGGCGGCCGTGGGGGACTCGGCCGCCCGCAGCCTCACGCCAGAGACGCGGCTGCTGCTGCGGGACCGCCTGGGCAGCAGGTTCATCGCCCGCCTGGGATACAGGTGAGGCGGGGGCGGGAGCAGAGGGGGGCGGGAGCGGAGCCACCATGGACAGCTCCGCCGGGGCCGCGCTCCGCCGGGGGCTCGTCCCGACCGAGGGGCGGAGCGGGGCTCGGCAGGACCCGGGCGGGGGGCGGAGGGTACCCCGGGTAGGGGTGCGGCGGGCAACCCGTGCCAGAGGGAGGGAAGTCGTGTCGCTCTGCTTGCTCCCTCCTGCCTAAGATTTCTGCGGGGTGGAGGGTTCGGGATGTCACTGGTTTGCTCCTTCCCCGTCTCCTTCAGGCAGCCCTGGGCGCTGGTGGGGATCCTAGGAGGGGATCAGCTCTCCACAGCAGAAGATAAGCGGGAGTATCACGGGAATGGAACAACGGGGTTAGCCATAGCCAGAAGAGATTTCCTCACCTACGACGGCACCCGTTTCACTGTTACTGCTTTCAGTGGGTGGATAAAAGGTTCGGTCTTCCCTGACAATTGCTTGTCTTCTGTTGCTTTGCTTTTTTCGGCTACCGTAAACCTGAACAATGAAATGATAATCATAACATAATCTTTGGCTCACTTGGACAGTGACCTAACTAACAGCAGTTCTCTCTCAAAGTAACATTTTATCTGCCTACAAAGAGATGGCACTGGCATAGTTAATGGCTAGAGCACTTTTATCATGCACAGAGTTATCTAGATAAAAATTAAATTGGTATGCTCTTCAGTTAATTGCATGATTCTGTCATGTGGAACTGTAAAAATAATTGATTACTTCATTTTTCAGGAGTGCCTCATAATGGATTTAAAGTGGAAGTGACCAAAGGTATAATTATTCATCTGGTGGACGAGGTTACAAGTTGGCTACCTGGTGACCGTATAGTCATTGCCAGTACAGACTATTCTATGCATCAGGCTGAAGAGTTTAATCTCCTTCCTTGTCCTGAATGTAAAAGTAATCAAGTGAAAATTGATGGTACGAAATATTTTTATCAAACTAATTGTTTGTAGTAATTATTTACATTGTCTCATCTGTTACATTCTAATTACCTTTTTAACACATGGGTACATATGAGAGCTGAAGGGCCCAATATTATACTGGGACTTGGAAGTTTGTCCAGAGGCAGCAGTCCTCTGTAGATGCCTGAGGAAGTGTTGATCTCTTCTGGGATCAGGTACTGGGCACATCCCCAGAACTGGTGATTTCTTAAATGAAAGGTGTACACTTACTCAGAACAATACAATAACAAATACACTGTGCTCACTCTGAATTAAAAGGTTTGTGATTTCCACAGGCAGCCCACTTTATCTTCACATGGGAGAAGTCATAGATGGTGTCGACATGCGGGCAGAGGTTGGTCTTCTCACTAGAAATATACTTATTCAAGGAGAAATGGAAGACTCCTGTTATGGGCAAAACCAATGCCAGTTTTTCTCTTTTGATACATTTGGAGGACACATAAAAGTGAGTAACTTTTAATGCATGTACTTGTAGGTGGTTTCAGATAGTTCCTTTCCTTTGTAAACGAGTGAAAGGATTAATGCACGAAACTAACATTGTGTCTGGGGGAAAAGGTATATCTGTCTATGAAGAAAGGGGAAGTTTGTTGGCCTGTTTTGCAACGGACTTGCTGTAAGTTTGTTCCATTTTCTTCACTGTGTCTGCGAAAACATACCCTTCTATGGGTTAGAGGGGATTCTTTAGCAACATTGCTGTCAGTAGAGTTAATGTGAAGTTAGTTCACAGGGTACCACTGAAGAAATTGTGCTTTCTGCAGAGCACACCCGCTCCCTCAGAGAAGTGCTGGATCTCACCCTGTTATGCTTCATGTTCTAGGTGGAGGCGCAGAGTCTTGCTGTGGTGGGGGCTTTATATAAAACTGCTCCTCCACCAGTCGGTGGAAATCAGGGAGCTGTGCAGGTCTGGGCTAAAAATCACTTAAGAGTAAAAGCTGCCAAGAAATAGAGCCTGGTAGCAAATGCTCCCCCTTTCTGTAGTTGGCAGGAGTACCGTGTCTGTCACTGCTATTGCTAAACACTGCACATGCTGTTTGGCAGCTGCTCCTTGGCAGCCCTGAGCCCGTAGGTGTGCAGCTGCTGGCACGGGGCTCTGCAAGTCCTGAGCTGATGTGAGTGGAAATAGGGAGCTGACACTTCCTCCTGGGATCAGACCCCATTTTACTTTGTAAACATATTGCCTGATGAGAGAAAAAAAGCCCAAACCTGTTTTTCTTTTTGTGTGTGTTTCTATTGTAATGCTTTACTTGGATCTACATTTGTCTCAACAGATCCTAAGGAATTTTAGCTCTGTTCACATGTCAGGAGTGGAATTAAAAAACATGGGGCAGCAAATCCTAGGCAGTTACCCTGTGCATTTTCACTTGGCTGAGGATGTGGATGAGAGAGGAGGATATGGACGCCCAACATACCTCGATAACCTGGCTATCCACCACTGCTTCTCTAGGTGTGTTGCCATACATGGAACTCATGGCCTTCTGGTAGGAGACATATTTTATTAGTACCAAGTTCAGCTCTTTTCTTAGCCAGTGCTAAACAGCACATGCCATTTGTGATGTAAAGAAAAATCAGAACATTGAAATAAGGCATCTTTTACCCAAGAAATATACCAACTTCTCAACTTTAGTTGCCTGGTGTTGGAGTTAGGACTGTTCCTCTGGTAGTGCAGTTCTTTGACATGAATGTAAGGTTCTTAGCATAGCCTAATTAATATTATGAAAGGTGTGATCAGATGTAGTGAAATCTTTGCCTTGGTAATTATGGACAATTTGTGATAACAGGAACTTTCATTTAAAATTATAGCAATGGACTTTAAATGGAGTTGGCTGAAGCAATGGACCTTTAATTTTCAATGGTGATAAAAAAAGACAGGGGTTGTTCAGTCAGGGCAATGTGAAATATATCCAAAAATGTTCACATGACAAAGGGAATGAAATATGAGCAGGACAGACCCAAACGGCCGCTTCAGTGCCAGAAAAGACCTCAGGAACTTGGCTTTGACCTAGATCCTCACAAGGGCATTGTAAAGAGGAACGTAAAAAAAAAGAAGGCTTTAACAACAAAAGAATCTCAGCTGCAAAAGAGAGATTCCTGCTCCAGTCCCAACATGTCCAGTCAGTTGCTGTGTGCTCTGCAAGACCCTGAGTGGTGTTTTGGTATCTGTGGGCATTTCCTCATTCACCTGGTGTGCGCTCACCCAGAGACATTCCCTGAGTTATCCATGACCTCCTGTGTTTTTCCTGACAACTTTTTCTCAGTCCTGGAGATAAAGCTGTGTAAGACACAACATACATGTGTTCTATGTGTGAGAGTCCTCCTGAAAAGATGCGTTAATGAGAATGGGATGCTGGACCTGTACCATTTGGGAGCACTGTTCATGTATTTTAAACTTCATTTATATTGTCCATATCACTCACAATTATTAATTGCCTTCTAATATTCATCATTTACTCTGTCTGCAGAGCCTGATTCTGTGTAGAGAGCCCTTAGGTTGTCAGAAGACTTGTCTAGTACATGTGGATGTAGATTATTTCTTTCTCCTCCTGTGGGTATTAAACCGCTGGAATTGAAGTAACCTGCCTAGGATGAAAAATTAAGCTTTATGCTAATAATGGTCCTTTAAAGAATGGCATATGATCTTGCTCTTTATCAGAAAGGAGGTTATCAAAGGTTTATCTGGATATGTGGGATGAAATAGTTGTGAATCAAGACTCAAAGTGTGAGATGGAGCCCTACTCATGTGATTGCTGTGGGCTTTGAGTCTGTGAATCAGTGAATAGATTTTAAATATGTGATTTAAAATACGTGATTCTGTGGAAGAAATGTGGTTTTGATATATAGTCATTAAGAAAAAGATTAATTAAAATGTAATAAAAAACCTTGCTTTAAAATGAATTAAAATATTTGCAGTTCCCGAGAAGAGTATGTGTATCAGAGCAAGGCAGTCAAATAACATAGAGGGCAGTTAAATAACATCTAATGCTTCAGCATCAGATTATGAAACTCCAACCCTCGAGGCAGAGTAAACCAGAGAGGTGGTTTTCCCCATTCCTGTCCTGAGGGTTTAGAAGACGTAATTTTTAGAGGGACATTGGTTGGTGCTCTGCTGTGCACGGGTTATGCAGAGCTGTCCGCAAGGCCCTTCCCCATCTGCTGCTCCGCGTGCCAGGCTGGTGCTGCTTTGCAAGCCAGCGGCAGCTTGGGTTCCTCAGGGAAGCTGGAAACAGGCTGTGACCTGCCTCTGTGGCCAGACCCACGTCAGGCATGTGCAGGCTGCTGCAGTCTTTCATGTCTGATGTTGCAGTGCATAAAGGTCACTTATATTGTGTTGCTGAACTATATATAATTCAGTGTTTAGAGGCACCTTAATCATCTGCTGTTGGACACAGCAGCAAGGCTGCAGCCTGTGTTGTGGACAGTGTTTCATGCTGGCACACACAGTAATGTGCCACTGTGACAGTGCTGCAGGTGGGTGCCTTTCCAGGCTTGTATTTTCTATTGGTGGTATGCTGGAATTGACTGGGGTTTTGTTCTGATATGTGGACCCTTATCTTCCAGTGCAAATGGAAGTGATCTTTTAATCACGTTATTTCTGGTCAGGAGAGTGATCACTATAGTGTCCTGTGTGTAACTTTTCAGGCCTGCCATGCAATTCTGAAGCTGGGACTAATCATATTAATTAAAGCTAAAATCTGGTTTTGGATACGAGTCTGGTTTTTCATGCAGCCATTTGAAGCACAGATTAGTCAAACTGCAGCTAAATGCAGAAGAATGAAACTCTACAACTGAAATGCTGTTTAAAACAATGAGTGGTTTGTTGTTAGTGTTCTTTCCAAAATTAATCCTCCGCGGCCTCCTTAGTGCAGCTTCTGCCCATCATTTGGGAGAGCAGAAGTAGCCAGGCTTATTGATCTTAGCAGGCTGGCAGAGACAGTTGCATTTTTGTCTAAATCCATTTCCTAGATCCGTATTTCCCAGACTTGGCTGGCAGGGAGGGACATGTTCAGTGTTGCTGTACGTAGGTTCTCTGTCACTCTCCCTGCAGCTCATTCTGAGGAGCTGTACCTGTGTGCAGGGTCAGTGGATTTCCAGCACTCCATCAGTAGAGCTGGGTATCTGTTTGTGTTGTGGTGTATTTTTAACTCTCTTTTGAACACCTCATTGAGGCAGAAACAAGAGCAGCAGATGACAAGTCAGAGGGGTGACTGCCAGGAAAACAATGAAATCCAGCAGAGATATACCTATGGGGACTATACTGTTTGTGACTCCAGATGTTATGTACAGTTGCAGCCCATTAAAGGGAAATTACAGGATATGATTCTATGAAATGGATTTATTTCAAGTATCCCTCTGTATACAAAAATAACCAAGTAGGTTAATATTAGTTAATCTTGCAGTCTAACATAGACATAACTGACGTCAACAGGAATTTTGTGTGCCTGGAGAGGGAATATATATATGCTGACAGGGATCATTTGAGTACAAAGTTAAGATTTCAGTAAGATTTAGTAACAAATAGCTGGTATTTTAACTAGCCTGATCTAGTATTTAAATTTAAAGGAAGGATTTCTGAATTTATCTTCATAAGACTGTACATCAAAGGAGGATTGTACTAAGTCCTCTTGGTCGAATTAGGGTTTAACGCAATATCCCTGAGCATGTCAATTAATATTAAATAGACTGAAATGGTAAAATATCATCTCTGCCCAAGATGATCATTACAGGAATGAAGTGGCCAGGCACCTTCTGAGAATGGAGGAGAAAAACAGAAATCTCATTAATATAATTTACTTCACATTTAAAGAATTTCTTACTTTACTTTGGAAGTGTTGCAGTCATGAAAATTTCTGGATTAACCATGTTAATTTGTTGGTTTATCATGCGAGACACACTTATATTTACGTATCTTTATGCAGCTAGTCACTCCATGACACTGACTCAAATATTCTCTTTTAGAGCTGAGGGCGGTTTTAAATCAAGCACTTTGAATTTTTCCTTTAATTATGCATGTGATCTTCTTCAGAGTCATTTTAATAGCAGTTTTGCTACATCAGATCAGTCCACAGCTGTGCACACTGCATGTACTTCGAGTCAGCTCAGGGACTGATGGAGGCACCTCTCGCTGTGCAGAGGGGTGGCAAACCCGCTCCATCGGTGTTTTGGGAATTTATTGCTAAGCAAAGCACATCAGTTGTAGCTCCTACTGTAGCCTGTATCCGTTTTCCCAGGTAAAAGACACCATTGGCTATGACACCCTGGGGCACTGTTTCTTCCTGGAAGATGGGACGGAGCAGAGGAACACCTTTTATCACAACCTGGGCCTCCTCACGAGGCCGGGGACGATCCTGCCTTCGGACCGCAGCGAGCTCATGTGCCTCGCCATCCGCAGCCACGTCCATGGGAATTACACTCCTGTGCCAAGCACTGACTGCATGTAAGTGCTCCAGGAGCTGTAGCCAGGTTTTGCACTTACGTTGTGCTTTATAGCTGGGTCCTGGAGAATGGTGTGGTGAAACTTCAAAGGTGCTATTTAATACGAAATGAGAAATTGTAGCTTTTTCTACCATATTTCATTTTAAAACTTGACCATGTTTTGCTTGCGAAGATATCTACTAACACCTGCATGAATCCTGGGCAAGGAATATTTGCTGGTGGTTATTCCTGTCACTGTTTTTAGAGAATCATGGAATCACAGAATGGCTTGGGTCGGAAGGGACCTTAAAGATCATTTAGGTCCAACCTCCTTGCCATGGGTAGGGACACCTTCCACTAGAGCAGGTTGCTCAAAGCCCCATTCAGCCTGGCCTTGGACACTTCCAGGGATGGGGCATCCACAACTTCTCTGGGAAACCTGTGCCATGGCCTCACCAACCTCACAGTGAAGAATGTCTTCCTAATATCTAATCTAACCCTGCCCTCTTTCAGCTTAAGGCCATTCCCCCTTGTCATATCACTCCAAGCCCTTGTCAAAAGTCCCTCTCCAGCTCTCTTGTACCACCTTACAGGTACTGAAAGGTGCTCTAAGGTCTCCCTGGAACCTTCTGTTCTCCAGGCTGAATAACCCCCAACTCTCTCAGCCTGTCTCCATAGGAGAGGTGCTTCAGCTCTCTAAATCATAAATACGTTAGAGCACTTTGCTCGTTTCTGAATACCTTTCAATTCTTTCTGAGTACGATGTTAAAGGCTCCATGAAATCTTTCTGATAAATGCAAGTTTCTCCAGCCCTAGTATAGGCTGGCAACACAGTTTAGCAGAGGAAATTTGTATTTTCATATTTTCTGTAAAAGAATGCAGTGGACAAACTCTACTTAACTGAATTAATTGCAGTTATTGTTGCTGAAATGCTAAGGTTTCTTGTGTGGTTATTACAGATTTATTTTGCATCTCTTCAGTGGATTTTTGATTATTTAACAGTTAAGGTGGATAAAAAATGTTTGAAAAATCTCTGCTTAGAATGATCAAATTAATTGGTACAGTCATGAGAGAAGGTTTACAGTGTTTTTACATGTGGTCTTTATTACTGACAAAGATGTTATCCAATGAAGTAAGACAACAGATGACAATGTTTTCATAGTTATATTGGCTTCTGTTTGTACCACTACTGATCTTCCCTCTGAAGAAAAACTCCTTATTGGGACAGACATAAAAATTATATCTCCTTAATCTTCTGCTTAATGGGTTATTTGCGGCTTGCAAGGAGAGTTGTTTTGTTTTATTTTGTTTTCCACAAAAGCTTCAGAAATTCATAGAGAATCCCCTAACTCCTGCCATTGCCCCTGAAGTTTCAAAACACAGACCAAAAGTTTCACTTTCAGACATCTTCCGAAGCTGTTTAACTTAAAAAAAACCCACCTGGGTTTCCTTGAGCTGCATTGAACAGATCATGGATTTTGTGTTAATGCTCTCATATAATTTACAATAAGTTCAGCATGTGGTTCCATAAATGGCCATACCTGACATTACTAGATGGTTTCTTTTCCTTTAAGAGTGTCATTAAAAGGTTGTGGGGAGTTTTAAAGTCAATAGGAGAGTTGTGGCTCAAGTCCAGTGCAGTGCTATGAAAATGTATCCCTTCCTGTTTGGTAACTGCTTAGGATCATTTTGATTTTGGTTTTTCAGGGCTGTCAGCACGTTCTGGATTGCAAATCCAAACAACAATTTAATAGAGAATGCAGCAGCTGGTGCTCAGGTAACCATTTAATGGCAGAGCTATGCTTTGCCTCCAGTTCCCATATATTCCACTTTTATTGGTGTCATTAGTGTGAGGACAATAACTGTAACATTTAGATATGTACTTTTGCAACCTTTGTCTCTGTTAAGAACTTCAGTTATTTTAAGATACTGTAAGTATTTGCCTACACTCCTCCACTGACTTCTCTCACAACTGTAACTGGAAATGGTATGTGATGTCTCTTAGCAAATGTTGATTTTTATTAGTAGTTAATAGTTAAATGCTCAATCAAATTTTATATTTGTGTACATAAATATACACTCTCCTTGTATTATCCTTTATGTTTACCCAAACCATGTTTGTGTTTAATACGCCTGTACAGATTGGCTGTTTTCTAATACACCACATGAATTTCACCCACAATAAATGCATTTCTTAAATCCATGTGTGTGCTCCCCAGGGACCCACTGTGCATGCCAAAAGATAAACTGGGAGGTGTAAGAGTCATGGGCTTGTGTGTGTCCCCAAGGATCCAAGTTTGGCAGGCTCAGGTTAGAAATCTGGCCAGCACAGTGTGAAATCCTAAATTCCCCAGATAACCTGTATCATTAATTGCAAGGTCCCATTTCTCAGATCTCCCTTTGTCTTCTAGGATGTCGGGATATGGTACATCTTCCACCGGGTTCCCACTGGACAGTCTGAGGGGCGATATCCAGAGGGACAGGCTGAACATACCCCCTTGGGAGTATTTTACAACAACAGAGTCCACTCCAATTTCAAGGCATGTGGATGATTTTTATGTTTCTATCAATATAATAGTATGGCATGGGGCTGACTGCGTGTGCTTCTCTGAAATCAGATGATTGTGGGTGTCTTACATTTTGATAAAATTCTTTTTAACACTATATCAAGACACAATCAACTTTTGGGGGTGATGTTTAATTATTAAAGAGGGAGCTGAGCAGAACAAAGGTCTCATTCCAGGCACTTCAGTTGCATGGCTGCATTAGAGGGGATGTGCTCAGGCCATAGGTACACCTACTGCTGAATGAGATTTAAGGAAAGACAGGCAGCACACTGAGCACTGCTGTTGGCTACAATGGTGCCAGAATATAGGGGGATGAGCAAAAGTCCTTTGTGCCAGGGCCTGCTCATCACCTCTGGAAAATGAGACCAAAAATTCAAGGATATTTCCAAGAAAAACACTTTCCTCCAATATACTGTTTACATGAAAACATAACCTGTAAGTTATAAAATGCATTTTTAACTCCTTTCTCAGGATTCTATATGGAAATCAGTGGTGTTCTGTGTGACTTGTATATTTTACATCTTGGTCTAGGGCAGTTGCTGCTTTTGCCCAAAGCCTGTAAGTTGGCTACAGCAGCTCATGTTCTCTTTTGACTGTCAGGGGACTTGTCACTTGTTATTTGAAGCCTTAATTCTTAACAACACTCTTTTTCCAAAAAGTTATCAAGAACTTGGCAGAGTCTCTTATTGCTTTCTGCGAGGGAGAGAGAGAGTGGGAGTTCAGAGCCTTGCTTTAGGTCAGAAGACAGCCCAAGATGCTGATGCATAACATATGGCAGGGCAGGCTCTGTCCTGACTTCAGCGTGCTACATCCTGTGCTAATGTCATGCTGAGCAGTGCCAAGTGACACCGAAAGGGAAGAGAAAGCCCAGGCTGCAGGCGCTCCCTGTGCCTGCACGCACTGGCTGCCCACATTCATTGATAAAAATCTGGGATCTCTGGTCTCTGTTGAGCGATTTGTTAAAGTAACTGGAGTCATGTGCATTTTCAGGCTGGTTTGTTTATTGGAAAAGGAGTAAAGACAACAAGAGCCAACGCTGAAGATCCCAGAGAGTATCTCACTGTCGATAATGCCAGGTAAGCACATGCTGTATGGCTGAGTATTTTGGATGTATTGCTTCTTGGCTTCTGCATTGCATTTAGCAGATCATTAATGCCTCGTTACGGCTGGAACGTCTGAGAAAAGCACACAAGCTATCTCTCATGTGCAGAGGAAAATACTCCACAGATATGCACTGAATTGTTAGTGTTATTGCTGACCAAAAAGGACACACATGCACTTGGGGTTATGAGGACTAAGCAGTGAAGCATGTGAAAGAGGATCTAGATCTCATTAGTCCATTAGTGAGTTTGTAAACTCTAACATTTATTACTAATTACTTAGAAGAACTTACATCTGAGACGTGATGTAAGAGACTGCTGAGACTGGTCTAGGATTAATGAAGAAAATAAGTAGCCTCAAAGGTTTTTGTCAGCTACTTTGAAACCCCTGAGCTTCCTTCACAGGGTGGAAGCAGGTAAATTAAGACCGTTTTCTCACTCACTGCAGTCCTATGGGTGTATGTGAGGAGGTTGTGACAGAAATCAACTGCTGCTCCTGGTCAAGCCTTGTTTTTTTCTCTCCTCCATTATGCCCTATCTATGCCACGTAGGATGTTCCCATAAGGCTGAAAGGAAAGGATGAGTATGTGTCCCTTGTAAGACTTCCCTGCCAGGATCACCCCCTTGGGCACTGAGGAGACATGTACCTCAGTACATCAGCTGGAAGAAATGGGAGGTGAAGGTAGACTCAGATAAAGCAACAGTGATTTTTTTTCCAATTTGTCCAAATTACCATTAACAGTCAGTATGGCGAGAAACGGCCTGTGGGTAATTGAGATGGACCCAGTTCCCAGGGTGAATCCTTTTTTCTTTTGACAACTTCTCTTTCAGCAGACAGAGAAGCATATGGAGGTCTGGTCTGTACGGGCAAGGAGAGCAGCTCCAATTACTCTGTTATCTTTGCTGAATGAGATTTTTGAACGTGCCTAATTGATTTTCTAGCACCAACACAGGGATTCTCAATGGCCCTTGTAAGGACATCTACAAAAGGACCCAAGTGACTTCAGAAAAATGTTTTCTATGCCTCTAAATCACATTGAATCAAACTAAGGAGTAGCTGTGGGCCAATTGAAGTCTAGTGAGAAATCACCTGCTCATTTCACTGGGGCCAGAATTTAATCCTTATGAATGTTTCTTGTTTTCTGCTTTGTACCAAAGCACAGAAATGAAATCAGGCTAATGGCCTGACTCTGATCCAGACCATATCACCTCTTTAGATCCACCATGCCAATATTTGGAAGCCAAACAAGGTCTGCTGGGCACAACTGCCTCTGTCTGAGGTCAATTCCTGTGTCTCCTGTGCTGTATTAACTAAGCTTCTCGCTTCAGGTTTCGCCCACATCAAGATGCTGACCCTGAAAAACCACGAGTTCCTGCTGTGATTGATCATCTTATTGCTTTCAAAAATAATGACCATGGTGCCTGGGCCAGGGGCGGTGACATTATTTTCCGCAACTCAGGGTAAGTTACTGTAATGACCTGTTCTATCATTCCCCTCACAGCAGACATAAATAGGTCTGTAGGCCAAATTCACTGCAGACATTCCTCATCATTTACACTATTGTGTTTCTTCTGTCCCAGGTTTTCAGACAATGGAATTGGACTCACTCTGGCAAGGTAATTTCCTAAAATAGACTTTCTTCCCATTATTTTTCCTCAGCATAACATGCTCAAGAATAGAAGCTGAGACACTCCCCTGGTAATTAGTATTAGACAGGAGAAAAGCTCACATTTCCCTCTCAGACCACATCAAGTTGTCCCTGGGCAGCCATTAATACAAGGGGCAATTTATTCTTTCTCTTTGTCTCAGCATATCTGGGGAATACCTCATAATGGCTGGATATTTCCTCCTGAATGGGAGGTCCTGAACGGGAGGTCCCAATGCTGAAGCACGAAGCTACCTTGGCACTAACTTACTGGTTTCTAAACGTACTTCAAGGCAGCTTCTTATAGCAGTGCATGCACCTTCTTCCAAAATAAAGAAAAACTCCTTCTGTGTCTGTGGTATAATTAAAAGTGTTAATTAATCAGTAGTGCTGTGCTGCATGGTTACATGGTGTTTCTCTGCTTGCAGTGATGGGACTTTCCCGACAGATGAAGGCTCCAGCCTGGAGGTTACACGCTCAATTTTTGTTGGAGAAAGCAGCAACTTTGGCTCCCAGGGAGGCCAAAACAGCTACTGGGGAAAAGGGGCAAATGGAGAATACAGAACACTGCCCAGAAACAAGTGAGTTATTCTTCTGCCATTTCTTCCTGGCGTGAGTATAAGCTAGAAGAAAAGCCTCAGGAATTAGTGTCACTACTGATGAGTAATTTATACCAGGTGTTTAAATTACTGTACAGGCCAGAAATAATAAGCATCCAAATAAACTCACTCTTTAGGCCAACAGCTCAAGAGCATTCTTGAGTTAATGTGTTTGATTTAGTTTTCTCCTTAGTTTATTAGTCACTGGAGAATGGATTAGACAATCTGAGATATACCATTGGCTTTCGTGTAGTGCTTCAGTAGCGCAGCGTTGAGGTGATGGTGCAGCTCCCATACACCATGACACCCTCCCTCTTGCAAGTGTAGCTGGGAAAACATGACTGGTTTGACAAAGGAGAAATCGTTTTTATAGCGTCTTCTTTCTTTTTTGACAGCTGTATGTTATTTTCCATTTTCAGCAGCACAGCCTCCTCTCTAGCAACTACAGTGCCTACCCCTATCCTCACAGCAAGGTGTGCTTCTCCAAGCCTAGATTCTACCTTAATGTTTGGTTTTGGTAAAGCTTACCAATTATTAAACCTTCCACAAGGTATATAAAATTAAGTAATAGGCAGTACTCATTAGATATGCCATGCACACAGCCCTGGCTATACATGTCTCGGCCATAAGTGAGAACAGGAATGGGATCTCTGTAGGACAGTAAGAATAATCAGATCTATCCTCAGTTATTATTGGTGATTTTATTGAAATTGAAAAAAACCTCTTTTTCAGTTCAGACAAGCTCTAATCACGTTTTTAAGCAACGTGCTCTTGGAAAGGGGTATGACAGAGCATCTGATATCTGTCCTTCTGCACTTGCTTCCAAGGAGACACTTGCCTCCAGGGATTCTGACTGCTATCATTTTCCAGTCATGCTCATGTTTTCCTGAGAAACCTGCCTGCCCCGGAACAAGGAACCTGATGGCAATGCTGACATACAGCCCTTTGGGTCTTCATCATGGTGATGAACTCCTGGGTGGCTGGGGGCAAGGGCTTTGAGCTGCTTTACCCCAGCCTGCAAACCTTAGGCAAGCTTATGAGTCATGTTTTTGGCTTTTGAACCTCATCCTGTACAGGATCTTCAGCAGAGTTTCATCTTTCCTGTGTGAGGAGTCTTCAGATCCCAGTTTTGGAAAGAAAAGGTGGTTTAGCTGCTTGTTAATATCCTTCTATGCTGTCAGAAGACTCGGAGTTTTCCTAAACTTTTAACACAGGACTGTGTTGGTATTTAAATCTCCCAGGACATTCCCTATTCGTGGATTCCAGATTTATGATGGGCCTGTCAGGATGGCAAGATGCACTTTCAAGAAGTTCACCTCAACTGTTGACAGACACTCAAGTGCCATTGGATTCTTCATGAAAAACTCCTGGCAGATCAGCCCCCAGAACAATGTGTCGCAGATCCTGATGGAGAAAAGTGTAAGTAAGAGAAATAGAAATGTGTTCTGTTAGATGTGCAGGTTTTTGAAAATTTTAGAAGTGATGAGAGATCTATCCCACAGCAGGATTTCCAAGCCGTGGTGCTTGTTACATTGGTACATGCCAACAATTTATTTTGCAACACTTTTTTTTTTTCTTTTTAAATCAATGAAGGTTATTTAATAGGCAAGTAAAATACGATGATACCTTATGCCTGGGCAGACATACATAAAATAATTGCATTGGAGAAAGGTTTCACCCTGTAACCAGAAGACCCAGAACACAATTCTTAGCTGGTGCAGCACTGCCAGCTGCTGAGGACCTGGTGAGGACCTGGCCTCGGAGGCTGAGAGGGTCACACATGAGATGTCAGGAGCCGGTGAGCTGCAATACAGTTCTTCTACAGAAATAGCAAATGTACTTAGAAGCAAAGCCATGACCCAGTTTCTGGGATCAGCCGTGAAATTCCTGTTGAGCACAACAGGGACTTGCTTTGAGCTGTGACAGCAGAATGAAGCTCTGTATCTCTGCCTTGGCAGGAACTGTAGGATGCTGAGCAATTCCAGTCCTTGTCCTGGATTCCTGCAGGGATCATGACCCTGGACACTTGGCTTGGGAAATGACGGATTCCACTTGGCTCGCTCCCAGGGGTCGTGACCTCTCCTTAGATTTTTTTCAGACAAGGTCCATACTTGTTATGATGTCCATGAACTGTAGTAACTTTGGCTTGAGGTTTGGCTTTATCTTGAGGAAAATTTCCACTGCTCTGAGATTGACCAATATCACCCCCTCTGACAAGCAGACAGTTTGTGTCCCCTCCCTGGTACACTTCAAACCAAGAACCAGAGGGTATTTCATGAGAGGATGACGTTGACTGCAGTCACTTTACTGCTCCCCTAAAGAAAACACAGTTAGTGTATTTTGGTAAGGAGATCTTAGTTACCTTAGATGCTTTATGGAGCTTTGGAATAAGGGCTAATTTGCTGTACCTTCTTCATGTCCTCCCTTGGGGAAATGGTTATGAGGTGGTCATGGGGAACATGAATGAGAAAATCAACCTGGGACTGGGGAGGGGAACCTAGAGAAAAAAAGTCTGATCAGTGGAGTAGAAGAGAGTGGAAAATTTCCTCCAGTAATGGCTGTAGGACTCTGTCCACCAGAATGGTTTCAGACAGTTGATATCTATGAACATTACACCTTGAATGGCTGAAAATGCAACTCTTTAATACAGTCACACCATTTGAGGCCAATGAGCCTGTCAAATATCCAGCATTTTTTTGTCTGAGAGGCAGTTTAGTACTGCAAAGTCTTTAAGATACAAGGTTTTCAAAGCAAAAATGGCCTGAAGACATCCTAAACTCCTCTGTAAAGCAAATTAAAGTAGTGGAGTGTAAACCTATTACAAAAAAACCTAAACAAAACCAAACCCTAATGACATTATCCCAAAAATTATTTATTGCATGTACATTTCCAAAAAATTTCCACTTTAAATTTGGTATTTTACCAACTTAAAAAACATCTATATTTGTAAGCACCTGCATCCCACCAATTTTCACTTTGATTCTGTTTTATCTGGATTCAACCCAGATGTGCTACATCTGATTTCAGACTTGAAGGGCCACAGCCAGTTTATTGTTGTTCATTGCTATATGGGTTAATATATCTTCGACTTGTTAAGATAGAACCTGTAGACAATTTTAATTAATTTTCCATCTCCAGGGTTCATTTTATTACTTTTTAAAGGGTGGCTAAGTAGTAATTCCCTAAAGGACATCATTTTACCACAGTTTTTTAAGAAGAAATTAAACATTACTGCAAGTTTTATAGTGATGACAAAACTATTAGTCATCTGAAGGAATAATTGTATAATTAATCAGACTAATCAGAAGATTGGTTAGAAAACAAAATAATAAAGCCAGTCAGGTCTTGTTTAAATCCAGCATAAAAATAACAGTCAAGCAGAACAGAAGACCTAAACATTACACTGCACAAAAAGTATTTCTAGTTGCCTTTTCTTTGACAAAGCTAAATCTGTGCATTTATCATGAACAACATCATTGCTAGGCTTGTTTGTTTGTTTGTTTTAAAAAGAGTGCTTTAAAAGAGTTATTTCAAAGCAGTGGAAGCAGTAGTTGGTTTTAACCCAGCTGAGGTCATGACTGATGGTTGTGATCTCCTGTAGATCTGTCAGTTAGCAGGAGCTGGAGAGCTCGAGGAAGATGGCACAGCCCAGAACAGAGCCATGTGCAGACAGAACACTTGTGCATCATTTCTTAAGAAAACCTGACAGATCTCTTTTTATTCACAAAAAAGCAACTCATTTATCCCCCATCCATTTGGGGCACAGGTCCTGTAGAGTGAGGTGAGGAGTAAGAGGGTGTACATGACCTTTTGGGCTCCCATGAACAAGACCACCTTCAGCAGGTGCAGGAGACTCACGAACCCTCCCAAACTCTCACGAACTCTTTTTACCTCCGCTGCTAAAAGTCCCTCTGGTTATTTTGTCCCTGCAGCCAGGAGCTCAGGGTGGATTCAAGCCTATTCTACTCCTACCTGTGCCAACACTATGGCATCTCGGAAACTATTTGTGCCAAAGAAACCCCAGCAGTCTGTGCTGGGGGGGGTTGTGGTCCCCGGAAGAACCCACAGGGGCCAGTGCTGACTTCTGGCTATGGAATAGCAACTCCCATGGGATTGCAGTCCTGCCTGGCCAAGAGATGGGCGCTTCCTAATGTTGACTTTACTATGTTCAGCCTGAGTTGTCTTAGTGATGAGTTTCTGTGTCAAAGCACACATTTGCAAACAGTTCAGGATGAGAAACAGAAAAGTAGGCACTGAGTTAAAGTCTGTTATCTCCTAAAAATGAGGGCAGAAAAAAAATTATCCCAACCCTACAGAGACGCCTGACCAAAGGGAACTTGGCAGGGTGAGGGTTTGCATCACTCCAGCAGAGCAAAAGCCATGGGGGCAGAGTCCTTGGGTGGTAAAACAGAGGAAGATTCACACTGGATGAAAATGGTTTTCTTAAAATGATAACAGCGATACAGTGGTATGGTATGTCTTTTATTGGCAGTTTGTGCCAACACTTGAATTTTAGGAAAAGTTGTAAGTTATTACAAATACTTTCCAGTACATTATTATTTTTTAATTTAGAGAGTGCAGTCATCAGGTCTACCCTGCAGGTGTGTTAGATGCCTGCCCTTGGACAGGCTGAGTTAGCATATTCCTAAGAGATTACATACTCACATAAACATCATCTGTCAGGTCTCCCTGTCAGGCTTCAGACAGGTAATTCAAGTAACCTTTATACCATATCACTCTGAGGCAATCCACACTTAGTGAAAATTAGGTGTCTGAATAGCAGTATGGTATCTATACATGACCTGTCTCTGCACCCTCTTCTAGCTCATTCCTAGCTCCATGTGAACATACCTGAGGAGCTGAGTTTTTGTTCCTGTGTGTGCACTTAGAAAAAAATATACAGTGCCATAGCTGTAATTGCAGACTCAGTTACACCCCTATCCCACAGTGTACCAAACTAAGGTAACCTTGAGGCTTATATAGGAAGTGACACTGCTCATTAACGTTTCCATTTAATTTCTGACTTTCAGACTTTTTAGAGGAGAATGTTAGAGATCAGAAATAGCATTAGCACCAAAACTATCTGCTGCTGGATGGAAACACTGAGAGTGTTGATCAAATGTAAGCTGTACTGGCTGTGCCTTCCTTTGGTTTGAAGTGCAACTGACTTTGTTCTCCTCCCCAGTGAAGTGCCTGTTTTCATATTCAGCTCCAGAACTGCGCTGTCACAAAGTATTTATAAGAGACCTTTGAGCTGCAGCAGTGTTTACATTTTTTAAAATCTCCTCTTTTATAAATTAAAACAAGAGAAAAAACCCAACTTTTGGGATCCTCCTACTTTGCCAAGTAGCCTTTTGGGAAAAACTTCCTGCAGTGCAGTAAGAAAACGTTCTAACAAACTCAAAAACACACATTAAATTTCCATGTGTTCGAACCTCCTTTAAAGGAGACTGTTTCAGGTGTTTATTTATGAGATTCATACTTAGACAAGAAGGTGGCAGGAAAACGGTTCTAGGCTTCAATTTCATTTTAAAGGAATAAAGACTTTTACTCTGCAAGCAGTTGTTGCTGCAGTGGTCATTCTTTTTAAGGCAATGGGCAGCCCATCTAACTCAGAATCACAATAACCCTTCTATTCTCCTAAGCCCTTCTGTTTATTATTGTTAAAATAAAGCCTTTAAAGCCTTTAGTAAACTTGCAGCCTAATCCTGCTGACCCTAATTCTTACTCATGTGCACAGTCCAATTAAAATTAGTTGGGCTAAATGGAACAAATTACAGTCCTTTGGGTCGGCGTGATCCAGTCGCTATTTATGCTGTTTGCTTTATGCACACTGCTGCCGGATTCATTTGGAATGCTTGACCTGGAGTAATTATTTTCTTGATTACTTCAGAACTTAATCTTCACAGACAGTAATAATTTTATCTGCAGACGTTAAAATATTCCGTGGTTGGTTTTTTTTGGTTTGAGGTTTTTTTTGTTGTTGTTGTTTTTTTTTACTGAACATCTGCAGTTTCCTTGTTTTGCTGGATTTTCATATCAGGGCAGATATTTTTACTTAGCTACTGAAAAATCTTGAGAACAGAGATAATGAGGATAATGCTGCTTCCTGTTATTTCTGTTTCCTAAAAAAAAAAATAAAATTCTTCATGGGATATATTAGAATGTGCACAAGAGCCAATTCTGAGAACTGCTGTCACTTTTAAAAGTTTTATAGGGCTTTAGGAGGAACAATTAGAAAAAAATTACACTCACAGAACCACTAAGAACAGACATGGAAAATATATGAGAAAATTCCCCAAATATCCAGTAATTTTTGTTTCTTTATCAAAAGCTGTGATATTCTTCAGTAAATTTCCTAATCATCCAGTACTTCCTCCACTTTCAGGCATCCTCTTCCTTTTGCCACCAGTCAATCTATTGCTGTATGACTTTAAGCTACACATGGTTGTGTGGGTGTCCAGTTTTTGTGAAAACATCTCCTAGGATTAAGAAGCAAGAGGGAAAACCAGCGTGGCTGGCGTTTTTTTTCTAAATAGAAGAGGCAAAACAAAACTCTTTGCTCAGACAACAGAGCTCTCCAGTTCCAGCTGTACCACTGTTTTGCCTGTTAGAATGCTGCAAGTACAAATCCTTACTTTGAGCTGACCAGTGATTTTTCATCTTATTTTCTCCTCTAGGTGGGACTGAAGGTGTTTTTTGGCAGACCAGGCCAGTGGTTTGGAAACAACGACAATGACGGTGACAAAATGTCAATCTTCCATGACCTGGATGGCTCAGTGACAGGGTACCCAGACACCTTTGTGGGCAGAGCAGACAACTACCTGCTGCGTCATCCCGGGTGTCTCACTGTCCCACGCTGGAATGGGGTGATGTGTACAGGGAAATTCGCACAGGTAACGGGGGGCAGCTGCTGGCAGCACCACGGGGTGTGCAGGGTGGGCATCCTCAGTCTGTGAGGGGTGATGGAGTGAAGTGTCCTCAAATAGTCTGTGAGATATGAGCTGAATGATAAATTTGGCATAATCTTACTCCTTTCAGTGTCCTCTGCCTAATTCCAAGGAGTCAGTAAAGCTCCTGTTGTGCAGTTGCCTGCTATAAGGAGCCCCATCTCCTCCCATTGCCCACAAGAGGCTGCAAGTTGGCATTTGTCCACTCTGTTGTGGGATTCTAGTGGATAGTTCTGGTGAATCAAGTTTCAGTAATGGAAGATGTTACTTCTCTGGTACACCCTACTTGTGTTCAGGATGGTGAAACGGGTGGTTGAGATGAAAACTCCCACTTATTTCCCATCCAGAAATCACTGGCTGAAGGATGGTCAGCCTTAGGTCAGGATGATCTTAAACCTTCACAGCAGTGAATATCCAGGGTATGTGTGTCACCTTAAGCTAAAAGAAACTGTATGTATTTGCTTTAGTTGCACAGCAGAGAGCAGGAGTTGCTATTTAAGTATCTAAACATTGGACTTAAAAAACCCTGGTGTGCTTTGGCTAGGCAGAAACAGGACTGGGCTCCTCTGAAACACACCCATTGGATTAGGGTTTTGTCCTTGGCACTTAGTTTTGCTCTGTTTCTCTAGAGAAATGGTCAACCCTACTCTGGCAACCCAACAGTTAAATTCAGAATTGAAAATAAGTAGGCATTTATGCTTTTATTTCTATTAATATACTCCTGGTTATGGCACTCTACTTGGTGAGGCAGTTTTTCCACCATAGAAAATTTCCTTGGCTAGGTTTAGGCAAGCATAAACATTTGCTTCTCTGGGATCCATTACTTACCAGAGTTTTTCAACTCATCAGCATCCAGCAGGATGAGTAAAGGTCATATTAAATGCTTCACTTTACGGGTTTTGGGGAGGGAAATATATGTATGTGCAGAAGAACCATGTAGAAGAAATTGGTCCCGTGCAGCAGGGTTTGATTAATTTGAAAAGTATAATTGTCAGAATATTTCAGCTTAACTCTGATTCTCAGCACCCTAAGTGGTGATTTGTTTGCTTGCTAAATTCTGAGTGTCATACTTCAGATCAAAAGCCTAAAACAGTGAATCCGATTATAGAGAAAGATGGTTTGCTTTGATCTTAGCAACTTTATTACAAAATCTGTTTTTCTTTTCCTTTTCATGTAGCTCTGGTAGACAAGAACTTTTATTCCTCCCTAGATCAAGCAGGTGAAAATGTCCTTTCAGCTGAAGGAAATACTGACTCCTATGTTACTGCTGAATAGAGCCCAAGATAGTCAGTCTAGGGATGGGCTATTTGGCATGGAAAACTGAGATCCAAGTCCTTCAGCTAACATTGCAGGCAAATCCTTTCTGAGCTAAGTGCCTAGAGTACAGTTAATTCCTTTCTGCTTGGTTTCTTTCATTCCCATTTCATGCTCCTCTTCTCCTGGATATAATTTGCCCAAGAAAGGAAACGCCTGGGGAAAAACAATTCCTCTGGCAGTGTTTTTAGCTCCAAAAAATCCTGGGGACAGGCTTTCCTGAGGGTGTTTTAATCTGGCAGCTCAGGCTGACATTCCCACCCTCTTATGGTTAGTTCTTGGCCTTCCTCCTCACTGTCTCCAAGCAGCATCATGTCATGTTTCCCATGTGGTGTCCAAGACCTTCCTTGAGCAGGGAGCACTAAATAATATCTCATGCTTAGGCTTCTTTGGTAACCTAAAAAAAAGGCTACCAAAGAAGGGTTCTGGGACCAGCTGAAAATCATGAAATTCACATAAGCAAGAACTATCAGGTCTTTCTGTCCTCCCCTTTTGCTTCTGGAGCCTTTAAGGTTGCTGTTCTCCAGATAAGACCAACCCCTTTGCTCTTTAATGATAGTTGAAACTCCCATGTTGTAATGTAAATAAAGCAGGGCTTTGAGGAGGAACATTAAATAGAGGGAGACTCACAGGGAAATCCCAAGAGCTGTCAGCACCACATCTTCTGGCAGTCTCTGTGAGTCACTCAGATTCCATCATCAGGGCACTGAGGTCCTTGGTATTCTGTCAACCTCCCTGTTGCAAAAGCCAGTAATAGAAAATGTAGGGAGAGGCTCATTTCATAGTTCTCTTCGTGTAGGTGTGTGAGATTTCCAGTGGCACTGAACTGGGACTCCTTGGCACCTCCATTACTTGTTAAAATGTAAATTAGATTCCTGAACCTTTTCTGATTTTTATATAAATTTTAAGACAAGTGACTTGGCTCCCACTGGGCAGTTGAAGCTGTGCACTTACTACTTGCCCACAGACTTCACAGCAGCTCACGAAGGGAGGTTGTGGAAATTCTCCTTTTTGGTATTATTCTTTATTAAAATAAGCAGAGTTTTTGGCAGTATGTGCTATTTTCTTTTATAAGCTTAAGAAGGTGTTAGACAGTCATAAGAGACTGCCACATGGCCAAATTAGTGTCAGCTTTGAATTAACAAAAAATTGATGCCTTGCAATTCTAAAATACCTTAGGAAATGCTGTTGATTTTGCACCAGTTCACTTAGTCACTACCAAACTGCAGTTGGCTGAAATAGAAATTATTCCATTTTTGTTAACTCTGTTCTTTCAGTGAATGTTTGCAATTGCACTGATCTTGCACCTCCAAGGTTTTGTGGACTGGGTATCTCCGTGGCTGCTTTTGGTACTGATGCTGCTAAATGTAAAGCAAGCAAGAGATGCAGGACGTAGCGAGTGGGGCTTTTCTAACCACAAGGAATCCATACAGTCCCAGGGTATCTGTGGTGCTTGAGGATTATCAGAACCTCACAGACTGTGAAGAAAGAAAAGCCTGTGAGGTGGTGTCTGTTTTCAGCTTATGGTATCTGTTTTTGGACAAAGATGTCCAATTTCGATCTTTGATGTACACCAGTTAAACCTCAAAGTAGTTTTCCTGGTGTCAGTGACACCCCAGCATGTCAGAGAAAGCAAGCTACATTTTTTAATTTCTGCAAGAAAGAATTTTTAAAGTATTTACTTGGAAATTTCGTCAACAAAAGGTTTCTCCCTAAGAAATTAGTCTTTTTTGAACAGTCAGTCAACCAGAAAGAAGATATGTCATTATTAAGGTGTTTCTCCCCAGCTTGATAGCTGACAGCACCACAGAACAAAAGCAAGGGTAAAGAAACTAGAAAGCAAGAAAATGTTTTCTCAGAAACCAAGACTGTCAGTTCCAGTACTTTGCATGTTGCTTATCTCCATACTCAGTATCCAGTTGAATAGCAGATTCCTCTGAATTGTAAAGAACTTATCTTCTCAGTTTCACAATCTACTCGGGAAAATTGCCATGTAAGCACAGGGAAATCTGACACATCTCTTTAGCATGAAGTGTTAAGCAGCTAAAATAACAACTATGTCCATTAAACCATCTAGGCAAGTAGAAGGTTCACATTTTATAACATTTTAACCAGCTTTTCTTCTACTACATTAAGTTGTCACCACTTCTCATATTGTAAAATCTCTTTATGACCCACTTTCTTTTAAAGATTTTGATGGAGTCAACCGAAAATCGTGGAGATGTTGCTAAGGAGGATGGATTTTAATTCTAGAAAGTGGATGGATTTTTCATTCCAGAGTCCTGTTGACTTAGTGATGCTCCCTGTGGGCAAAACAGGCTCTTCACACAGAATCTGGATTGATTAATCAGGGCATTTACCTACTGGGACCTCCTCTAGTGAGAAACATTTTGCAAGATCCACCAATCCCCATGGGACTGAAAATCACATCCTCGGTGGCTGGCAGTTCTGGAAGGCAGTCACTCAGTGGCCACCGGTGGTGACTGCAGGAGACAAGTCATTTTACAAATGTTTCTATAACACATATGTGACATTTTTCCTTGTTCTGGTAATTACCGTTTCATTCTCAAAACAGCTGTCACCATTATCCTTAATGTCAGACCTGTGTCTTGGTGCCTAGGCCTCAGGAGGAAAATGTTATCAACAAATCTGTGACATGCTTTTCTCATCATCTTACTGAAGCATTCTGCAAACTCTTCCTGCCCTTTTTTGGACTCATTAACCATAGTAGCAAGCAGCTTAGGCCACGCATACCTTGCTGTCTTTTTTTTTTCCCCCTCTTTACACAAATAGCTTAAATTACATAGGAATCTTTTGCTCTTGGTAGTCTGTAATTTAGGAAACTTTGGGGATCATTGAATGCACCTCATTCTTTTCTTGGTTTATTCTATCATTGGTCCATTTAATTTTGTAGTAAGTTCATTCCAACTGTTCTTTGTTAGAAAATGCTGTTTTGATTGAGATAAATTAATATACTGATGGGATTTCAGATCTGACCCCCTGCTCTGATCTCAGTATTTCCCCATCCCGATGTAGCCAAATGAGATTGAAGTATGGTTCATTGTATTGCATGTTACTTTCCAATTGTGGTTTGCATATGAATGCAAAATAGGTTTTTCTTCTTGGTCTCAGATTAAAAAAAATCTTTTCTCAGACTGTACAAATAATTTATTCTTCCTTGATCCATCAAGAATGAACAAATGGGCTCTGCCCAGAGATTTGTTTGGAGAGAATTATTTGATCAATACTTTCAGCCATCAGGAAAAATTTATGTTAAGGTCATTCTGGGATTCACTTTAATCTTTGAGGGTCTGCAGACATCACTCAGGATAGCTTCTCATCATTAACATGTAACGGTGTGAAAGGAGGAATGGATTGAGTAGCCAAGAAACATTTACAACCACTTTTGGATTGCTTCTTTGACATGAGACCCAAATTTTTAACTTGAGCATTCAGCATGAGGCTGCTGAATTCAGGGGTGAGACAAAGGGTAGGCAAAGATGGCCTGTCTTTTGGAGGTCCTGAGGAGCTCAAACTCAACATCAGGAACAGGCACAACCACAGAGTCCTTATGAGCATGAAACTGGAACTGGGAGCTGAACTCCTCAGAATCCCCAACTAAAATAAGCCCACATATAGACCAGTGAGAGATAGTCTGGTTTTGCAGAGCTTTTGGTTTGTGTAGAAAAGAGGAAGAGAAGCAGATGTAGAGATGTGAGGGCCCTGCATTGTAAGGCAGATACCCTGATAGATGGAGTCATGATCTCTCTGCTAGTCTTGGCTGCACTTGTATCCTTGTGGAATTAAAATCTGATAAGAAACTACTGCCTCCATTTAGATCTACCTCAAAGACACAAATGGAGTTTAAAAATAATTTTGATGGATGTATGCTCATGTGGAAGCTTAGACATTCCTGAGCTACCATGGATTTTTGTGTCGGATGTTTTAAGTTCTTGATGCAAAGAGCCTTATTCTACACTGCGGGAGAGTGAAGGCAGCAGGATTATAGGTGTCCTCATCTGTCCTCAGTGCATCTGAAACCCTTCAGGGAATATGACAAGCTGCCTGCTACAGCCTTGCGTGCGGAGACAGATTTATATGACTAGCTGTGCATCCTAGTTTTGCACTGGAATTTCACATGGCAGAAAGCAGGGGAACATCATGCGTCAGCCTAAAAACTAATGTTTGCCACATGAACTGGCCTTCATTTGAGTGATGGCAGGGCAGAAAAAGCATGCAGCTGGAGTGTGGTTTTGTAATTGTTGTGTAGAGTTGAGCTACAGGTCAGAGGCATCTGTTGGTCTGTGCACAGAAGAGCTTTGCTGAAATCTGTGGAATACGGTATTTAGTCTATAAGGTCATATAGTCAGGCCACTGATTTTTAGCCCCCAGAATTTCAGCCTAGTCTGCTACTTGAGAGTGAAGATGTGGATTCCATTAGATACCTGGACCTAATCCAAAGCCCATTGAAATAATTTCAGCTTTCTGTATTTTCAATGGAATAAGCCTGTTTTTAAAGTACAGTTATTTGAATTCATAAAAAAGAGTTACTCTGCAATACTTCCGTGATTACCCTTCTCCCTAAAGATTTTGAATAGTGAACATTTTTATGGCACTGTACAATTCATATCTCACTTCATGGTGTCCCCACGGATGGCTGCAGATGCTATTTCTGGTTTACCTTTTTATTTGAACTGGAAATGTTTCAGTGACTTTCCAAATGCTCTGAACTCTTCATTGGCAAAAGCCATTTACAGGCAACGATGATCAAATGCACATGTTACGGCTGTGCCTGCTGGTTTAATGGATGTGTTTGTCATTTTCCTTTCACCCTCAGCTTTATATCCAGGCCAGACGCCCCGAGAACCTGACCTTGTCCATTGCCAGAGCAGCCTACCCTTCCCATCCTGTGAGGCTGCAGGGCGTGAACAGAGGAGCACCGTACCAGCAGTACCAGCCTGTCGTCATGCTCGAGCAGGATTATGTCATCCAGTGGGATGGCAGAGCACCTGAGGATGTTATCCTGTACCCCATCAACTTCAACAGGTACTGCCCTGTGCTGTTTTCAAAAGGTCTGGGGCTTTATAATTTTTCCAGGTTATTCACAAGTGACCTTTCAAAGGTCTCAGCAAGTTCTGAGAGTGTGGAAGCAAGGTGTTAAAGGTTGGCACTTACTGATGCAGGGAGATGCTTCTGCTTTCACTTTATTCCAGCTTTTTTTGATGTGCAGAGATGTTTCTCTTTCCAGAAAGTTTTGAAATAGAATCCAAATAAGTCCTGGCTTGCTGTCCCTGAAATCCCTCCAGAAGAGCTCTGGCTCTGGTTCATTTGTTTGTACTGGTTGCTGCACACATAATTTATCTCCCATATATATAAAGTGCAGAAATATATCAGAATGTGCTTAAAACTTTACATCTTCTGTAATCCAAACAGCATTGGAATCACTGTTTCTTTTTAACTAAAGTTTTAAAATGTTAGGTTTCAGCACAGCAAAATTGCAGGCTGTGCTGTGTTTATTTCCCATGTTTTCTTCTAGCATTATATAAAGACAGGGTATATCCATTTTAGACGCTACTTTTGTCCCTTGCAATCTGTTTCACTTTGCATAACTTAAGTTATGGTTTTTAGTACTGTTCTTACTTCAGTGAAATTACTTGTGCTTTGCACTGGTACCACTGTTAGGACAGAGTCCTGCAACCCAGTCAGCTTAGCAGGGACGTGCATTGCCATGGTCTGCACAGAGGAGGTGCTGCAAGGCATGAGCACCACAAGAAAGCCTGACCATCACCTTGGGTTCTGCAGTTTGTGTGAGTCCTTGGTTATTGGCAAAAACACACTACAGTAAAAGAGAGAGGTTTGTAAATGAAACCTTACATGATTACACACAACAGAGGCTCGGGTTTCCAAAGCAGGTTTTAGATAGTTGGAATGAAAGAAGGCAGAGGCACTGAGGGCGTGAGGCAGCACGTACTGCTGGTGAACCTGGAAGGTTCCCAAGTCCCTCCAGTATTATCCACCAAACCCCACACCCATCCGCTGCTCCTCCAGCAGTCTCCCTGCTGTGGTTTTAGCGTAGGATAGTTTTGGCAAAAGCTTGAGTTCTATTTGGTTCCTCTGAATCTTGGAGCTGAGAAAATCTGGGGGAAAAATACTGTCCTTAGTTCCCACTACGAAGCCCTGTGGGAATGCACCTGAGAAGGGTAATGTTTCCTCTTTATACATGCCCATTCCAGCAAGTGACATCCAGCTGGTCCTCTTGATTTAAAGATGTTGTAGTTGCAGGGCCATGACTGAGTCTCTAGATGATTGGTGTTTGGGCACTCCTGTCACAGGGGAATTATTAGAATTAAATCAGTGTTTTCTGTAATAATATATCTTTGTGCACTTTAAGGAAGAGGAAAACCCATTAGTCACTCACGGACAAGCTGAGCTTTGCAATTATTATCTGTCTTAAAATGGTGAGCTATTTCCTTGCAATTACAGAGCTAAATCTTCTGACAAGTAACTGGTTGCTCTGTCACTGTGCCAATCCATACTTGCCAAAGCTTTGACCCAGAGTCTTCAGACACAGATTTAAATTTGAAGGCAGCACTGAGTCTCTGGTCGATCTCAGCTTGAATTTTAGCTCTTATTCAAGCAGCAACTTTAACTACATTTTACTATTGAAAACCACAATGTGGTTGTGGTTCCCTTTGTCTTGTTTGAAACCAGTTATTTGAACTGGGCAAAGGTTTGTAGAGTTTTCTGATCCAGAAACAGTTGGCAAGATATCTGTTTTGAAGAATTATAAACAAGAAGTATACTGTAACAAAGGAAAACCACAGTTTTACTTCATTTCATTTAGAGCATCTTGCTAAGAAACAATTGGGAACGAATTGTGTGGCTGCTCTGTCTACACCTCAACTATGCTGGATGCTCACTAATGTGAGACTTCAGGCTGATGCAACAGTGAAATGTCCAGACTGCATGGAAAAACATGGAGAAAATAGATTCCTGCGGAAGGGTAAAGGAATTGAAGCAAAAAAGAGGCTTTAGGAATTTGAAGGAAAACAAGGGTCTACCTAAGCAGTTCCACATATGACTTTTACTAAACATTGTATTTTAATAATTTCTGGAGTAGAAGAAATCTTGGATTGTGGAACCCAGAGTAATCAGAGATAAAAAAACAGGGAAATTATTTTACCTGTCCCAAGTGACTTTATGTTTTGTTTGTACTTTTAAAATTCATAATACTGAATAATATCCCAAAAATGAACTCTTAATATCATAACATCTGTGCCAAGTATGATGCAAACCAAATCATGTTTGATGAACTTTAATAGCAATATTCTAGGATTAATAATTTCAGACAAAACCTGAGTGAACAGTTCAACTGTTGGAAGGCTATATCTGGGATGCTGCCTTTGCAGCTAGGCAGCCCTCGTGCTTCTGGAGTGATTTGCTCTGTACTGGCTAAAGGAAGGTCAGAGGGGAAATAAGGAATTTGACAGGGAGATGTGTACCAGGATTGGGATTTCTGTGCAGGTCAGGCACAGCACTAATGTTGAATACTTGCATGATTAACACTTTCCCTGCCCCTGAGCCACTGTAGAAAGACTCAATAGAAGTCATGCCAGTCTGTTGGAAGACTGGAACGCCCAGATTCCTGAGGTGGGCAGGAGCTGGTCGGGATGAATTCACATGACTCAGCTGAAATTGGCAGCTGTGAGCTGCAAATCTTGTCCAGTGAGTTCAGAGGCACCGCTCGGGTGGATTTGCTCAGCAGAGGAGGACACCACCTAGAGCAGTCACCCAGCAGATCTTTTTCTTGTGCTTTCTAACCTCTTTCTTTCTATCTTGCTGCAGTACTTGTGTCTTCCTTGCACTGATTCAAACCATGTTTAGAGTAATCCTTCAATTTCTTCGCTTCCATCAAAATACGTGGCTAAACCAACAGAACTGCTGTGTCTCCACTCGCTGCCCTGTGGCGCAAAGGGGCTTTTTGATGCCTGCCGGTGTCACTCCCAGGGAGGGATGGACTGGTTTGCATTTGTCAGGGTAACTGTGTCTCTCCTTGGCTTGATGGGCAAACATAAAGCCACGGTGGAGACCCACAGGCTCTGTTTTCAGGCTGCTGGGGAACATTGCTGGCTCAGCAGAAATGCCTGTTTATGCTATGGACCGGGTTGTCTGTCTAATGGCTGGGAGTCTCCCTGTGAGGATGAGAACATGGATGGGTATTGATGCTTCTGGAAAGAGGCAGTGCAAGACAAGTAACTTCTAAATGTTTTGGCGAGTGAACAGAGGGAGAGCACAGGCTGGAATTTTAATGACTAGGAATGAAGTGTGCTCCAGAATCAGCCCAGATTCGTTGAGGGTGTTTTTCAGGGCAGAAAGTGTGTGCAAAACCTTCATGAACCCTCAGACCCCTTCTCCATGGGTTTTGTTTCTTTGTTGGAGTGGTTTTCACCTTCTCTGCCCCCTCAGAGCTGTTTGTATTTTTCCATTTGTTGTTTTTGTTTTTTTGGGTTTTTTTTGCTGCTTCACAGAAGTATGAGAGTTATCTGTAAGACTGAGTTAAGGGCTTTCCTCAAAATTATTACCCCAAAGAACAAAGGTCCACAGAGAACATTAAGCTTGTTACAAGACAGGGGAGAGGCTGGTAAGTCAGGAGAAGAGGATGGAAAACATAATTTGGTTGCAAGTAAGTGCCTTCTTTAAGGAGCTGGAGAACAGTACAAAGATTGTCACTTCATACATTAATCAAAGTCAGAAATGAAGTCCTTCAATTTAATGACTCGGGCTTTGTGCCTGTGCAAATTTTCTAATCACAGAAGAAGCGAAGGTAAATACTATTATCAAAGGCACAGGGCTGTTCCATAAGTCAGCCAGGCTTCTTTGTGCTATCAGCACATCTAAAGATAAGAATGAAATCTCCTCAGAGCACATATCTGAAGTATAGTGTAATACGTTGTGTTGTTGGAGTGGCCAGAAAGCAGTGGCAGCTAGATTAAGCATTCCTTGCTTTTAATGAGGACAGAGAAATACCTCTATACCTGGTCTGCTAAGGCTCAGAGGGAAGGGTTTTCCCTTGTTAGGGCTCTCTGCCATGGTTTGACAGGGCGAATTCAGGGAAATGTGAGCAGTTAATAGTATAAAGAGGGTGGGTTTTGTAGGTGGATTGCCAAAGTCTTGCAAGAGGGGGCTTTTCTTTGTACTGCATCTCTCCTGCCAGATGCTGGCTTCAAGGACAGTGCTGAGCAAGATTTCCCAGGCTCTCTCCATAGGTACCCTCTGAGCTTTGTCTGGAGGGGCACAGTGAGGCTCATCATATTGGTGTTCTTTGGTGCCTTGATGCAGGAGTTCGATCTTTATGAGAGTCTTAAAAAAAAAAAATTAAAAAATAAAAAAGGCAGGGAAGGCCCAAATTTCTTTTCAACAACAAGCAAAAGGGCAGATGCCCATGTGTGTGCCCAGGCACGTGTTCAACCTTTCCCCTGCTGCAGTGTTTGTGCAGGGATGGGCATGGATTCACTGCTCAACTCCTGTATTTGCTAGGCTGAAGACCTGTGCTTGGGCTTGTTACCTTATTCACCAGTGAATAATCTTAATTGTCTGAAAATTCAAGAGCCCAGAATGAGCTTGGGTCTAAATTTTTCATTAAAAATACTGTACCCTTTCGACCTTGAGTGGTACAAAGCCTCCAGGATGCTGCAATCCATCCAAAGGTGGAGATTTCAGTGCGAGGAAACTTACACAGCCCAAGTCTGCACTGAGACTCTGGGGGACTCATTATGTTTGTATTTGCCAAGGTTGTGTAGGTAGGTTTTTTTCCTATGGCTTATTATTCAATGCCAGTCTGATTCATACTTTCAGCTACTTGTCATTTTTGTGATTAAATTCCTTAGTGGTGATAAGGTCTGGAGAAAAACAAAGATAACAAGACAAGGCTAGAATGTGCTCGTGGCAGTCTTGCCCAGTTTAGGGATATTTCCTAAATTGTTTCTTTTTCAGATTAGCTTGAAATGAGCTTTTCCTCTTGCTTCCCAGGTTGATAAATGCACAGGAAGGCCTAATTGGTATTTCAAAGTGGAGCTAACTGTTTAAGGCTGTGAATGCTTTCTTGTTCTTGTACGTGCATGAGTTCTGACCTGGATCCCCCAGATCTGGATGGAATACAAGTAACACCAGCACTATTTCCAATAATAATAAGTAAAGTGCTACTTGGGTTTTGTAGCCTGCCCCTCCTGATAACATCTATAATTCAGAGTTAATCATCCACACAACACAGAAGTCAGCAGATATATTTAAATTCCCTTCTGTCTATTTAAATCTCCTAAATTATCCACAGATCAACCCGTGGATGAAAGCCACAGGGTATTTTTTTTTTTAATTGGAAAGAAGCTAAAACATTTGCCAGAACACCAGGTTGCAGATTGCACCATTTAGTAGAGTTGGGCAGGAGCGAGTGCTGATGTTGCCATGTTCCAGCCATGCTAAAACCCCCAAAGTCTTTGCTTCCCCACCTGCTCCCTTGCTGCCCTCTGTCCTCTGCAGCCAGCATTAACAAGGAGACGTGTCCTTCCTGAGCTGATCATTTTACAGCATGAATTAGAGCAATCTGAGCATCAGACAGTCCCCAGATGGCTGTGGCAAACCAGGCTGCTTGTCCCTTTGAAACCCAGCATTGGAAACCTGAGGGTTTTTCCTCATTTTCACCTTTCTCATGGCCCATGGATTGGGGCTTGGGGGTCCTGAAGGAGCCTTTCCTGACCTGATGTGTATCCAAGGCACAGCAGTGAAAACACAAAGTATGCAGAGATAGAGTACTTGGGAAGACATTAGAAAGATAGAAATTGAATTGGGATGTGATTCTTCCATGCAAACATGTAGGGTGGGAAAAAAGATGAAAAGATTATGTACTGTATTTAAATGCAGGAAGTTTTTATTTTTGCTTGAATACATTTGTCTGCAAGCCAAATGCTGTCTGAGTCAGACCCTGGTTTCATGAGGATCAGCAGAACTGTACCTCAGGGCAGGATCCCTCCTGTAATTTGTTGAGCTTCACAAAAGCAAAAATCATTCTTTTTGCCCAAGGAGATGTGGATAAAACAAAAAGTTTTAATTTATATTAAGACATGATATTTTCAATGGCATTTCCTAAATAGCAACATTTAGGAAACGCATTTAAATCCCAATACACACAAATCTAGTTAGCTAAACACACACCTGACTTGTTACTATCCCTGCAACAGTCCTTCAGAAGAGTCTATCCTTAACAACAAGGCCCTGAAAAAATTGGCTGGATGTTCACACAACAACCATGTTTGTCATCACAGGGGGTTTGGGGTGTGTTTAATGGACTTGACTTGAAGAGAAGCTGAGGTTGGGAGAAATGTTTTGAGGGAAAAACCAGCTGTGTCCTGACTGAGAGCAAGGAGTATTGACCTCCTCTGATTTATTCTTGGGATGAGTTGGAGGCTGAATGGTGGTTATGCTTTTTTTTTTTCCTTTGAAGTTTAAAATTCAGCCTGTGAGAGACAAACTTACCAAAGGAGTACGTGGGGATTTCTGCTTTGTTCCCATATTATGAACAGGGAAGTTTTAAATTCTCAGTTCTCTCACTCCCTTTGAAAGTTCAGCTCACGTAGATGTTGACCAAAATGTCAGAGGGGTTGTTTTTAAATAGGAGTAATAACAGTTGGGGGAGACTGACTCACTGGATAGAACTCTCTTGTTTTTTCAAACCCAAGGAAAAAAAATGTAATTTTTAGTTGTAATCTATGGCATTCCCTCATTAGCTTACCCCAGATTTTCATCAGTGAGATCAGGATTTGGACCTTGCACTTCCATGGTCATCAGCTATGTGACACACCATGTCAATAAACATGGTGGGACTGTTTTCTAGAATAATATTCATCAGCTTAGAGGTTCTCTTTGCTAAAATGCAGCCAGGATTGACATCCAGCATAACCAGAAACCCCGGCACCAGATGATACCCATTTGCCCAGGACTCACACTCCATCCAGGGCAGCCAATATTGTGAATTGCTCACAGTGTTGAACAAGTGTTATTTATCCTCTCACAGGCAGTAAGAGCCACAGACATGCACTTTTTCTGTGTTTACTCCAGCCAAATCTCATCTCCAAGTTACATGACTCATTTTATATCCCACCACTGACAAAGGTCTCCCCTTCTTTGCCTGTTTGATCATGTTTCTCTCAGTGTCTTTGCTTTTGAGAGTTTGGGGTTGAACTGGGGGGGATGTTCTGAGGGTTGTAAATGAGGTATGTATGTGTGTACGTGCAGATCTGTATCTACCACATGTCCAAGAACAGGAAACCTCTTGCCTGCTTTTCTGCCTTTCCCTTGTCCTTTTTATGCTTTTGCTTATGCCAGGAAGCCTGCTCATTGCCAAAACATAAGAATACTTTTTTAGCACTTTATCTGATGTTTTTGCTTCACCTGAAAGAGCCAGAACTGCAAATGCCAATATCCTGGTGAAAAAAGAGCCATTTCCAAAAGAAAATAAGCAGGCTAAAGATGTTGGTAAAAATGCATGAAGTGCACTGTAGGGATTGTTGAATGACAGTGACAGAGGGGCAGAAGTGCCAGGTTTTATACATGTCAGTGTAGGCAGATTCTCAAAAAAAGTAATCTTTGAAACTGTTAGGACCTACTAAAGTCTTTTTCCTAGCATATATTTAGCTTTTCTCCTTTAAATACCAATTTTATTTTTGTTTTTTTTTTTTTTTTCAAAAACACAAAGAAAAATGTTGGCCTGATTAAGAACAAGAATTAAAAAAAGAAAGAAGAATTTTACTTACTTATAAAATGAAATTAACTTGTTCACTAGAAAAGCTTGAGGTCACAATCACTTAGCTTTGGGGTGCAAATATCCTAAATAGCTCAAGTTAATTTTCTACACATATTAGCATGACCTTCATTTAAATTGGAAAGTCAGACTTTCTACCTGAGAATATTTCAATTTGTTTCTCTTACAAGAAATTCCTAGAATGAAAGTTGAAGACTCAAAAAAAATAGAGTCCTCTGTATTGCTACATTGGTATTTTGTTTATCAAGTCTGACTTCTACCCTTGTGTTATAAGTGAGATTTCCCCCTTTGTTTGTGCTGGTCTTTAAGCACAAGAGCACCTAAAGCTACACACACTCCCCCAGCCTTCAGGCAGAAATTACTTTGAATTCATAATTTGGGATCTACTATGAATTCAGTGTTTTCATTCCCTGCCAGTGCTGTGTGTGTCCCCAAGCCTCTGGGCACCTGTGACATTGTCAGCTCATGTGCTGGTACTGAGAGCAGCAAAACCAGGACTTACCTACAGCATATTTAGGCTGGTTCAAATTTTTCTTATTCTACCTACAAATATTCACCCCAGGGTATAAGCTGGTAAATAATATAGAATTGAGAGATTGCAGCAGAGAAATAAAACAGAACCCACAGTTAACGACCACCCCAAAAAAGAGGAAGGTTTCCTGTACTTCAGCCCAGCCAGGAGGGCCTTGTGCAGTGGCTGAGGAAGATACACACACATCTGTTTTACTTTGGACTCAACATCCAGGATGTCCCACACCTGGTTCCTGCTTTGCTTGAGGCTGCATTTCTCCCTCAGTTTTGGCAATGCCATCTAACCCCCATCCAGTGCCCAGCTCAAAGGCAGAGTCACAGGGACTGTGCTATGCACAGGGACAGCAGCTATGCTGACATCTCTTGCTTTGATTTCCTGGAGGTGCTGGAGCCCAGCTCAGCCACACAGCCAGGTATTTTGGAGGCTTTATGGTGGGTTTTGTACAAGCTGAAGAAACAGTCTGAAGTGCAGAACTAAATAGGAAGCTGTTATAATACCGCTAAATTAAAGAGAAAATAACCACCTTATTCCTTCCTATATTTACATAGAGGATAACTTCTAATGCCTTCCCTTCTCACATCTCCTCCCAAGCCCTCTGTTGTGGGAATGTACTAATTTCCATCTCTTCCTCCACAAATTCCAAAGTAGGTGCTTTTCATTTGATCTTTTCAGTCCTGGTGTAATTTATTTCAGTACTTCACTCAGCCTGCTCACGTGCACACCAGACTGTGGCACTCCTATTCCCAAATGCCCCAGCAACTCAAGACAGTCACAGCTGTAGATTTTTCATGCCTTTTTTTTCCCCTTTCACCCTCCAGTTTCCTTTTCTAATGCCTTTCTCATTCCCTGGGGAGGTGGTAATCAGTGTAGCACAGCACCAAAGCTGGTTCCCAGCATCTGGGGGAGTGACCAGCTCTTTTTGTGATGGTGACTTCAGGGGATGAAATGTGCTAACACAATGCAAATCACCCTTATGAAACAGCCAAATGTCTTGGGATTCCATCCTAAAAATACTACACAAATATGGCTTTGGTACATTTCTTTCATTTCCTCTAGTCAGAGACCAGATCATCTGAAAATATATCCGTTTTCAAGCTGTCCTGTGTTATGACACAGCTGGAGTTGGTTAAAATCTAGAGGGCAGTATCTGGCTTAAGCTGATGGGTCTTTGTGTGGCTTTGATTTATTATCCTAGAACAGCCTGTCCCCTCTTCCATCCTGTAGATAGCTTTGTTTTGTTTTAATGAAAAAACCAGAACAAGGCTGAAATAGCTTTGCTTTATTGCTCTCCATGTGTAAAGCAAAGTAGAGGTCTAGGCATGAAGATTCCCAGATTTCACCAAATTGAAGTGGTTTCCCCCCATTTATTGCTCTGCAGGCAGGGATGGGTGGCGGGTCACTTCAGGGAAGCCTTTGGAGAAATTTTTACTTCCTGAGGTGTGCAGGATGCAGAGAGACAGACAATGAAGGTGATGTTTGTCTTTTTCTAAGCCAAATTTATTTTTTCACATTTTAACAAGGAAGTTAAAAAAATACATTTAAATCCTCGATGGTTTTAGTGGCATAAGGAAAGCAAACTATGGTACTGGTTCAGGAGTCCTGGTGTTACAGGCTGAGCCACTTCAGAGGGGAGGAAGGAGGGAAAAAAGAGCTAATTATCTTGGTATTCAATTTTTCTTTTTAAGTGTAAACTTCTTGTGGCTTTCTGCTTTGCACAGCACAAGTGCATCTCACAGACAGGAAAGGGTGTTGGGATCTTTTGTGGAAGAGCCTTCCCATCAGTATCTGAATTACACTGTAGCTGCATCTTTGATTCTAAGTCTTGTACTAAAGGTTTCTAATTTGGAGCTGTTTTTTCTCTGCAAGAGGGTGACAGTCAGAATCACAGGATGAAGGAAAGCCACGGGGCCAATCTTTTTTGTAAATATGTAAATTGGGGTAAACAAGAGTTAAAAGGTGATTTAACTTCACCCTTAGTTACTCTAAACTGACATTGCAGAAAGAACCACAGAGGGGGAGATTTTAATGGAAACCATAATAATAAACTTTGCTGTAAAGTGGAGGAAGCAGGTCTCTTTAGACCGTGGCTGTAGTTCAAGTCGGAGATTACTTTCTAATTCCTGAATCTGTGCCCCCGGTGAAATGTCTGCTGGCTGCTGGTTCCCTCTCCCACAGCAGCTCCGGATGGACTGAAACAAGCCCCGGCTGCCTCAGGAGACGTGAGTGGGTATGTGACTGGTTGTACCTCAGCCTTATGGGGCAAGGAAGAGAAAATATCTGATTTTAAGCCATCCTGGCACCTGTCTCAAAGTCCTCTGAGGTCAGCTGGGGTCCCTGCATCAGACCTTCATAATAAGCAGCCCTTGTTTCCAGACAAAGCAAAAAAATCTGATTTTCTTTGGCTTTGAGGATTTGTTGTGTTTTTTTTTTCAAAGGAAAAAGAGAACCTCAAAGGACATTTCTTTGTTTTCCCCTGAAGACTGTACTCTTGGCTGCAGACCATCTCTCTTGTGCTCAAGCCCTGAAGTGCATTTTTTCCCTTTCCCCCTGCCTGCCCTTTCTGCCGACAGAGGAGACTGGCTGCGTGTTGCCCTCTGCTATCCCAGGGAAGCCGTTTTCCAGGTGGTGGGAGACATCTACCAGCGACGGACAGGGACGGTGCACAGTGTCCAGCACTACCTTGCTGCTCCTTCCATCGCTCTCAACAGAACTCGTGAGCGGCTCTTCTACTTCGACAGAGGATCAGGGTGAGCCCTGCTGTGCCCCTGGGTGGGCAGCAAGCCCTTGGGGTCTTTCTCTTACCAGCCCCAGCACCTCCTTTCTTCTTTCTCATAGTTAAGATTCAGGTCTGCCCATCTTGCATGCTCTCTTCACTGATTTCAGGTCAAAATGGATTTCCAGGCTGGGGTACCTGGGGCAGGTCTATGTCTGCATCCAAGCAGTGATTTGCATTCCTGCTCAGAGAAGATTTCTTGGCTGGACTGAGTACCTTGTGCATCCCTGCTACTTAGATCACTCCAGGTGTGGGTACAGTGTAAATATTTGTTTGAACTCGATGTACCCCAAAGGGCCATGAAAAAGAGCCCTTTTGCGACTGCTGTGGCTCCAACACTGAGACAGTTTGGGAAGTTTCAACTTCTGCATATTCCCATGAAGAGAGATTTCTAAAATAATCACATTCTAAAAATCAGATTTAGTGAAAAAAGGAGAGCACCACAGCACATCTCTTATTTGGAAGGTGTGAAGATGGTTCTATAAATCTTGCACTATCTTTGAAAGGCTTTAGGACACCTTTGGTTAAAAAAACATATTACGAAACTGTGTTTCTCAGTCAGCTAAAATAGGGAGAAAAAAAGTGTTTTGTGGTTTAACCACGAGTCCCATGATGCTTCACCTGACTAAGTAGCTACTTCAGGAATCAGTCCACAAATGCCAGATTTGAAAATAAGACAGGATATATTTATTCATTCAACCATAACACATGAGCAATCGAATCCCGGAATGCCTTCCTTGCTAACCAGGCTCCTCGCTGATGGCCAGGTCTCTCTCATCACAGGAATTGTGAAACATCAATTCGCTAATTAATCCTCCTTAATAAAAAAAAAAAAAAAAAAAAAAAAAAAGCTGCCCAAAGTCTGTAAACAGGTTGTTTACTACTGAATAGCAGGGAAAATGGTCACACGTGTGGATCTGTGGGGGAAAGGCCATGAGCTGCCAGCAGCCATCTGGACCTGGCACATGCAGATTGATGGGTCTAACCTAACTAAATTCTGGCAGTATCAGCATTTTGGTTCCCCGTTTAGTTCAGCAGTGATTTTTTTAGCCTGCCAGAGCACAGAAGTTACGGGATTGGCATTTTTCTTTTCCTGTTGTTGTTTTTTAGACTTCATTTCATAACGAGTGGGATGTTTCCCCTTCTTTTTTTAACCCCACATCCTTGGAAAGGAACCAAGCTTATTCATTCTTTCTTCCAGACAAAAAGAAACAAATATTTAGTTTTAAAAGAAAGAGAATGAAAATTCCATGCAAAGCTCATGTATCTTTTTGATCCTGAAGCTGAACTGAGCTGTTTATGTAATTTCTTCAGCTTGAATTGTAGCATGGAGAGGATTGAAAACATACTTGGAACAGCCAGAATTAAAAATGAACTCCAAAGGCCAGAAGGCCTGGCTGCCTTGGAGCTTCTGTCATGCATGCCTAGAGCTGAGCTCTGCCATGAAGTGAGCTGAAGGGCCAATGCTCATAATTCCAAACAAACCTTTCTCCTTCTGCACAACAGCCTAAGCACAGCTGCTGCTCGTTCTCTGGTGGGATGCCACCACACCCAGGAGCAGCAGGAGCGCTTGGGGCTGGAGGGGGGTCTGTCCCACATGCTGCTTGTGTGGTGAAGGCTTGGGCATGAGGGCTGCAAGTGCTGCAGGTCTTGTCACACCGGGATGAGAGGGCAGCTCGACCTACATCCTTGCAGGACCCACTTGGCAATGGATGTGCAGATCCTGTCTCTGCTCAACTTGTCCCCTAAGCCCACAGGGGGTGTCTGATGCCTCTGTTTGCTCCCATTTGTAGGTACCTGTTTGTTCACCTGCAAGCCCATGAAGCTCGGGAAGGACACAGTTACTGCTCTCAGCAAGGCTGTGAACGTATCAAAATCACGGCGCACATGAGCCCGGGGGACTCCTGGAGCTGTGACCCCAACCCCTTCCCTGAGAGGCCAGTGGCTGCCCAGCACCCCGTGTCCCAGCGCCCAACTGGGCTGTGCAGGGCATGTGGAGCCCCACAGGTACCACCACGATGCATGAAACAGCCTCTGAGGTTGTGCAATGTATGTGAACCCACGCGTGGTCAATTTGTTCTGACAGCATACAAGGAGAAGCCGTAGGGAATTCCCACATGTGAATCTGCCCAGCATCACGTAACCTGTGTAAAGGGGAGGGTTTTGCTCTGAATTGCTGCAGCTTTCTGTACTGTGCTTCAAAGACTGCCTCAAAGAAAGTGCCCAACTGGAAGCATGTGGATGCACATTCATGGCACCTTTTTTCCCCTTTCTTTCTTTTAAACTTAAACAAAAGGACACTTGGGAGGGCTTATTTTGAAGTAGCTTTGAATTCAGAAGTACAACACTGCCGCTGTATTTCAAACTGGGAAGTAATTCTGGTTAATAGGAATAACTGAAAAATTAGAACCAGCTTTTCTCTTTGTTTAGTGTAGATTCATGCGACTCCAAATCCTGTAGAACTGTTTCAGACTCCTATAGACCTACACTTGAGTTTATATTCAAGCAAAATATATGAAATCCATACTCAACTTTTAAACTTACTTAGTGGCAGAGTCACCATCAGAGGTCTCTTCCAACCAGCATTCCCACGATCCTTTGACAAATGCTTCTTAATAATGAGCACTTAATTGTGAATCAGGATCACAATTTGAACAAAGGACTCTAAGTTTTGCAATCACGTATATACAAGCATGGGTACCTGGTGTCATTTTGCTGATGAAAACCAGTTAGCAAGCCAACTTTTAAGGTTCTGTCTCTGGTGTAATTGCAGGTTGCCATCACCAGCACACCCTCAGTCGAGTACATAAGGATCCAGATCCAATCTCTCAGCAGGGCGGACACACAAAACCACTTGACATCTGCGTTCATTAAGGTATGTTGTGTTTTACTGCATTTGAAGTAGTGGTTAAACAGAGAAAACTTTATCTCCAAGGAAAGCTACTGCAGAATCTTGCTGAGCTTTGGCAGAAGGAAATGGGAAGTTCCCCTGGAAGAGGCAAGTGCATTGTTCTCCCTTACAATTAACTCCATTAAAGTCACTGGGAGTTCCTATTCTATTCAGATGAGGATTTGAGCTTTTATGGGAAAAAAAGGCCTTTTATCACCTCAGAAGAAGAATTAACACCACCATTCTAATGTAGAGGAAGGGGAGGAAAAACCAGAAGTCATTGTTTACAAAGGATGTGGGGGAAAAAACAAGTTTGTTTTCCTGATTTTCTCTGCTGGCATTGCACTAAAAGATAAAAATAACTATATTTCACTACTGAAGCAGTTTGGAGCTGTCAGGTTGACCCTGCATGTGCCTTATATGTCTGTCTAGACAGTGAAGGGTGACTGGAATCATTCTTGCAAGAACACTGTCCAGGCTTACATACCTGTGTGCTACTGAATTATAATTAATGCTAACAAATGCCAAGCAAAGCTGGTGCAGCATCCTTTAGGAGTCTGAGCAGCCAAGGTTTCTTGCTAGTGCACTGGCTGCACCATCAAAATTTATTCAAAACCATTAGCAAGCAGGTGTTACTGGAGGCAGCATCCTCACTTGTGGTGAAGCACAGACACCTCTGTGTGTGCAGCACTCATGGGACAGGTGTAGTATCCTCAAAGCTTCTTTGCTTTTTCTTAGGCTTTAATGCAAAGTGCTGTTTTCCTAAGGAAGTTTTATTTCTAACGCGTGTACCCCTAGCTGCAATAAAGGCTGGGCTAGGCAAGTGGTAAAGATTACTGTCTAAAGGATGATTCTCACCCTAAATCTTAAAAGGTTTCAGAGAATTTGGAAATAAAGAAGTACATGCTTTGTTTCTGTTTAGCTGAATGAAGTGCAAAGGTCAGAATTGTTTTAAATTTCTGATCCAAGCTTCCCCATGGGCTGAGTTAGCCAGATGTGGTGTGCCCCACCCCAGTCCTGTAGGGCCATGGGGGCCCATGTGCTGGCTCCTCTGGGGGTCTGTAGCACGTGGATGTGGGACAGGACACACATCAGAGCTGTTTCTTTGGCAGAGGCTCACACTTGGGTCTGTTTGCAGTGGTGGTTGCTCTCTGCTGCGTGTGCACCCAGACTTTGTCACACTTCCCACGCTTAGGAGTGTGAGACAGCCAGGACAGGCAAAAGATTTAGTCTGTCTTTGCTCCTCTTCGCTCCCCTCTGGCCACCCATGGCCTGGAGATTCATGTTTCCCTTACCCTTGACCCCCTATTGCATTCAGCATCCCCTGACATCTTGCAGAAGCTACTTTTTGACACTTGGCTCCCTCATTCAGTCTGGCCCTATATTCCCTGAAGACATTCATGTCTCAGATTGATGGGATTCATCTGAGCTCCCTGATACCTGTGGGCTTTGGAATTCTGTGTGGATTGCAGCCTTGTGTATCCTGGGTTAAGCCTCACCTTGGTACACTGTTGCTCTCCTTGGTGGAGGTTGAGTTCTCTCAGGATTAGCTGTCCCTCAGGATGTTGGGGGGATGCACCAGTGCCAGGCACCTCAGAGAGTTTTTGGCTTTCTAAAAGTAAATACTGTGGCACATCTTGGGAAGTGTAACTTGGGGAAGGAGCTCTTGCTGTAGGAAAGAAGAAGAGTAGGAACCATTTCTGCTACAACTTCTTTGAGGCATTGATACAACCCTACCAAGGAGGAATAGTTTGGTTTTGATATTTAAATTCTCAGAGAAAACAATAAAGTGCATGTGTTACTTCTATTCCCCCATCTGCTGTCTCAGCACCTCTCCCTTGCTCCGTGGTCAAATCCACTTTGCCAAGTGACAGTAATTTCCCCCACATGAAAGGAAATTGTATTAAGGCTGAACTAAGCATTTTACTCTCAGGATTCTTGGCTTCCCAAATGTATCTTCCTAATCCACAAAAGATTCTGATGACCTCATTTCTCTTGGTTTTGTACCCATTTTAGAACTAAGGGTTTTTCTTCCTCCTGCCACTGACCAACTATCCTTGATGTCACTTCATCTGTACTAATGATACATTTAAAATTATAGGTATTTTTAAAATGTAGATATTTTCCTTGCTTACAATTCCCTTATGGAGGAGCAGGATCGTAATCTGAGGCTCCCCAGCCTGCCTCCATAAAACTACCTCTGTTTTTTTATTACAGGTAAATGGCACAGTGTTCCTCTTCAATAGCAGTGGGATATTCTTCCTGGTGCTGGATGCATGTTCAGGAACAGTTGTGAGTAGGTGGCATTTTGACACAGTTGCCAGTGAAAACGCTGCCCATGCAATAGCTGATTATGTTCAAACATCCATAAAAGAGAGGTAAGTAAACTGCTGAGAGCCCAGTTCATGTAGCAACCTGTGGCTGACAGATAAAGAAAGGAAAACGACCTACTTTCATAACCAAACCTGTGCTCTGAAGAAATCTGGCACAGATTAAACATGTACAAATCCCAAATATCAACCAGACAATAAGAGAAGCAGCATTTCTCTCCCAGGATTGTACAGATTAGAGCAGTCAGGAACAGGTTTTCTGGAAAACTGGCAATTTCTTCTAAATAATCCATTCATTTTCCATTATGGAGTAGATAAGGTCCTCACAATGACACTTGCAATCCTGCACACCCATCCCAGTGCCCAGCCATTTCCTGGCAGCCAATGATTCAGTTTTCCATTTCGGAAACAAGTCGATTTCTATTTACTCTTACTGATTGTTTTTGCCTCTTGTGGCAGATGAAAATCATAGGTGTGCCAGATTTTCCAGTGGGACTTTTCTTGGGTAAGCCAATGACTAGACCTGCCTGCCTGCTGGCTCTCCTACCTTGTGTGTGTCTGGCAATGGTCTGGATCCCCTCTGTTTGTGTCTGTCCCAGATTCCTTTTGGTTTTATGTGTTGCCACATAAACACGGAACAACAGAGATTGGTAGATAAATTCTTGGCTGCTGGTAGAAGCAGGTCAAATAACCAGAAAACAGACTTTCAGTCCAAGACATTTCTGAGCAGTTTATGACCAACAATTTAAACACCACTGAGTTATTGCATCTCTATTTATGCACATGAGTATGTATATGTATCAGATGTGCATGAAGGGACATATATCCATGTGATGTCTGTACATTTGGTTTGTTTTTCTGGTAGGATGAGTATTTTGCAAGCCTAGGCATTCAGCTAAATGCAACCAGTTGTGCCTGTAATTCACTGCAGGTACAACTCACTGGGGGCTGAAAGCACATCTCCAAGGACCAAAGCAAGATGAAACCTGACTGAAAATCAGAGCCAGGATGTAGATAGTTTGAGTCTCACAGCAACTGAGTATCCCTCTCCCATAAGGGATGGATACACTCAGAGTCATTTGTTCTTGTTTTGATTCCATGTGAAGAACAGGTTTAATTTAGGAACATTTAAATGGAGGCTTAAACTTGTGAAAGCTTACATGTGATTGAAAGGGATTTAAACGTGTTCTTAAAGTACATGTTCTTACATACTTTTCTGAATTGGAGCTTAAAGGTCTTGAAGATTCTTAATGAAGCAATATTTTGCAATCATGCAGTAATTACTGTCCTTCTTTTCAGATCACTTGTTCTCGTGTGCTCTAGAAGTATCACAGACGTGGTGGGCAGCTCTGAAATGTCTGTTTTTACCAGGTTAGGTTCAGCAAAGCCTATTGTCTTCCATAAGGGAGGTAAGTATATTTATTCCATTATGTTTCTTCTGCATTTTATTGCTTTTCACGTTTGTTTTGCTTTTAATTGGGTTGGGAAACGCACCAGTAATTCTGGTGTTTCCCAATCAAAAATGTATATACATCTACATAGTGCTTATCAATACATTTCCTGCCACAATATGCCAGTGTAACCTAGTAAAAACCTCTTGGCTTAGGGATAGCGAGAAGTAGGATAGTTATTTCAGGGGTTTCACCCTACTTCACCCATCAGAAGTTGCATGCTGCAAACTTTTCATCCTAAATAGAGCTCGTTTTCCTAACAAAAAAACCAAAAAACAAACAAACAAACAAAAAAAAAGAGAATCTTTTGATAAAAACTCCATCTCTAAAATTCTACAGCTTTGTGAGGAAAAAAAAATCATAACCTGAAAAGTTGATGAAAAAGAAAACAACTTGCAGTGAAACAGGAGCTATTTATTTTTTGGATAGAAGGAAGGTGAAATCAACAGTTTGGGAAAGTCCTTATGACAATTTTACCTTGGATTGCTGCAAGAAATCCATTGGTAGCATTGGTCCAGGAAATTCATGCTGGCTTTCCTCCTGGAAAAGTGGGGGCTATTGAGTCCAGGTTTGGACGAATAATGTGAGTGATAAGGGAACAAGAAAACAGCCAACCAGCTTGATTCAGGTTTCAGGACTTCACACAGAGATCAGATGGAAAATTAGCTGTAATTCCAGCTTCTTTTTTTTTCTCTGGAGTTTGAGGATATTTTTCCCTATTGCTTTACTGAAATTTCTATCAGTTTCTGGTCAAAGCTTCAAAGCTCATTGCTATGACTGTTCCAGGGGAGGACAGCACAGTCTTTACAAGAAAGGCAGTGATTTCACTTCGGTGCCTGTTTTGATTCCAAAGAAGCTGTTTCTTGTTTCATCCTTTGAAAAGCAAAAGTTTGAGGGTTTTTTTTGGTTCTGTCCTGAAACTTCATTGTTTCATTCTTTCATCAAAGCCCTGAATACTTTTGAAAGGAATTTTTTTATTAAAAAGGGATCTTTTTTTCTTCGTTTTGCCAAACTTGGCCCCTTGAACCACCTGTGCCACTCACTTGGCCGTTTTGGGAGCTTGGTTCAGCCTCCAGTCCTGACTGCTCCTGGGGCACAAAAAGCAGCAGGCAGGGCCAGCACCCTCCCAGAGACATGCTGGTTGGTGGCCACGTTCTTGCCCTGCCACCTCGGTGGGATGCTGGCAGTGGGACTAAGCTGCTGCTGGCTGTTCACAAGCCACCCCTGTTTTGCTTTTCCTAAGGGCAAGGGTGTTCACCCATGTGTCTGCCCTGATTTCCAGTCTGGGTAATTATGCTCTGCTCCATGAGCTTCCTCCTGCTGGTTCAGGTATGTGCACTATTTGACTTCACAGCTCCAGGACTGCTCCTCACTGGGGGGTGGGCTGTGTTTCAGGGCAGGCTGGAGCATTTCTCCCAAGTGCACATTGCTTCTGCCAGGGATAATGCAAAAAACCCCTCTTGACCCCAGCGGGATCAGGATTTAGGGTCTTGTTTCCTGGTTTTGCAAAACCTTATTTAAATTAGAAGTGTTTACGGGAATAGTCTTGATCCAACCAGCTGCAAATAGCCTTGGGAGTCTTTGCAAGGAAAAGCACAATATAAACACAAGACATTATTATTAAAATGGAAGAATACATAATGCCTTTGTACTTTGGGACAGCAGAGGACCAAAACAGAGTCGACATGGGGGATAGTTTAGGCGTAACAGGAAGAAATGATGTAAACTAATAAAAGAAGGATTCAAAGTGTCTAACCATTTTCAGGTAGTCAAATATGAAAAAAAGTAACAGTGTTACTTAAAAATAAACAGTAAAACAATATTCCTGATAACTGACATCTGGGTGCCTAGCTTAGCCTGTTGAAATATCTGCAGATTTGTGATGCAGTGAGGTTATGGCTTCAGCGAGGCTCATTTCCTCTTTCATCACCCTTTCTCTCTCCTAAATGTTCCGTTGTATTAATCCAAGGAAAAAAAAGAAGGACTAAAATGTTTCCATGATGTGTGGAGGGAGTCCATGCTGCGCTGTTGCTAAATGAACTGACACACCCAGAAGGTCACTCTCTCTGTGTCTGTTTTTCAGGGAGTTTTGCCATGCTTGGTTACAAAGGACAAGCCAAACCCTCCTGGATTAAAGTCCTTAATCATGCTGGTTATCAGAAAGCTGCTTCTCTACAGCATTATGTTCCTTTGAAGCTGAAAGAATATCAGTGTCCAGCTAATGCTGATAAGTCACTAAGGTTTGCTTTTTCTCAGATTCGCTCAGAGCACATCCCTGCAAAGGCTGTGGCACCCCGGGGTTAGCACTGCTGGGGAGCACCAGCCAGGCAGAGCCCACCACCCTCCCCAAAACCTCCTCCTGTCCTTACAAAGTTGTACCAAACCAATGGTGTTCACCTGTATATTTTATAACTAATAAATATATTCTCATCCTCTGTGGTAGAGCTTTATTTTCAAACCAGTGCATCTCAGGGCAGAACAGGAGCAGCCTGTGGGGGGAGAAGTGTTTCTATATATGTGATTTGGTATCAAAAGGTGAGTTTTAAAGGCAAGAGCCTGCTTTCTGGTAACACTGGTACTGGAAATGGAATTTGGTGTGGAAATTTTAGCAATATCCATGGAAACAGATGAACTTCAGCAGAGGTAGGGAATTTCTCCCTTCAGTCCTGTTTTCACTCCATTAATGTCTGCTTTTAAAAAAACCAAAGTGTCCATCTGCCATGGCACCTTATGTGAACTCAACATCTGCTTGGTCAGTGTGCAGTGATCTTACAACAGTGTCTTCTAACTGAACTGAATGCATAGGGTGCAACAAGGAGTTATAAACGTGTTTCTGTCTGAAGCTAATGACTAGTGAAATGATGTTTGTCCAACTGATGTAAACATTTAATTAGAGACCTATGAAGTACGTGCTGCTTAGGATAAAGTCTTGCGTTCCTTTCAGGCAATGCTCATATTGACTTTCTGCTCCCATTGAGGACTGAAACACCACCAGCAGTAGTGGCTAATTCTCTTTGCTTTTTTATGTGCTGCTGGTTGAAGTCAAGACAAAACCAGAGCTTTGTATGCAAAGTGAGAAACAACTGATGATCTCACGGACTACAGTTAAACACACAGTTACCCCAAAATGGTGACAGACTCACTTTGGTTTAAACTTGACATTACTTGGTGACAGCAGTGAAGGGGCAGGTGATTTCAGACTATCCCTGTCTTCTTCTCAAGACTTACTCCAACAGGTAGGTGTAACAGCTTTGTAATTAATGTCCCGTTGTTTCTTTGGAATTCTCAGAAACAGCCAAACAAGTTGCTACAGGGAAAGGTTAGTGTTTTGTTGGCCAGACTTTTGCTCCCTGGTGAGTTAGTTGCTTTGGCATCCACACACTGGCCAGCTGATATTGTGCTCTGAGTGGGGACTGACTGCCTTGGCTGGGATGCTTGACTCCAGCAGACACAAACCACCCGTGGTCCTTAGACGTGGGCTGAGAGGACATCTGAAAGGTTTATGGGCAGAGAAGGAGATCGTGGCTCCATCCCTACACCAGGTAAGAGAGGTGTAACTCGGGTTTGGTCAGGAGAGAGGTCGTGGCTTGCTAGAAAGTGTGAAGAAATCATTGATACTACTCAGTAAAGGTAAGATAAAGTGTGATGCACAGGACATCACAGGGATGAGGATTGGTACAACAGCCTGAGCATCTGGGACTGACCCTCTAAGGAGCTCCCTGAAGTCCTTTTGAGCTCCTATTGGTACCTAATTGTTATGATTTCTGAGGCTGTACAGGGGAAGAAAAGCAAGATGTTTTTGGCTCGTGAGCATAAGCCCAGCATTGGAACAAGTACTTACAGAGCAACCATTTAGCTTCTTGGAGATTTATTTGATAATCTGTGACATGTCCAGACCCTGGATCCCAATAAAACTTTGCAGAGTTCTAACCCCAGGCTGAGACTAAACAATTGGCAAAGGAAGAGGCTGGTGAAGGAAGGAGAGGAATGTGCCTAAACCTCTGAAAAATTTCTATTCCTCCTCCCGCCGCAGAAGGAGAGCAAATGGCAAATGTCCTGGAGAGGAAGGCGTGGAGTCGTGGCGAGCCAGATGCAAACAGTGAAGTACCACAAAAGCAAAAAGAAAAATATTTACATCCTGATGCAGTTATTTGGGTAGTTAAAAGCAGCAGTTTGAAGAGGATTCAGGATGCTGTGATCCTCTTCAGCCACTGCACACACTTTTCTTACCTGGAAGGGAAAAAAGCCTTCAAACCAGGGACGTTCTGCAGAGGGTACAATTCCTCCAGGGACCCTTGGGCCATGACATTCAAGACGATGTTTTCAAAGGCTGCTGCTAACTTGGCATGCACCAGGAGCCTGTGTGTGTGAAGCTGCGGGGTAAGTGTTGCACGGGCATTGTGTTTGTGGGAAGCTGCCGTATTCCTCCTGCAGACTCCCTGAGCGGGAGAATCCCCACTCGTGTGCTGGAGTCCACACAGACTGTGCCTGTCCTCGTGGACTTGCAGCTGATCCAGGCATGTTCAACACATCTAAGGCATTTAGGGTATACAGCTGTTGTGGTTATCCCCAGAGTATTTCTGCAGTGGGAACACACTAGGTCTGGCACTCCCTGGAAGCACAGGCTTGGCTATACACTGTCTGTCAGCAGGCATAGCAGAGTCAATGCACCCTGAACCTCAGCAAACAGGGCTCAGCTTCCCAACACTTTGCTGCTTTGAAAACTTCATGCAGTGGATGAGGGTTTAATTCAGTGAAATGCTGAAATTCTGAGCACTTTGAAAGCTTGAGAAACTGGGAGTCAGTCAGCCTCAGATGGGTGGAGTGATGTGAATTGCAAACGATTTTGTTTTAGTGAAGCCAAAATTTCCCTTTCAAGGTCTGTAAGCCTCTGTAAAAAAGAAAAAAAAAAGGGGGGGGGTAATTCTAAATAAAAGCATAACTTTAAAATAACTTCCCCCCCCTTTTATTTCTGTCTCAAAATAGTGTGCCAATATTGCAACAAATTAGAAAACACCTTAGCTTTCTTTAATATGTTAATTGTAAAAATTTTCTCTATCTCCTGCTTCTCATTCAGAATCTATTTTTATGGGCATCTGGAATCAAGGAATTTACAGTGATATTTATAAAGAGAATATATGAGCAGAACCTTCTTTCTTCTTGGGAAAGATATTAGATAAATTTGTAAGAAACCAAGGTTCACTGGAAAAACAGTCAGAGTGCTGCTTTTGACTCCAGTATTGATTCATTGAGAATTAAAGTCTGTTCCTGAGTTTAATCCTCCTCTTCTTGCTAGTAAAAACAAGCAGCAGATGTGTGGGTGGCAAGCATAAGAGCAAGATGTGGAGCAGAGGCAGCTACACTGATGCCACAGGTTGGGACTGAAAAGCATTTTCATTAGTAACCCCCAGAAATGTGTGTGTTTATTTTCTGAAGATTTTAGCTGTGCCTCTGGCTGGGTGTGCAAAAGCTCCCCCTGCACAGGAATGTCACTGTAGCAAGTGCTGGCATGTCCTCGGGTCAGAAAGGCAAATGTGTACCTCATATCTACCTTCCCGGCTGGGGCTAAAATGCAAAATTCCACGAGCAGGGCAAGGGGACCATGCAATGTCAGCAAAAAGGGAGCAGAGGTGCTAATTAAACAGCTCCTCCCTCTCTCAGGATGAGCTTCCAAATCGATGTTGGTATCCTTGCATATGCATGAGGAAAGAAGCAGCAAGGCTTCAGACCTAGCTATCAAATCACTGCACCCTCAGCATCAGCAATGGCGGGGAGAGGGTCCGGGTTTGGCCACCCGGAGCACGAGGGTGCACCACGGCCCTGGCACTGACCCATCAGGGTCTCCCAGAGCATTTCACCTTGCCCAGGTGATCCTGGGGGCACACAGATTTTACTCACAGGGCATCTCAAGTAGCTGTGCAAATAAGTGTCTGCTGAGAGTTCACTCCTCATCAGGCTAGAAGGCACCTTTCTCCTGTGAGCTTTTCCAGTTCTTTGGGGATGGCACCGTATCCCTGCTTTGCTCCCAAGCAGGTCAGTGGTCTCTCTTGCTGGGCAGCAGCAGCAGGAGCCACACAGTTTCTTGCTTCTGTTTGATATCCTTGTCAGGGAAGATTAAGCAGGTGCTGCTTTTTTTCCTGTCCTTGTCATGTTTGTTATGGATCGTTAATGCTCCCTGCTTGACATACTGAAAGGAGCTCATCTCCAGCAGATGCTGAAGGTACATCCTCCAAAGAGTGTCAAGGCAGTCTTAAAAAGCACTTCAAAACACTCAATATTGGAAGCTACTTCTAAAAATTTTGTTGTTAGGCTTGGGTGGTTGACCCAGAGTTGTGCAAGTGGTAAGTCAAGGTGGGAGCCTGGTGTGTGTTTCTGAATGACTGATGGTACCGTTCCAGAAAGCTCTGCTCTGACCCTGGGATTCAGGGTGTCTGTGTGACCCCACCATGATGCCTGTGACAATCCAGCTCCCTTGGAGCATTTCTTCACCATTTTGTTCTCAGGATTGTCTCCTCTAGCACTGAAACCGCAGGGAGGGCAGTGGATAGGGATTCTTCTCTGCAGTGTGCTTTCTAGTACAGTATCACGGCTGACACCTGCAGTAGCAGCCAGCTGAAGACTAATGGTTTCCTGCATCTACTTTTAGCATTGTCTGCTGCTATTGTTCACTTTTTGGAAAGATTCAGCAGCTGGGAATCATTTCAGAGAGTCTGCCTTGCCAGATCCAGGGATATGAGTCCCACTTGCCATTGCCAGGCAGCTTTTAATGGCTAGATATAAATGCTTTTCTCACCCAGGAGAGAAGTCCCAGACGGTATTTGAGAAATGCTGGAGATGATAGGCTTAGGCAGACACTTGTATGGCCCTTATGCTCTCGGAATGCCCGAATCTGCAGGGAGATTTGTTGACATTGGTGGTTACATCAGAGCTGGAGTCAGCCACGTGGCGCCTGTTCAAGCGAGATGTAGCGTGTTGCTGTATCCCCACGCGGCTCCGAGCGCTGAGCTAAGGAAGCGCTGGCTGGCAGGAGACAGCTGCTCCTGAGCCCGCTCCAGCAGCAGACAGTAATGAGGAGAGTCACTATCTCTTCCTCCTCTTACACCGAACAGTAAAATCAAACGTGTCACTGCTTGTGCCTAATGTTTTGGGAAACATGCTTAATTGAGAGGTTTTGAAGGAAAATTCCTGAGATTATCCTCCGAGCAGCATTTTTCCGGCCATGTGTTAGTCAGAGCTGAATCAGAGGAGTCGGATCCTCTTGGTCCTCTTGGCTCTCAGCCTTTCCAACCCAAGTGCCAGTTAATACTAACATTGCAATGAACTTGGGCTCGGTGCGAGCCGAATCAAACACCCTACCTCAGTCACAAAATAAGCAGGATATTCTTTGGACTGTGGCAGATCAGACACTGCGAAAACATCGGAGCCTTGGCACACAGCTGACGCCTCCAAAAATGACATTTCTTTCCAGTGTCTGATTGCTTGTTTTGATCTCTGCTGATGAAGATGGATGCAATCAGGGAAGCTGTCCCTGGTGAGCAACTGGGGATATAAAACCAGAAGCCATTTTGCACAACCTGATGGTAAGTGCTATGCAGTTCTTGGCTCTAAAGAAAGCAAAGGCTGAGCAATTTCTTGAACTAGTTTCCTACTAGTTTGCTGCAGGTTTGTGTCAGAAACAAAGTCATGAGCTGGACAGAGCAGAGGTGCTCCTTTGAACTTGTAATGGGCCAGAACAAAGACATTTACATTTCTTTGCTTCCTACAAAGCAACAGGAGAGCAAATGCATGCCATCACTGCCAAAAAATCAGTCCCTTCTTTTTATTCCTGTGAACTCTTGTATCATCTGAATGTATTTTATGATGGAAACTTTACCAGTTGGAATCTGGTTTTATGCAGCACTAACATACAGCTGTGTCCATGCTCTAAGAAACACTGTTTATCTGCAATGACCATCCTGTGGCATTACCTCTTGTTTAGTTCTTCCTCTATCGTTAAAGCAGAACCCAGTGACTGGGTTTGCAGATCAGGCTGTGTAATAATCACCAATAAATCTTGACATTTTAATGGTGACTGCTGTACTTTGGGCATACCTCTAATAATGTTTCTTTAAAAGGGCTCTGGTTTATCAAATGTTGATGGTTAATGCTGTTAAAATGTCAGACACGTGCAGCCTGGTTCTGGCACAAATTCCATGGCGACAGCATTGCTCTCTGATAATGTATATCATTCAAAGTTATAGCGTTGCTAAGTGCATTCCTCTCTTCTACTGCTCTGTAGCAGCATTTCAGCACCTGATAGACTGTACCAAGTCCTGAGTCTATGCTGTTTCCAGAGCTCACGGCTGTTAAATACACTATACCAAAGCAAACAAACATTTCCCTGCTGAAATATTTCCTGTAAAATCTGATTCTAATGCTATTTTTAATACAATCGCTGAATTACGTGTGGTTTGAACCCATCATTGTACTTTGAGCTGTATCACCTTTACGAAAAGTACAGACGTGTTTTACACTGCAAAATCTGCTCAACAAAATCCTTGCTTCTTCCATGTCATTTTCTCTCTTTTTTTTTTTTTTTTTTTTTTTTTTTTTTAGCTTATATTAACAAGTGATATGAAAAATAACGTGTTTTTTGCCCTAAAGAAATTGGGGCACCCTGGAATTTTTTTCTATGCTTATTTTTGCGTCAAACTAAGTGGTGTGATACATACATTTATCCTGTTTCATCAGTGGGATGTGACATGACAGCTACAAATAAACGTCTTTGATATTCCTCAGGCACTGGCTTATATGATAAAACCTAAAGGCTCCAAGACTACATGTGAATTTTAAACAGTGCCTTATGAATACAGAAGTGGGTGTCCTTGCCTCCCTGTGAATACACATGTCAATAAATTGTCATGAGCTTGAGGCAGAGCTGCAGAATCAATCACCGGAGACCAGAGAGAATCACATTAATTCTAACTTTGACTTTCATGACACTGCTTGTTTGTTTTTGCTGGGGGTTGGCTATGGAAGAAACAAAAACAACATTAGGTAGACTGGTTTCAAAAGCAGCTTTTGGTTTTGCAAGAAAATTCTGAGCTGGCGCACCAAACAGACAATATTTTCTTAGATCTGAAATCTAAGAAACTGCAGGCTTCAGGTTGGAAGTGTGAGTACGGTTTATCTCAGGGGTACACAAAACACCATTGCTAAAAATGTGTGGGTAGTTCGGGGGGGGAGAGAGGTGCCGCCGAAAGGTTACTTCGCGAAAATCTGTCACTCTGCAAACGCCTCCTCTGTTGTGTTTCATTACTTTTTAGCACGCGTGAATATGCAGCCCTAGAGAGTCCTGACACTGGATGTGTTTATACCACATTCCTAGGGTGTTTTTGGTTACAGCTGGTGGCTGCTTTCTGAGTGTCTATTTGGATTCCTGAGTGGGTTTATCCTAAACCAAACAAAGGGTTAGGAGCTGCCCATGGCTTCTCTCTCTATTCGGGCTGGTCCCTGAGCAGTGCAAAGGTGTTCTCAGCCATCAAGCTGAATGGGAGTGGAAGTGATCTGGCATAAAGCTGGATATAACCTCCTTTTTTATTATTTTGTACAGTGAATGAACTGGAAAACAAAACAAAAAAAAGTGACATTTCCTTAATATTCTTTTTTTTTTTCACAGGTATCCATCCAGAGAACTAAAAATCCTGAACAATGGCTCTACCTACCTCCCAGTACCTAGCTGGAAAGTTCATTTATTTTCTGTTTGTAGTCTCTTCAGTAAGCACAGGTAAGTTTTCTTGCCATGGGGAAAAAGGGCATGGTTTATAATGCTATTTTTAACAGGGTTGGACTGAACAGCTTTTTGCTCTTCTTTTTATAAGAGTCAAAGACAGAGTGAGAAAACTCAGGAGAAAAGCAGTTTTCTGATGGGCCAACATTCCCAGCTGAGGGCAGCTGGAGTGGCAAAGACTGAAATTTCTGAGCAGGTGAAAGAACCGTCAGAAATCCCTCAGACTCTGCCACACATTCTTAAACCAAACCCAACAAACTGCCGCGAAGAAATAACAAAAGAAACCTCAGGTCCTAGTAGCTGTGGCTGAGGGAGGTGAAGCCAAATGTTTTGCTGCGTTGCCCTAGCTCAGATGTGGGTGGGACATCCCTGTCCCTTGGGTTTTTTCTCTTCCAAGTAGTCCTGTTACAAAGCAGTTGAGGGGAAGGGGAAAAGGGGAGCTTGATTTACATATTCTATATACAGCTAATTTGGAGGTTTGTATTTGTTTAAAACAAAGAGACCATATGTCTTGCCCCAAACACTGCAGCTGCATGAAGAAACCTTCCATTGTCATGCTCAGGCCCTTTTGGTCAAGAAGCAAACATTCAGTTAATTCCTCATGCTGGGTAGAATTTGCACTTTTATTTAAAAAATGACAATGAGAGTAATAATCAAGCTGTCAAGGTAGCTGGACCAGCTGGCAGAAGATGCTCAGCCTGACGGTGTCCTTGGCGCAGCAGATGTGGGTGATGTGCACAGCTCCTGGTACAAATTGGTTAATGAAATTGGGAATTTGGGTCCTTTGTTCTGGGTTGCACTGACTTTTGCTGACTGTCGTCCCAAACATCAGCATAAATTCCTCTTGATTTCCCTTTAGGCTTCACTGTCTACCTCTCTGTTTCAAAATAATGAATTTGGGGGCACAAACCATCTTTGGATACTGGCATAATCAGTAAATGGAAAAACGAACGAGTTTTTGTCCTGTCCACTTCATCTAGCTGATAAATTATACCTCTACATTTGAATTGATTCTTTTGGCTTTATATCACTTCTCATTATAAGCAAATTTTTCTATTATCCTTATTCCCAGAGAAAAAACAGGCAATTTTTTTGTTTTTAATTTTATTGTCAGTGTGTATTATAGTTATATTTGAACATCTAAGCCCCGTTTCCTGTCTGAAATATTTATCTTTTCTCACTTTTATTAATTCTGTGTGTCTTCTGGTAGGAACCCAGAAACACCTTCTTATTTTTCTTAATTACTGTAAATCGGAAAAAGTGACCCCACATTACTGATACATTTCCATCTTTCAGCTGGCACAAATGGTATCAAAGTCAGTTCCTGGATGTTTATCAGTATCTGACTTGCTACCTGGTAGATTATTGGCCCTCTCTGATTTGATTTCTTAATGTATATGGAAAAAGTTTGCAGAGAGCCAAGGCATATGTAGCCCACGTGAAACATCCCTTGCTTACCTCGAATAGATGGTATTTAATGGGGCTCTGGAGACATTAAGGCCATGGCTGGTCCAATTCTATTGTTTTCTTAAGACATGAAGCTGGTGGAGGAATGTGAGAGGAAACTGAGTGCAGATGGACAGATTTTGTTTCTGTTTCTGTGGAACTACAGATGTCCTTCAAGTTTCAGAGTGGTAGCATAAAAACAACTGGCTGTCAACTACACTAGCACCAGGGAATGTTTCCTTGCATGGATTCACATCATTGTCCTTTCCAATAAGTGAATGCATCAGTATCTGTGGGGCAAAACCCACCCAACTTCACTATATTAAGTGCCAGAGACATAACCTGCTGAGATCAAGGTGTTTATCCCGTGTCTATCATCACTGATTTGTCGATCCTGTAGTTTTCTCTATGGTGCTTTTGTTAGAAAGCTGGTGAGAACTCCCAGCCATTTCTAAAAGCAAAGGGCTCATTGTTCAAACTTCCACTGACCTCAGCTTTCTAGGATTAGGAAGGGTTCTACCCTCAGAAAATATGCATCACACATGAGACTCTCATCGCACTTTTGTTGATTAGAGTAAGACATGAGGCTCACATATAGACTGAGGTGTATCAGGGAAGTATTTTACCTTAAGTTAATACTTACAACATGAGACTCTTGGATTTGGTATGAGCTGTTTAGACTAACATGTCATGGCAGCTCATCATCAAATTAGTGTGTGGAGACTGGTGATGTGTGATCCTAAACTGAATGAATCCTTATTGCTTCTGCCTGGAAAAGCTCACAAACATGTACACACTCTCTTGTGAGATTCCTGTTGCTCTCTCTTACTAGATGTACTGGTAATTCCTTGGTGTTTGGTGTTTTCACGTTAGTTTGAGCTCTTTTATTTTCCATCTCCAGTGAAAATACAGAATGCAACCAAATTTTAACATCTTTACCTAAAATAAAGCAAGTGCTTTGGGGGCATTTTTAAAGGTAGTAGTTGTTTTATTCTTTCATCAACACCTTCCCTGGGCTTGTGAAAGGCTTTGTGTCTGGATGGTATGAACAGATTTGAATGTCACTGCAGGAAGGGCTCAGTTACAACCCCTTGTTCATAGTTTTCTAGAAATCCCATCCCTTGCAAGGCTTCTTTGCATCGGGATTTTCCATGCTTCCAGAAAACAGAAAACCATACAGCTTAAGCTGCTGTTTGTTTTTTTTTTGGTCATGACCCATATGTACTCTGCTGCACTGAGATATTGCTGTATTCCAGAGAGCCAGCAAAGGGGGGTACTGGGAAGGATACTGTAAAGATGCCCAGATACGGAGCTTTCTGTTCCACACCAAACAAATGGTGATTGTCTTCACTCTCCATCTCTACCCAGCAGAAGCAGCTGTCACATGTCCTGACAAAGATCCTGAGTTAGAAAACTGGAATCCAGGTCACAATGAAGAAAACCACGTTGAAATCAGTAATGGCAGGAAGCTCCTTCTCTCCTCTTCTGCGACTGTCCACTCTATCCACATCACCGATGGAGGTAAAACGTGCTGGTGGCAAGGCTGGGTGAAGTCTGCTTTCCACTGTGGCTGCCTACATCACTCTGCATCATGCTGGGAGAGCTTCCTGCTTCTTGCTGAGAAGTGGGTGGCTACTGGGCAAACACAGCTTTACCTCAGTCCCAGGCTGGGTGGCAGCCGAGATGCTGAGACTCTTTAGCTGTTATAACCAACCTATTTTCTGTCCTTTCTGGAGAATTTACAAAAGTAACTCAGTAAAATGATCAATTCTACTTCTGTGATTTGATTCAAAAGCATTTTTTTTATTAAATCACTGGCCTGATAACATCATACTGCAATAGTTGCATTCTCAGGGCCTCAGGACAGACAGATGCATACGTGCCTCCAAGTCTTCAAGGAGAGAGACACAGTGTTACTGCCATTAATAGCTTTTATTCATCTTAACTCTGAATTTCTTTCTCAGTTTTGAACGAGTCCTCTTCCACGCAAATCTTAATTCCATTCTTCAAGACCTGCACTGAATAGAAAATGTGTAATGTCTTCAGGATTTGTATTGAGAGCTGTTTTGGGTGGACGGGTAGAATTTTTCAAAAATTGAGATGAGAGCCCAGCACTGGGTTTGGCACAATGATACCACAACCTCTGATGAGCTGCTGTGTGATAAAGCAAATGTTGTAACCTTTTCTACTTAGGAAAACTGGTCATTAAAGATGATGTGCAGCCTATCACTCTGCGTACCAGACATATACTCATTGAAAATGATGGAGAGTTACACATTGGCAGTGAGCTGTGCCCTTACCAAGGCAATGTGGATATCATCTTATATGGGCGGTAGGTATGCATGTTAAATATTATTTTTGAACTTTGTAGGATCTCTCCTCCACATCAAGGGACAAAAAATGTTCCTTAAAATTACATTTTCTTGGATATCGGTGCTCTGTGGAAAATTCAGTAACTTTTTAGACAATTTAAATGGCCCATAAAAATTGATGCAGGTGTGGGTTGGTTTTTTTACTCTTCTACTGGGATATGAACACTGGGATGTTTGGTCATGCCAGAGAATCAGCATGTATCTTCCCACCACTCAAGATGATTTTCTAGAATAGGCTTAAAACCTGTGGATTTCTTTTAGTCTGAAAATTCCCCTCCTTAAACATCCTTTCTTTCTGTATGAGAGTGGTGAGCTGGAGGATAATACCTTTATGTCTTGCAGATTGCTACAGGATCTCTTAGAATTTCAAGGATGCCAAATTCATATTTAACAACCACTAGACCTCCTAACTCCTGGTTAGGGTCCTAACTGCCTCCAGAATTCAAAAATACAGATGTGTCGCTCAGTCTGGGCCCCAGGCCTCCTCTGGCCTGGGTAAAATGAATATAGCCTGTATAACCTGTGTTCCAGATTGCTGTTGGTCTTCAGTAGTTGCTAGTACTATTTAAAATAATTTATTTTCTGTACAGTGTGGGTAGCTGCTTGGAGTACCTGAAAGAAATGCTCTGCAAATCACGACACTTCTCCCCTCAGGCCATAGCAGCACAAGGAGAGAGGCTCCTTGACTGTCAGATACAAACCCAAACCTTTGCTCCCTTCCTGCTGCAGAGCCGATGACGGCAGCCAACCAGATCCTTACTTTGGGCAGAAGTATCTTGGAGTAGGTAAAGGTGGCACTCTTGAGATCCATGGAAAGAAAAAGCTGTCCTGGACTTTCTTAAACAAGACTCTTCATCCTGGTGGCATGGAAGAAGGTGGATATTACTTTGAAAGGAGCTGGGGCCATCGGGGTGTCATTGTCCATGTTATTGACCCAAAGACAGGGGCAGTTGTCCATTCAGATCGGTGAGTGACTTTTTGACTGTCTGGATGTGAGGATCTTTGGGAATGGGTTGGGGACAGCATCTCAGCAAGCTCAGAAACACACATTTTAGCATCTTGTTCAAATGGGTGTTATTGCATGTCTATTCAATTCTTTCTAGATCAGTAATCTCCTAAAACAGAGTTAGTAGTGGTACTGCCTTGCTAGTCTGTCAACTAGAGTTTAAACAATTTGGCTTAACAGAACCCCCTCATGTACCCTGTTAGAGAAGGGCTTTTGCAATGGGATAATATCATTACTGTAAACAATACAAAAGAGTAATTTCTTAATAGCAATTGCTTTTCAGTACATAAAGGTGTAGTGGTCACTGAAGTAAATGCTTATGGGTGTTTTTATCACTTCAGGTTTGATACCTACAGAGCAAAAGAGGAAAGTATCCGTCTTGCCCAGTATTTGGGCAGAGTTGCGAATGGCATGATCCTCTCGGTTGCAGTGAACGATGAAGGATCCAGAAACTTGGATGACTTGGCCAGGAAAGCAATGACCAAACTGGGCAGCAAGCATTTCCTCCACCTTGGGTTTAGGTATGTGCCAGTCCTGCCAGTTCTCCCAGCACAGAGGCTTTATTATTTTCCTGAGATGTCCAAATAGTTCCACTCTCTCAAAGGCACAAAGTTCTTTCACATGGGAAGAAAAAAAAAAAAAAGAGGGAAACTTCTCAATCTGAAGTTTTAGCAGTTAATTAGATAGTTTCAGATGCACTCAGTGTCTGTACTGGGTATTTTTGCTAGCAGATTGAGGAATAGCATATGATTCACATTAAAAAAGATGTTTTTCAAGATATTGTTCCCACAAGTTGCGTATTCCAATTTATTTTCAAGCCATCCCCCAAAGATTTAAGAGGCATATTTTTACACACACAGTGGATTAGATGGGCTGAACATTAAGGAGGGTAGAATAATTGCTGTGCAGCCCTGGCTAAACACATATAGACATACATACAGTACATTCTTCAGCTTGTCCAATACAGATCTGGGGACTTGTGCAGCAAAGAAATTTAGCAAGCATGGATTTATGCTGTGGACTGTAAATACTTTTGTGGCCAAAACAGTGTCTGTGTTGGCACACACACTGTTGAGAATACTTGCTATTTACCCAACTGTAGCCATTATAATTTTTGTGTTTATCTGAATTTATGTAGCCTTTTTTTTTTTATGAGGCACTAAGAGGGTGACTGCAGAACACACACACACACAGACACACAAAATCTGCCTTGTAGGGAGAAGTGATTCAACACAGCAGTCTGTGGAAACAGACATGTGTCAGCTGGGCACACACAGAGGGAGTAAGATTTGGGGTGGTTGATGAAGAGGTTGTCTCGAATGCTACATGGACTCCTGTGCACCAGACAACACATTTCAAAGAATCAACCAAGGCTGCAGAAATGGTCTCCAAAATCAGGCAATCTCCATCAGTGCCATTCTTGCTCTCAAATATCCAGACCCCATATTAAAGCCCAGCAGCCTGCTGGGGTTTTTTTCCAAATACTGGAATTAGGGAAACAGAAAATGATTTTTGAAAATTATACTTTTTTTCCCAGTTGTTCAACAGAAAGAACTTGATGGGTTTTGCATATGTTTACAAAAAGTAAATAGTACTTTATGTTTTTGGGCTGCTGTGGTGTTTTAATGCAAGTTTCTCACCACTTTACCATCAATGCTTATAATGGAAATAACATAGAAATTTATCCATGGAAGTGTGACTTTCAGCATTTTTATTGTTTGCAGTCAAAAAGCTAATCCTTGCCATGCTGTTATCTGAAATACCACAATATTTCATTCTATAAATTATTAAGACATTGTGGGTACAATAATGTGGTAGTAGTTGGTCAATACTGTCTTCCACCAGCATAATTGTGTGTGGAAAAATGTGTGGAAAAATATCTGGTATGTTATTTAAAATATCGTATTTTTAGGAGTGTTCTCAGAGTTTAAGTTCATCAACTCTCAAAAAACACATTGTCTGGATGGCAGCTGGGACCAGACTTAGAAAGGCTGTTGGATTGCACAGTGGAAGACAGGCAGATTTGTCAGGTGTATCCAACCTTTTCTCCTTGAGCACATTGAACTTCCACTTCAGTGTAACAAGATTTAGATGTACTGGTTTACATTTCAGACGCATCTACAGCTATGAATAAGGATGCACATACCTGACTTTTTGAAATTTTTTGAAGTACCTTATAAAAAACAATGCTCAGAATGAGAAAATGACACACACATGTACAGACTTTAATCTCTCTGGCCAAGGCAGGCTCTGGCTGAGGAGAGCCAATGGATTTTTCTTTCTAACTTTCCTGTCACCACTCACTGCCTGGCACTGGGGTTTGCTGGCTGGTCCTACTGAATCCTGGCTGTCAGACCTTCTCAGCTCCTTGCCAGTGGCTGGGGCTGGCCATGGGCACCACTCAGACAATAACAGTGTAAGCCCCGGGCTCAGGAAATTTCAGTTTCACATTTTGTGAGGTGCCACTTGAGTCAGGCTATTGAGCCATACTGTATACTGTGTTGTTTTCTGGGTAGGGTGTTGGTGGGGGTTATAGGGAAAAATTCCTATCTCCAGTTGCTCCAAATTCAACCAGATTGTAAAGTTGTGCAACTCCCCCTCGCTGTAGCAGAGCTGATGAGCAATGCTGATTTATCCAGAAATGTTTCTGTGGTCCTGGCATCTCTTTTCAATTGCCTGGTTGCTGAGTCCAGAACACTAGGAATGAAAGGAAAATCTTGCATTCCTCCTTTATTGTTGTCCTTTCAAAAAGTGTGTTTACTCTTACAGTGTGAGCCTTTTTTTTTTTTCCTTTTACTAATAAATGAAGAGAAAAACTTTTTGCACTTGATGACATAGTTGTTCTCTTTGGAATCCCACCCAAATATCACCAGTTTGGCTCCGGACTTGTTGGTCGCTTCGTTTCATACAGCCCAAACAGATTGCATGTGTCCTTATATGTCAGGGTTGAATGACTTTAAAACTATTTTTAGTGGTAAAATAACTGGGAGAAACAAGTATTTTAACACATGAAATGGGGCCAGACCTTGAGTTGCAGAACTAAATAGCTTTTATTCTTTAGATTGTTTTTGTGGTATCATTTTTTTTGGTCATGTTTCAAATTTGGTGTACCAAAACATTAATAATAATAACAACAACAAACAACAACAACAAAAAATATCTATCTTTACTGCTGAGTGATAAAGTGTCCTTCCTGCCCCCATCCCCCTCTCTCCCTGGATGGAGATCACAGCCAGTCAGTGCCTTTGGCAATTGGCGCACAGGCAAGTTTTCCAGCAGGAGCATCTGGCTCGCTGGCAGGCTCCCGAGGTAGTTGTGCTGGCAGCTTCCACTGAGCCTGGCCTGTGCTGGGGCTGAGGACACACTGCTGGAACTCCCTCTCCCTGAGCAGCCGCGTCCAGCACATTTCTGGGGCCATGGCACAGCGCAGGGTGCACCAGTGCTCACCCAGAACCTGCTGCTCCCCAAGCCTGGGGCTGGGAATCCCAGCAAAGCCCAGCTCACAGCAGTGGTGATTTGTGAGTGTTTTAGTGGCTCTCTGTCAATGCCTGTATGTGTTTTCTCCTGGAGTCCCAGAGTGGTTTGGAACTTGGCTTATACCAGCGAATGGTCAACATAAGATGACCTGCAGGACTCAAGGGTAAATCCTGATGCAACTGAAATGACTAGATATTTATAACTATAGATCTAATGATCAAATCTATGGGAGGTTTTGCTAAATTCCCTTCCACCCTACCACCCTAAAAGCATATTTTTTTATTCTCTAAGTCATTAAGAGCAGATATGCCTGAACTACTCCTATTTTGAAGATAAAAATTCCTCCTGACCCCAACTAATTGGGTTCATCTCCAAGGTTGGGAGGCAATTTACTCCCTGTATCCATTGCTTTCTCATCCATGTGGTCATTCTCCAGTGATAGCTATTGAACCCACTCAATCAATAACCATCAGATGCTAATGAACCAACTTCTGACATGGGATCAGATTTGAATAGACAATTCAGAGTCATAAACCTTCATCCCTGTTCAGTGTTCAAAATAAGGAAACTAGATATGCAGAGACTATTTAAGTATTTTTTATTGTCCTTTGCCAGCCAGTCTGTCTATTAGAAATTTTCATGGGTCATTCCAAACACAATTGTGATATACAAGGTTTCAGCATGAGCTAAATTTATTTAAGCAGAAGTGGTTTCTTTTCATATTCTTTAGTGTATACACACACAAAAAAGATTTATTTTCAGGCTCCCCAGGGAGTTGCCTGTGTCCCATGGGTCTGTCACACACAAGTTTCTTTAATCACTCATTTAAAAAAGAAACACACTTGTTACAGGAGTGTTTTAAGTGGGGATTTGTCTTCAAACTTCCTTCTCTTCTCACATATTTACTGAAGAAATATAGAGTGTTAAGATATTTTTAATTTTAACTAAGCTGCCTGTGACACTAATCAGACTGTTTTGAATGTGGTGCCCCTGAGAAATGTAAGAACACAGGGCTATGAAAAATACGCATCTCATACTTGACATAACTCAATCATTTCTCATTTTCCAGGCACCCATGGAGTTTTATTACCATTAAAGGAAATCCCTCCTCTTCTGTTGAAGACCACATTGAATATCAAGGTATTTAATGCACAAAATGCTGGCTTGACATGCTCTCTGGAACTTACTGGAGTTATGGTTGAGATTATTTTGGTTGATGGTGTTTCCACTTGCCACTGAATCCCATTGAAGTTTTGAGGAATTCACGGTTTCACATATTTAATTGAATTCTCTCTGTACATATTGCTTCTTTCCACTAATGCAGCTGAAACAGCTGAGTGGGGGATAGCTTAGGTTATCCAAATCCTGATATAAGAGGTGAGATTCTACACCAGTGTAAATCCATGTAACTTTGTTGAGCTCAGACACTGCCTCCCTTAGACACAAAGCTATGGAACAGACCCAGTTCGCACCAGTTGAAAATTTAATCTGTGTATCCTGAATTTGTAGCTTCAAATCCTCCTGTGAAAACATTTTCTTGCAAGCTGAACACTTATGAATCTGTCTTCTCATGACATTAACAATATGGCTTGCTACAACATCAAACAAAAATAGCAATATATTACAAATAATTGTGAGGTTTATCTTCTCTTGATTTTTGCAGATTTTTCCTCCTGATTATCCAAGCAGTTATAAAAGTGTCTGAAGCCTCATTCCAAGATCAGTAAATTTTTCTGGATGTTGTGGAGGGCTAATTTTGGATAATGTAGCCAAAATATTCAAACACGCACACAGACCATTACCTTTTCAGTTCTGACTTTTATTGATTGCATTCAGTGATTGTACCAAGGTTTGTTTTTTTTTAACAGGTCACAGAGGGTCAGCTGTGGCCAAAGTATTCAAACTATTCAAAGCTGAGAATGGAGAACATTTTAACGTCTCTTCGACCAGTGAGTGGGTTCAAGGTAAGAGGTCTGAGGGCTATTTAACTCAGTAGTAGACAGCTGACAAATAGGGTGAATCATCCTTTTTATTGCAATTCTTTTCCATTTGGGAAGAGTGGACTTGCTAGCTGCTATTTACGTCGCCACAAACCCAAGTAAAGAACACGCAGAGATTCTTTCCCCAATTGTCTGCAGGACTCTCTGAATAACTGGGATCCTTTTTCCTTTACCACATGGGGTATGAAATTCCATCTCCTATGATCTAAGAGATCACACACAACCTCTTACTTCTTTTGACTGCATAGTCATCATGTCCATGTGTCAGACAACACACAGTAACTGGTTGCAACTTGGTCGGAAAGATCAGAAAAGGCAGCTAAGGAGGACACAGATCCAAAAGCCACATCTATTAATAATGCCCATACTTCACCCTCCAATTATGTAGCTTTTAATAACTGCTCTCCCTTGGCTGGTTGCACTTCAGAGCATCATTAAAAGTGGCTGACACACTGTCAGGAAGAGGTAGGAATCAGATCATGAGTGAAGAAACCTGTGAATGATATCTGAGATCATATTATGCTTCACGCATTTTTGCTGCACTCATTAAGCTTGACTTTCAAATGACTATTCTTGTTTGCACTTGTCTCCAGATGTAGAATGGACAGAGTGGTTTGAGAAGCCTAATAAAGTGAGATCTAAGGACATGGAGAAGCTGTCTGACTTCAAAGCTGCTCATCCTGATAAAATCTGTAGGCAGCCCATTGACATCCAGGTAGGCAGACTTACCGCTCACTTTAGAGGGGCAAGTCCTCTTTGCATTGACACTGAACCCCAAAATAATTGTGCTTGTCAGTAATTTTTGTTTCTAAATAAAAGACACCAATTACTTTACCGCTCTAATACATAACCAACGAGACCTGGTATTCAGTCTTGTATCATTCTGAGACAAAAGTTTATAGAATTGAGCTCCTTTCAGTAAATTCTGGCATGAAAAGGAGTACAGATGGGGTCATGGACAGCACAGATGCTATCATGAAATATGTGGTTCCCTATTGGAAGATTAAAAGGAGCAAGCACATGAAAATTTCAAAGTTTTTAAATGGACCTGGAATGGACTCTACCTAAAAAATTAATCACAAAATGTAATGAGATGGTAAAACTACCAGCTGTAGCAGGTAGTCAAGAATATTGATGAGCTTGCAGCCATTTCTTGGAGTCTCTGTGGAAAAAAATCTGAATTCTTTTTGGAGCTAAACATTATAATTATGCCATCAGGCCAGAATGCTAAGGAGCAGTTATACACCTTTTCTGAGACTGCAAAAGCCTCTTTAAGGACAAAAAAAACCCCAGCAGTAAAAAACAAGGTTTGTGGTTTTTTGTTTGGTTTTTTTTATGTTTGTTTGTTTGTTTGTTTGTTTTTGTTTTTGTTTTGGTTTTTTTTTAATATTTTCACCATATACTTTATATGTCTACCTACTAAAACAACTCCAGCAAAACATTGCCTAGAAAGACAATAAAATCCTTCATATCTGTGCAAGGCTGAGTCTAAGGTTCCTGCATGCTCTGAGCTAGTGGAGTTGTCCTTATTCACAAGAATGCAGCTATTGAAGTAAATGGGAATGCTGACAGTATGAGTGAAAGTTTCCAGGGCTAGATGTTATAAAGAATCTCTCTTGACCAGAAAGGAAAAAACTGCCCTATAATTTTCTGCCAGGTCTTAGCAAATTCACATTCATTTCTGCTCCCATATACATGTATTAGAAGTGACAACTTAGTTCAAAACAGGGGTCAGATGTTTGTTGCAATACAGCCCCTTCTAGCCTGCATGTTAAAAGAGAAACAAGAAAGATATTCTTCTGTTCAAGAAACAAACCCTATTTTCCTCTTCTGTGAAATGAGTTATGTTTTTTTTCCTCATGTATATTAAAAGCGAGAAAATTTTCAGTTTATCCTGCAGATCTTAGGGCAAATCCTCAGGTAGTGTAATCTGGTGCTGCTCATTGCTTTCATAAAGTTACACTGATTTATAGCAGCTGGCCTGCTCCAGCTCTGCTACATGCAAGAAAATTGAAGATGTGATGATGATAATAACAGAAGTGCTGCACAACCAGAGGCACATTCCTGCAGCTGATGGTGCTAATCCCATACACAGCAGTGGGTGTGTGCATTATTAAGGAAAGTCTGCATGAGTGAGAGACTCAGGATCAGACCCTTCACTGAAAGATGGTTTATCTCCTGGTGCCTTTCTAAAACGCATGCGGTATTTGGATCGCTCAAAGCAAGGCACCACATTTTTGTAAAAGGGTCGAGAGAAATGCAAGCTGTAGAGATAGACTGTGAAATTTAACATGACCCTGAGGGGTGATGTTGCTTCAGCAGGAACACAGGACAGGTTACATACCTCAATGCTTGTTGGTATGATACAGCCTTTTTTCTTAAGGCAGCTCTACAGGCAGGTACTTGTCTGTGAGGAAAAGCCACCTCTCCTTGTTCCTTTTAAAGCAATGGGTATTGCAGCAGCTTTGGCGTTTTTTTTAAGAGAGACTGATGCATGCAATGAAGAAATAAGACCCCTGCCCCTTTCTTCTGCAAGGTTCAGACAGAGCTTAGCCACAAGCAATTAAAGGAGTGCAGTGCAGCAGCTGGAAACCATGAGTTCATTTGGGTGCAAGCATCCGTGTTCAACGTTTCCATCTGCCCTCAAACTAATAACAAGAGAAAATCTAGGGCACCGAGGCAGATGTTACTGAAGCTCAGAATACTCCTCCCAAAAAAGCACATGGTCTCAGTATAGGCCCAGGAGAAAGGCATGCACCTAGCAATGATGTATGCAGCCTTTGGACAGAGGAGCTGTGTGCGAGCACCAGCTGGAGAGCTGAGTGACAGTGTTTTGTTATGCAACGGTTGTGCACGACCCAAAACACCGCAAAAGCCTCTTCTGATGGCATAGATGTTTTGGTGAAATCCCTTCAGCTCACAGTAACACCTGTGTTATATTTCCATTCTCATTCCAGGCAATGACGCTTGATGGAGCTGATTTAACAACAGAGGTTTTCTACAAGAGTGGCCACGATTACCGGTTTGTGTGCCACGGCAAGGGCCAGACAGGCGAGGGCTGCCAGAACTACAGAGTGCGGTTCCTGTGCGGCAGATCTGGTATGTGCCCCATGCCTGAAAGCCAGAACAGAGAACAGCAGAAATCCTGTTTCTTCCATGACTGGCTCTTGTTCGGTGTCAGAACAACTTGAGCAATTTCTCCAAGCTAAAACTTTGGGCTGGGCTATCGACAAGAACTCAGATAAAATGGCCAAAGATTTATCTCTGGAAAAATTCCAAGCACTACCAGGGCAGTGTCCCAAAAACCCAGAAAGGTTATGGCAAATACTTGGCAAGTCCCTTTCTGTAAATTCCTTGTCTTTTGCAAAAGGATTTTGGGATAAGGTAGTATTAGTCAATCAGAATGTGTGAAGACAACAGGTTTTGAAATTAATACTTCATTTTGTAGTTATTAATTCCGACACCACTATCCCTAACCTGGTCATTAGACAGGTCATTAAGGTTCTTCAGTGCTCAGCTGGCAGGAAAAGAAGGGTGGAAGACTGTTGTTTTTCTGGAAAAAACAGTCATTACATTAAAGACCACTTGGCTGCTGTAAACAACAGCACCCAGTGCCCACAAGGGCTGCTGCTAAGTGGGTGTGGTGAAAATGAGCCACTAAGAGCTACATTTAAATTTAGTCCTGGGGTTAGTGGAAAATCCACCTGCCTGCAACTGAAGGAAAATACTTTCCTGTTTTCTTGCTTTCCATGCCAAAGCTTGTAAAAAACATGTTTGGAAGAGTTAACTTTGTTCCCCCCTTCACCCGAGGAAATAATAATTTTGGGGGCATTCCAGGCATTAAAAAATTAAATTTAAAAAAGGCACAAGAATTTTCTGATCAGATTAACTGAATTCTCCATTTTGGCTTTTCAGTGAAACCAAAGCTCACAGTAACCATTGACACCAATGTGAACAGCACAGTTTTGAATCTGGTGGATGACGTGAGCTCATGGAAACCTGGAGACAGGCTGGTGGTGGCAAGCACTGACTACTCCATGTACCAGGCAGAGGAGTTCCAAGTACTGCCATGCAGCACCTGCAGGCCCAACCAGGTCAAGGTAGCAGGTAAGGCTCTTCATCTTACTGTTGCAGTTCACAAATTCTGTTATTTGCACTGAGATGACTCCATAAAGAATTGCAAAGAATTGAAAGGTACTTGAATTTGACGGCTGGTTTTTAGATGCTTTTGGGATACATAACTCCTTTCATGCTTGAAAGCCATCTGATTTGATTCTGGTTCCTTTCTGCCTTCTCTTTTCACAGCTGACTCCGTTTTATGTCCCAAGTACAGTATTGAGTGGGAGTATTTATTTAAAAGGGACAGATACAGGTCAGGTATTTGAAATTTTCAGTAACTGCATTTGAAATACCACTTCCTAGAAAGCAGGAGATGAGCACAGCTCATGTGAAGAGTGATCTAAGGCAGGAGCAGACTGTGAGAGACTGTATGGCTATGAAGTAATGTCCAGCTGGCTGTTCTCTTAAGTTTTATTTAACAAGAACTATAATCTTACATTTTAGAAATACTGTTTTGTACTACTGAAGCTACTGTTTCTCGTTTACTGTGTCTCTAGACAGCATTGCTTAGAGGTGATGTATTAACCAAACATTTCTGGTGGCCAGGGAATTGTCCTGAGCCACAGTACTGGGGAGAGGGGGTTGGCAGCATGCTGCCTGAGCTGGTCTGAGCAGGAGGAGCAGGAGCCTTTGCAGAGCCACAGCATTTTTCCCTTGAAGGTGACTGGCTCAAATGCAGACAAATTACTTTTGATGAAAAGACATTGTAGTCCAGTAATCGTAAAGTGGTCTCCAGATACTGAGTCCAATTAAGTAGCGTAACTGTGATGAGGCACAGACTATTATCAGTATAAAGGAGCATAAAAGTGCAATCCTGGGCAGGAGGTTTACATTTCCACTTGAGTCTGTAGTCTTTCCTTTGTAGAACCATGTTTTGGCACACTGATAAGCAGAGAATGGAAATAGCACATGAACTGCCTCTTCTCTGAATAGATGAGGATTTTTTTACTTTTATACTTTACAAAAGCAAACATTATTTTACAACATAAAAGTCTGTAGTAGCTGAGGCTGTGTTTCAGAGGCAGCATCTGCCTAGTGGTAAATCATGCATATTACATTATCTTTTGCTTATACACTGACTGTTGCTCTAGGCAGAGGTTTTGTCTGCATTTACAGTAAGATCTTTCTGAGAAACCATGAGGGCACTTGGAACATCCAATGCACCAGGGAGTTCTTTCAGTTCTCTGAAATGAACCACTTCAACATTATCTCTGATGCAACTACTTCTGGAAGGTACAAATATACTTCCTTTGGCAACTGCCTCCCACAGAACTCTAGCCATTCATTGTTGGAGATGTTCATCAAGCCAAGAAAAATGTTATTCACAGTTCGAATGTATCATAGTCTTATGACTTAAAATGACTAGTGCTTTCAGAGAAGACACATTTCCAAGTAGAATATTTTTCTTGAGCAACTTTTCAAGCTATTGGGCCCAGACTAGTAGGATACAAGTCACATCATGAAGATGGTCTTGGAAGATGACCAGTACAAATAAAGATGGCACAGGAATCTTAGGCTTCCCATAATCTAATGGATCTGTGAAATTCATGTAGTTACATTTATCTTCTGCAACAAGGACAGCTAAGTTAGTTTAAGAAAATGAATAATGGGTTAAAAACAACAAAAGAGTTCATGTGAATTTCAAGTAAAGAAGCAGTGGAAACACTTGTTAAAGTAATTGTGCTCTCGGTCTCCGATTACTCTTTAGGAGAATTAGGACATTCCTTTTATTACCACAAATAACATGAACACCAGGGCCAAAGTCTCCCCTTACTTATATCCAGGCAACTCCATTGACGTCAATGGGATTTCACTGATTATATAAATCAAGGCAAAATCTAGTCCAGTTATAAAAATCACATCCAACTTTCTTTTAACAAAAACACATTCACACTAGAAAATAAAATAATCTGCCTGAATCTAAGTTCAGTCTAGATGAAATAAAACCTGGGCAAGGCTGAGCTGTCCCCTGTCTTTAGGAGCCAAGAGGTCCCTGAGTTGCTCTGTGCCCAGCCATGGTGTAACTTTATCCATTGCCCTGTGCCATGATGTGCAATTAGCCACAATAAGGACCATGCCTTAGCACGGGTTAGCTGCCCCAGCACAGCCTGGCCTTGCGGGTCTGGGTTAGGCTTGTAATCGTGTGCAGAAGATGTTCATCATGGATGTCTTGCATATGCTATGGACATATGCAAGATTGCTTTGCTTCTTCCGAGTAAAGCCTTCCACACATTTATATTACAGAGGGATGTCATTTGTAGTAAGTGGAATGGCTTAATTTTCCTAAGAGGTTTAGTTTAGCAGCTGAGAACTCCAAAAGTCTGTCCTTTGAAAGACAAATGATAAAACCATTCCTACCCGTGATGGTTTATTTCCCTTTTAATCTTTATTTTTTTTCCTTTCTATTTTTTTAAAAATGAAACGTAAATGTCAGATATGAATTACTTGAGCCTCTTAAAAGGCAGAAAACCTCTGCTTTTTGGACAGTCAATTTGGTGTGGCAGGTACTTGGCATACCAAGGTTTAATATAATTTATGTTCTCATCGTTTAATAGTATTTTAATAGACATGATTTAGGATATTGTGCCAAATAAGTCAAACTCATTAGTTAGCTCATGTCCTATTTATATTTGATACTTCCTGCTGAAACTCATACTTTCTTTACTTGCTAGAAATGGATTGATTAGAGCTTTTCAAAACAACTTAAGGGCATTAATACTTAATTGCCATCAGGTTTTAGTAGGGTTTAGTTGTCTAACTGTGGACTTTGGCAAATCTGAGTGTAGAAGGCATGGGAGAGCACCCAGGTTCTGATCTTTTGCACTCCTTTATTGGAGTAACTACAATAATGTCAACGCTGTGGTTCCCATGGGTAAATGTCATGTGCCTGAGGACCCAGATCTGCAGGTCCTGCTCCCAGTCGAATGGTCGCTCACTTAAATGGAACTTTTTTCCTCCATTTTCTTCTTTGTTTAACTTTTCTTGCTTGTAATTTTTGTACCTAGATTATTTTCTCTGTGGGAACAGATTAAAACTGTTTGATCTTCCAACTTCACAAGGTTTGGGGAGGGACGACAGTGAAGGGCAGAGGGAGGGAGGAGGAAGGAAGGAAGGAAGGGTTGTGTTGTTATGATAGAACTGGATAGTAGGAAAGATCAAGTATTTTGTCTAGTTTCCCTGGGAAACAAGTCTTATCTGCATCTTGGTTGCTCTGTATGAAGTTACTACCAATGCTGATAAGTTTCACCATGAAACAGAAATGATGAAATGCTCTTTTGTGCTCCTATATGCTCTTGATAAAGGATGAAAAAACCATTTGTGCCTGGCATAATTACTCCAGTTATCCCACATACTGATGAATCTATGATTACAAGCACACATCTCCTAAATCATGCTTATTGGGTTGCAAATACTAGAGATATGGAGTTTACTGTGATCTTGTTCATGCAGAAAACTTTGAATTAAAATGCTAATACATAGTTATGTCACAACTTCACAGACTGTGTCAGCATTCATCTGGTGCTGTAGGGATGGGAGAACTTTCTCGACTATCAAGATTCAGATACTTCTAGAGATTTAGGGTGTTCTATTTAGAAGTTGGCATCATTTTGTCTGCAACTTGCCAAAAGCTCTTTTTCTAATTCAACTCTGGTGCTTGAGGGCTGGGCAGGAAATCTTGTGAAATAGCCCTTTCTAACAGCCTTTCAGAGCTCCTTCTGCTACCTCTGGGCATTGCCTAAAAGCTGAATGGACAGAGAAATACTCAGGTTTTCATAGCGGTTCAGAAGGGTTGAGTTTGAGCCTGATTTTAGTAAATATTTGAACTGTTTGTCCACCAAACCTTAATCTTCCCATTCCAGCTGCAAGAACTTACATGTCAGAATAAAGAGAGTAAAAACCTGGAAGGTCAGAGCGGGAAAACCTCACATTTACAGAAGTGTGTCAGTAGATTGCCAAGCAGCTGCTACAGAAAGAGGGTGTAAAGTGGGACAGGAGTGGCCTTAGGAAAGACAGTGGCACTGCCATTGGAATAAAACACTAATACACCTTGCAGGAACCTCTCAGTGCTCGGTTGAAGCCAACATAGGATGTACTGCCCTCAGTCCACCCCAGTCCTCGTATCGTGCCCATCTGCAGTCTGAAGGTCCACTCATTTTAGCCCTGAAACCAAAGAGCTACTGAAGCTTTGATCCAGTACAGCATTTGAACATACACTTAATATCCATGAGAACACAAGGCTCTTCACACTCCTACAACAGGAGGTGTATTTCTGAGCTTTGCGGGACACTGGGCAGGATTCTGAAGGAGAAAGGGGATTAAGGGCTGTAACAGGATGAGTTACCCAGCATGAAACTGTCTCAAGAAGGCTTAGTTAGCTCTGAACCACTTATAAAGTTTTATGCTTTCTGCTGTGGAAAATTTAATTTTCCATGTAAAAGTTATGAATTTGAGGAATATTTATCTGTTAAGACATCAGGTTGTACTGTGTGACTCAAGGAGCTGGTCAGCTCACCAAAACCATGCTGCGTTGCCTTACAGGCTTGGGACTTATGGATGCAACAGCAAACCCCATCAAGGTAATTGAGAATAATGAGGATTTGAAGGGATGCCCTGTGAACATTTGTTGGTTATTAAATATAAACAATAGGGGCATTACCACCAGTGATGACAAGTGTTTGGCAAAAATGATAAATTTGTCAGATCTGGACTGGCATCTGCAATGAGTTGCACTGACTTAAAGATGCCCTGAAGGATTCACTGTGACTGGATTATGTGAGTTAAGCAGACAAATTGTGTTTAGCATTTCCCTCAAAAAAATTGTTTAGGAAACATTAAAAGAGCATAAGACACACGGGCTTATCCTTGGAGAGCTCAAAGTAGAAGACTCTTTAGAGAAAAAAAAAAATATATTCCAGGAGAACCTTGGTTTCACTTTATCTTCACCATACCCAGACCTTCAAGTGCCTGTTTCAGTTCTCAAAGGGAGATTTAGCTGTTTGTGTCATTTAAAGCCAAGGGATTTAGGAATGCCTGAGTGTACCTGGGAGGGTTTTCAGAGAGATCTGTCTAACTCACCAGACCTGAGCACTCTTCCACATCTGTAAAAGCTGAAATAGCTTTAAAATTCCACCCATCCCAGGTTTGATAAGGCCTGAGACCCAGGTTTTATGGCTAGGTTCAGGTATGGCAGGTTTTCCTTGAGCTTTGCACAGTTTGGAGAGACTGTGCTTTGAATTTCTTTGTTGACATAAGCATGTCCTTAATTAGTGGATCATCTATGTTTATTGTAATGTATACTTTCTTTTAATAATTACCTTGTCTTTGCCAACAACTGGCGACTTCAATAGTGACTGTCTTGAGTAATAAGCATGGAAATGTGCTCATATTTTGCTGAATCAAGACTTCCACCAGCAAGCCCACATATTAAAGAGTTTGTTCCCTGTGAATTTACATTGTGCTAACTGGAGGCACTGGTATGATACAGCAGGAAACCCAGGGTGGTGTTTTTCCTAGTCCATCAAACAGCCCTGTTGTGGGGAGACATAATCTGTGTCACTACAAGGATTTGTTTGGTTTATATTATAACATGGCACAAGCCTGGTTTGGTGGCAGGGCAGTATCTATCCATGAGGAATGCAGCAAGCCCGAGCCCAAAGGACAAGGTGAATCAGTGGCCTCTGGGCTTGTTAGTGGTTGGGCAATCGCAGCACTGGCTTTGATGCTGAAGCAGCAGACACATTCCTCCCACCTTCAAAGCACAGTGTTGCCTTTTTAATATCAAACCACTTCAGTGCCAGTTTGCAAACCCCAGGATTGGGTTTGCCCAGGGTCAGTGCTCAGGGTCTCAGATATCCTGGTTGCTCTCTGGGAGGCTCTGTGTGCCAGCTGTGAGCAGCAGCCTAATTTCAAACTTGTACTCTGCAGAGTGAGATACTCCTGTCCCTGAGTGAACTCCTTGAACTCAGCACAGAGCAAGCTCTTTATTGTTTTTGGTTTTTTTATTCCCATCACTAAACATGTCCCAGCAGGTCTCTGGTAGTGCCACATGTCTGTAAATGCACTTCATGGTACTCCTGGTCCCATGGGAGGTGCCCAGTGTTGGAGTGCTGGTTCCTTGCAGGCATGTACAGCATTCAAGGGCTCCCATGCCAGGCTCTGACTCCCACAGGCAGTTTCAGCCCCGTTGCCTGGGGAGCTTGAATTTCTGTCTGCCTTGAGGAGAGGTTTGTTTTTCAAAACTCCGTTAAAGGAGCTATTATTCAAAATCCGCTCTGACTTTGGAATGGGATTGCTTTCCATCTCTCTCTTTATCTCCAAACATGTCAAGTCAGCAAAAGCACAAAGTGAAAAACATGCACCCAAGAAGCTATATTTAGAAACTGGTTAGTCCGTATTTAACATTCCTGTCAGGGCTTACCCTGTTTTGCATGTCTGGACTGGTGTTAAATTAAATTAAATACATGCAAGCATGACATTTATTATTCTAGAGCTCAGCACAGGAATAACAAAACTGCCTATCTAATTTCACTGCCACAAATCCTGGAGATGTGGCTTCAAATAGGATGTTCTTATGATTATCTGAACTTCTTCCTGCATTTCAGTAAATCAAGGAAAGGTCAGCTCTGAGGAAAACTGAAAAATAACAACTTAAAAACAGTTTCATAAGGAACAGATTCACTCAAGGATCCAGCACAGAGTATTCTCACATGAAGGGGACTCACTTCAGTGGCTCTTTTCATGTATGTGGATAAGGGAAGCAGAGCTGCTTTTTGGATGGGTTGGGTCTGGTTTTGGCCACAAACCTAGTGGGGCTCACTGGCTTCAGGGCAACAATAGGGCCTTGGGTAAGCCCGGGGCTTCCTAGGGAGGCAACTGCAACAGTGGGTGAGGTGCAAACCCATCTGCAGCCCCTCCTTTCTGGACTGAGTGCAGAGCTCAGAGGAGCTTCATCTTCCCACTGCAGCCGAAAAGCTGCATCTCCCTGTTTGGTCATCACCACTCCTCTAGTTAACAGAAGGTGTTTTTTCACATGATCAGATTATTTTGAAGGCAGAGGTGCCAAGGCAGAAGTCACATGTCGTGGTGTGAACCTCATCCCACAACACAGCAGCCTCGGAGCAAGGTGGAGCACTCACCCTTCCCAAATCCCAATACTACCATCAAACCACACAGCTGCAGGAGAAGAGGGAGTGAATGGTGTTTGCTTATTTTTGTTATGCAGTCAAAGCATCATGGTTTGGTTAAAAACAATGCTATTTCAGTGTTCAAAATCCTCCCCTTGACTTGGCACCTCTGTTTAAGCATAAAGTGCTTTGCAGTGATAGCCAGGCTTCAGGCTTGCCATTTGTTTCTAATTAAGGATTTGAACGATTCCATGGAAATTAAATACACGCGAGTGTAGCATTCCTTAAAGTTCAGTGTTTACTTAAAGAGTTTATTACTTATTTTTACTGGAATAATACAGAATGTAGTCAGTAAGATGAACCTTTTCCCAACTGGCTTTTCTCTGCAGAAAGCTGCGGAAGGAAGGAGGGAGTAGGAATATGTTTGAATGAAATTACAGCAAAGAGATATTTTGCTTTCCAGATATCCACACTACCTGGACTTCACCCCTTTCTGGTCAGGGCAGGGAAAGCTCTCTGTGCTTTTAACTCCTCCATGGAGGGATGTGTGTGTGTGGAGGATGTTATGAGTAACTTGGCTTGGCAAAGGGAGATGTGGCATGGGGTAAATGGAAAATCCTATTGACTCCAACAATACCAGGGCAGAAGGAAGCATTGGGAGCAAGTTGGAGATGTGAGGGTAGATCTAAAATTGAGAGGTTTGGGTGGGCAGGAAGTGGGAGGTTTTACAGCCCACAAACTTGGTGAGGGGTTGCGATTGTCCCGAGCCACAGCTTCTGCAAGGCTTTCTGCCCAGTCCTGTCCTTGCTTGCATTAACAAGCGTGAAGTTACCGGGATCAGACTGATGCTTGCCCACGAGTAGTGTTGTGGGATCTGAGTAGCTCCCAGTGTCTTACTGTAGGAAATGCTGTGCTAACCTTGGGGGTTTAGACTTTTCAGTAGCTACATCATCAGTTTTTTTTGCACTGGATGTTCATACAGAGCTGATTGTAGTCCAAAATAAAAAAGTCTCAAATGTTCGCAGTCCCTTTTGAAGGTAGGAAATGTGTTTTGCCTAACAGAGTGTTAGTTTAACGCCCTGGTTAAATGAAGCAACTTAAGACCAAAAACCCCACTTCCTCTTTTGCAAATATCTCAGCAAGAACTTGGGTGTCACCTGTGTTCCAGCCTTCCCTCCTTTGAGGTGTTGGCCAACAGTTTTTTGCTGACTCGATTACTCCTTTCATTTTCACGCCAGCCACACCACAGGAGGCACAAGGGGAAACCAGCAGCATTGGCAGAGTAACCCTGAAACTGGATCTTGTTCCCTTAGGAAAAGCAACCTACCTCCACATCGGGGAAGTCGTTGACGGCGTCGACATGCGGGCAGAGGTGGGGCTGCTGAGCCGCAACGTCGTGGTGATGGGCGAGATGGAGGGGCAGTGCTATGAGTACAGCAGCAAGTTATGCTCCTTCTTTGATTTCGACACCTTTGGGGGACACATCAAGGTAGGGCTAGAGCCCTTTGCTTGCATTTTCCTCCCTCCAGCCACACCTTCACGTACCAAGGAAGCCAAGATGCAGGAAGAGAAAAATTCCTTGTGTCAGCCATTGAGCAAACAAACTCTCCCCACATTACAGCAGATCCACCCTCCTCTGCTGCCTGTCCTTTAGATTTGAAGTGCATGTCATGCCCCTGCAGACGTTGCTCGGCCAATGAGGCTGGTTATCAACCCACCTGAGATACAGTGTCAACATCCTGATCTCAGTTTTCCCCAGATTTTGGTAGTGCTCAGCCCAGGAAATTTGATTTGCACCCAGCTGGCTGAAATTTGTAGAAAACATTAAATAAAAACTGTTTTCCTTCTGAAATTAAGTTAAATGTAGCCATCACAACAGTGAGGTGATCAAAGATCACCTCTTAGCCACCATGACCCTCTTTCCCTCACCCTGCAGCCATACCCTTCCCTCCACAGAATAAATCTTTCCAGCAGACACCGTGCAACCCTTCCTATGCCTGTATGCCCTCTTCTTGCCCTCAGAAGGCTTTTGTGTTTCTTGACTGATGTTGTTTTGCTCTCCAGATTGGTCTAGGTTTTAAGGCTACCCATATTGAAGGTCTAGAACTGAAATACATGGGCCAGCAGACAATGGGACATTACCCAATTCATTTCCATATGGCTGGAGATGTGGATGAGAAAGGAGGCTACAACCCTCCAACATATGTAAAGGACACCTCCATCCACCATACCTTCTCCCGCTGCGTCACAGTCCATGGATCCAATGGTTTACTGGTAAGAAGTCTGACTGTCTACCTTAGAGATACAGGCACCAGCAAAAAAATTTCCTCACAGCATGGGTACAGCTCAATTACTGCAGGATGATGTGTTTTATTGTTAGAACCAATGTCTGACTCTTCCCGCTCTGGATATGCCAGGAGTATTTCAACCTGCCAGTGTGGCACTGGGGGCTGTGTGTGACTCAGAGTGGGCAGAACATTTTTCTGTGTGCAGCAATGTCTGCAGACCAGCCCATCTCTAATGAGTAGTTGGATCTATCTGTAGACAGAGCTTGCTATTTAAAGAGGATAATCAGAAGCTCTAAGTGTGCCTCATCTTTGCTGTAATGAAGGTTTGGGTTTGCAATGCCAGTCACAACATCAAGCACTCACAGAGCTCTGATGTGCTAGAGTTGCCCTCCAAACCAAGAAATCCTTCAGGATAAATCTATAAAATAACTGATGTTTACCAGACAAGTTACAGCACACCAGAGACATTAAGAACACGGTCAGATTCTTCCCAAATGTAGGGGTGCCTTTGTTTTTGTGGTAAGGATGCTGGACCTCTTGTTTGTGAGCAGAAAAGGACTTGTGGGTGATGTGATGGTTAGAGGCCCTCTTGTGCATAATGATCACAAAATTATAGAGTTTTCTATTCATGGAGAAGTAAGGAGGGGGGTCAGCAGAACGGCTGCCTTGGACTTTTGAAGGGCAGACTTTGACCTGTTTAGGAGCATGTTTGACAGAATCCCTTGGGAGGCAGTTCCTGAAGGGCAGAGGAGTCCAGGAAGGCTGGATGTTCTTCAAGAAGGAAATCTTAATGGTGCAGGACTCCTGTAGGCAAAGGACTCTCACCCATTCAGTGAAATGGCAGTGTATTCCAAAAGGAGAAAAGTCCCTGAAGAGGAGAATTTGTACCATCAAGAGCCCTGCTCCTATATATTAAGAGAGTTTTAAGTGGAAACATATAATTGGCAGTTGTAATCTGGATGGTCACTGTGCACTAGGAGTTCATACCTCTAAAAGTAGCAGCATTGGAAGGGAGAGTCACAGGTGTAATTAAAATGCACAGAAGTTGAACAAAGGACATTGAAATTACAGCTCCAGAAGCAGAGCAGCTTTTATCTGCTATTTATGAATCTGAGGTTTTTGGGTTTGACCTCTGTCCTTCTAAGTTTATAACACGATCCTGAAAACCTACCAGATGAACACGGCTTCTGAAGAAAAAAGACATTCTACAGCATAAATTACATAAGTCATTCAGGGTCATATGGCATCTGCCCAATCTGAAGCCACCAGTACAGGGGCTTAGTATACAATTAACGTGCAGAGTGGCAGGGCAGCACTGTGGGGTCTTACAGGGGCTCATTTGTCACACCACGGTGGGCTGTCACCAGTGGCACCATAAACACATCCTGTGGCTGCACAGAGGTTGCACAGCAGCCGCTGAGCTGCAGACCAGCTAAAGCCCTGCTTCTGGATCTAATGTGAGATCTTCATTCCCTGTTGCTTAATACTTGCCAAACCAAATACCCAGAGCCAGACATTCTCCTATCAGTCAGATGGATGGCTTCATATAAAGCATTTGGAAATAACTTTGTCTCTTGTGCTTTCTCTGGGTGACAGCTATGCCATGAGGCATCCACGGCATAGGGATCCATGTGCTCAGGCTTTTCCAGCCAAGATGGCACGATGAAATTTAGACAGGCTGATGTAGCTGATGAAAGCAACTTGATTCTCTTGCTGCCATTCAACAACCACAATTCCCTAAATGACCATCCTTTGTCTCCATGAAAAGGCACCCTAGACAGATCTTAGAATTTAGGACATTAGTTAGTCAAGAATTTAATCCCTATTGATTTTAGTTTATCAAAATGTGTGAATACTGAACTCTATTTATAATACTTTACTTGTTTTTTTTATTTTAACCTCATAATTATTGCTGACAGCTAAAAGGAAAGCCCCAATGAACTAAAACAATCTGATCAAGTTTGATCAGTTGTGTCACAGAATATGTGCTCCAAACGCTGCATCACTTAGATGTTGTTTCGTTGCTCAGATAGGCATCTGCATCAGCAGCTCCATGCCTTGACTTGTCAGGTGATCCCACCACAATCTCCTCCTCTGCTTTCTGACTCATTTCCTTCCTTTCCTCTTCCTTCTGCCCCAGATATATTCACTGACATGCACATGGTCTCTGATGATTACAATAGTTATTCTATACATTTCCTAGTTGCCTATTGTCTTTCTACTTGGGCAACACCACCTGTTTCTACATGCAAGAACATCACTTGTGCAAACAGAGATGAGCTCTGTCTTTCCCTAGGTAACATTCATTCCCTCTGAGATCAGGTGGATCCAAAGCATTCTTTGCTGAGGGAAAATTTGCCTTAATGATGTGCACAAACCACACTTTGGAAATAGCCATAAAAAATCTAGCTGGACCATTAAACCTCAGCATAGCACAGCACTTAATGATGTCCTTCACATTAAGCTGTTGAACTCGGAGGGGCTTCTTGCATGACTGTGGTAGAGTACCTGTCCAAATGCTTTAATAAGTGGGAGAGGGACTTCAGTTGTTTTTAACTGTCATTAAAGCAGGTTGGTAATTTACATACAGGCTTCCCTGCTTGCTTTGCTGTCACTTTTCTCATGGCATTTCAGAGATACTCATTCTGAAAAGTCTAGGAGAAAAGAGTATCCAGTTATTCCTGATGACAGCTGTTTTTCTGTGAGTCTGTACAGTCTGCTAGAAGTTGCTGTCTCGACATTAGCTCACTTCATTGATGGGTTATTCTGCACTTGTCTGCAAATCCATATTATCTGGAAGGCACAGAGGGTCCTTCTGGAAATAAATCTTTAGAAATTATTTTCTCACCATAATTAGTGTTTTAAAATGCAATGATTACCCAATCTTTTCTTTAGTATGTTGGCCAAAAAAACCACCTTGTTACACCACTGCAATCCCAGGGATGAAACTTTACTCTGATTCCTACTCTCTCCACTGGATCCCAGTGTGGAAGCTAAAATAGAAACACCCATTGGGAAAGGAAGTTCATTGGGGATCAATAAATAGTCTGGCAGGATGCAGGGGAGAGCTGAAATTCATGGATTAAGAGTCTGAGCCATCAAACAGCTTCAGTGGTATCTGCTTTTACTAATCCAGCTATAATTCGCAGCAATGTTTTGCCATGGAAGGGCATTATCTGGCCCTAAATTACTCATGGTTAATGTAAGATTATGGACTATTAGCAAGGTTTTGATCAAATAAAAAATTAAATACATTAGAAAAGTGATTTTGGAACAAGCATCTCATTTACTATCCAAATGTTTCAGTACTGGGCTTGTGCATGAAAGCATGCCCAGGAAGCCAAGTCAGGGCTGACCGAGAGGTGAGATACGGGGAATTAATTAATCAAAGAGAGGGTGAAAAATGCCTAAGGGACCAGGTCCCTGGCTGATAACTCCTGTTGTTCTGTGGACTTCCAGGGATGAGTTAGGAGAACAGCAGGCATTTGCTGGCTCTGAGCCCCTCTGCCAGTGCACACACCTCTCTCTGCTTCCCCCCTCTGTCACCCTACTGGGAGATGTGTTCCCCTGTGATGGTACTCCCAGTGCACATAGGTGGGCTTTGCCCCAGCTGAGTCTGGTCACTGCAGGTGTTCATGGCCCAGCCCTGGTGCTGTGCTGTGCTGCCTGGAAAGATAAATGGCCGAAGGGGCAAACCTTTCTCTACAGAAACTGCTACTGTCATCTGAATGTTGTGACACCATTACTTATGTGTCTTTTCAGTATTACTGTTCTGTGAGAGAAAGCTAATAGCATTTGGTGGCAGTTTCTGTGGAATTCTGACATCTCTGTAGTTAAAAGACTTTCTGTAAAATCTATCATTTTATTAGATATGGGAAGTTAGCAGTAAATTTCAGTGAGGTAGTTTGAAGGAATGCACTACTTTGCAGGTCATTTTAGCTGTGTTTAATTTACTGTGATGACTCGTGTTCTGAGATTTGAGTATTTACACTGGAGCACGGATGATACATAATAGAAGTCTGTGTGGATGTAAGCTAGTAATAGATTTGGCAGGAAAAGTGTTTTCTCTTATGTGAAAACATATTTGTAATAATTTCAACACTAATCCTGGGATTTTATTTGAAATTGGTTCTCCTTGCCTTGAGAATGAGGCATGAAGGTGACAAAGGAGTCTGAGACCTGTTTACAAAAGTAATTCAAGCACTTGAACATCTAGGTCTCTCAATGACATTGTGATGAACAGGTCTTCCATCTAGTTTAATATTGTCTTTTGCCCCTTGACAATTGCTGTTTCATCAGAAGCAGGTAGAAAGGTTTCCTGAGTCCAGGGTGATTGATGGGTGATGACTGATGGGAACAGCAAGGAAAGAGCCCAGGAGATCCAGACCTTCACCTGGTCAGTGGAGACCTGAAATTAATTTTCCATATCCCAGACACATCCACAAACAACTAACTTGCTGGACACACTTGCTGTGTGTCCAGGGGCTGTTGTTTCCCACCCAGTCCCAACCTTGGGCTTCAAATTCACGTATCTTCTCCTGAAATTGTTTTCTCAGACCTTCCAGTGGTGTGATGGGTATTGTTTTGTCCAGCCAATGGTGTCCCAATGTTAACAACATGCAAACCAAACCCAGAACAGCGCTGATTAACACCAGCTGATTTGTCTCAGGGTCAAGTAAAGCTTCTGTCAACAACTTGGAAAAAAGGATCAGGTCAAACCCAAAACAAGCCAGCCTGTCTGGAAAATAACTTGCCGCCTCTCTGATAGCCTGAAAAAATATTCTTTCAGCTCAGCTGCATTTTTCAGTTGCATTTTGCGTAGCTGCTCATGCAATTCCACATGAAGATGAATTAGCCCAGATGTGATTTCAACATCTAATGGCTTCCCCCACCCCACGTTTTTTTCAGCCTCATGCTAAGAAAGTCTCTGATTTCACAGGCCAACAAAAGAATGGAACGAGCATTTCCTAGGTGATGACAAATTCTAGTTAAGTTTTGGAGTTATTGCTTAGACTATAAGCTCTTAAGGGCAGAGAGTGATCTTCCTTTTAATTTTGCCTATAGATCCTGAGCTCAGAAGGGTACTGGGGCTCCTATGTGCCATCACCGCAAAGTTTGTTTTAATTACACAGTGGCTGAAGCATGAAGCCTAAACACTGACCTTTGTTTTGTGCGTGCAGGTGAAGGATGTGGTGGGTTATGATGCACTGGGCCATTGCTTTTTTACGGAGGACGGACCAGAAGAGCGCAACACGTTTGATCACTGCCTTGGACTCCTTGTTAAACCCAGCACGCTGCTCCCCTCCGACAGGGACAGCAGGATGTGCAAGCTGATCACAGAGGGAGCTTACCCAGGGTACATCCCCAAACCCAGGCAGGACTGTAGGTGAGTGGGAGCCTTCCTTTTTGTCTTCCTTCTCTTTGTAGGACTTAGCCATAGCAGATGGCATTGTATATGTGATTATGTAATCATCTGTAGGGCTCTGGGCTGTATGTCCCAAAGCTGGGAGAGCAGTTTCCTTGAGGTCTTTATCCTTGTACTATTCAGATGCCTACACACCTAGAGCATACTTAACATTTTTTGCATAAAGGCCATTGGGATGGTTCCTACCTCAGATACTGAAAATCTTTCTTTCAAAGTAAGCAGTGATGCCATGTGTCTTATGGAGTCTTGAACCCAATGGCTCAGCCAAAAGTTGCTGAGTTCAGAATGGGCTGTGTACTCATCCCAAATGGCAGCTGATTTTGGAAAGATTCACATTGATTCAGAAGTTGTTATTTGTGAAGAATAGATACTGTTTAACGGTACAGCATTGATATTATGCATTTGTTTGGCACAGTCTGCCCAAACTCTGAAGTGAAACCAGAGTGATATAATAAATGCAGTTTAGCATCAAATTGGAGCTTGACAGTATAAGATCAAAGACTGTGTACATCCCTTGGATCTCTCTTCTGTACATGAGCTCATGAAAATGTTTCCATGAGAACTCCTGGAAACTTTCATTTGCCACAAACAATCTATTAAACTTGAAAAATGCCAAATGTCTTTCATCTCCCTTTTTGCAAGATCCTTTCCTCTAAGTGTCCTTGCGGATCTGTCAAATAGAAACATTTGCAATAAGAAGAGCTTTTGCAAATTCTTTTTGCAGTTTTTTGGCCTTGCAGTGTCAGGTGAAAAATCAGGTGAGATACAGAAGAAACACAATCAACCTGGCTACAGAGTTAAGCATTCGATTTTTTTCTTGGGGGAATTCATGGATTCTTCATTGTCAGTAATTTTAAAGCACAAGTTAGAGAAATGCCCATCACAAATAAAAATGTGGTTGTAGTTAGTCTTGTCAAAAGGCAGGGTATGGACTCACTGAGCCTCTGAAGGCTACTCTAGCCTTTCTTTCCATAGTTTTCCAGTGGGTTTTCTGCCCCAAAATCAAGGTCAACCTGAGAATATGATTTCATTGCTAATTACTAACTGTTTAGGGAACCTGCTCATTTTGATGCATATCAGGCAGCTAATTAGGTTTCTTTTTCTTCCCCTGTGCCCCAGACTCTTCTTAAGAAAGTACTAGGCTCTGAAAGTCAAACCTGTGTGTTTAGCAGCTAGGCAAGCACATCCCCAGCTGGAGTGCAGGGAGCATAGCAAGAGATCTGGAGCAGATCTGTGGAACCACATTGTTTTCAGAGTGTTTTCCATTAGAAGCTGGACATCAAACTTGCCTGTAAAGGGTTTAAAATTGATGGTGGATCAATCTTGTGGACAAGACCCCTGTGCAACAACATGGGAGGTCTTTCACAATGAAGATTTGTCTTGAGACAACAGAGCATTGGTGCTGTGCTGAAGCTACTGGGAGACAGGAACACTTCTGCCTGTAGTCCAGATTTTGCTCCAGAAATTTATTCAGCTGTAGTTGCAGGGGGAAGGGATCTACACTAACAAAACCCTCAAGTTTCTGACCCTTCAACAGTCAATGAGAAAGGCTGTGAAGCCATACTTCCATCCTGAAAATGAGACAGCTAGAAGCTGATTGATGCCTAACAGCTACAATTCTTCAGGGGATTTCTTTTACTTGAAAATACTCTCAATCTGTTGAGACTGTATCAGTATCATCCATTCTGTCCTCAGAACAAACTGGGGTTTTGTCCAAACAAACATATTGTTAACTTTTTAGTTTGGCAAAGGAAAGAGATGAATTCATGCAATGCTCTTTTTCACATCTGTGTTTGTTTATAAAATACACTTAATGTCTCCATTCATAAAATAGGGTTAATCAGCCATTGTGCTAATTTTCCACTGACAATTCTTTTAATAGTCAGAGGGATATATTTTGTGCCATTTTGAAGACTGTTATATGAATATGTGCATTCTAATGGAAAGGTATTATGGTACTTTGATCTGACATGTGTTCCTTTATAAAAGGATTCAAGGTCTGACCAGAAAAGCAGCTTGTTTTGCATGGGGTTCATCCAGCTTGCAAGTGCACAAGTGCACTAACACTATCCCTGGGGCAGTGGCCAAGGCACCCAGCACAGGGACGTTGGATGAGCACTGGCTGTGGCTCCATCAGCTTGGAAGACACAGACAGGCAGCCACTTCCAGGAATTAAGACAATAGGATTGTGCCAAATGACACAATAACCTGCCCAATCCATATGGCTCTGAGGAACAGGATTGAGCTGAAGGACAGGTCACTGTGAAAATACTCTGTCCTTGCCCTCGCCCTTGCCTATGCAGCAGGAGGTAGTCTATAAATAATCCAAACTTGTTTTTTTTCTGGGCCAGTCATAGGCCCAAAATAGAAAAAATTTGCTGTGTTTTGATGTTAAAGTCGCACAAACAGAACTCCATCAGCAGAATCAGTTGGCCTTAAGCCCCTGTGAACACCCTCATGACAAGATTAAAATAGACATAAGGGTTCCCTAGGTTCATCCTTTGCAGGAGGGTGAATCTCACCCATCCAATTTAGGGGGCCAATCTGCTGGCTGTAAGTGCTGGGTGTTTTCCATGGCTGTTGGTTAATGAATGCTGTATGTCACAGGATGGACAGTGATGGATTGGTCTTTCCTCTTTAATGGGAATCTTTCAATTAAGAGTCTTTTATGTGCATTAGACAAATGAAGTCCTTCTGTTCCAAAAGGAACGTTCAGGAGAGTGGGAGCAAATAAAGTTAATGAATCACAGCAACTCTTGGCAAAGACAGGTACTGGGGTACACTTGGAAAGCCATTAAGAGGCAATTCATTGGGTCCCTTGATTAAATAAGTCTCTAATGAACCTGAGGGTTTACTTGGGGGCAAAGTTCTTTTCTGTGACTTGTGCAACAACATATTTACTTTATCATAAAACATGATTGACATCTGACAGCTTCATAGCTTGGAATTGCAGTCAAAATTCCTCATTTAATACTTGGTGTTTTAAGAGATAAGGCCATGCTCTCTGTCAAACCACAGAGGACAGAAGGAATGAGAAGAGAAAGAAAAAACATTCCTTTTGCCCTCTGGGAAGGACCCCTTATCTGTGGTACTGGCCCTGCCTGTAATGGAGGAGTTGATGGGTGACTCTGGTGTGTGCTCAAAGTGTCATTCTCATGTTATTCTTTGTTTTCCTGACCTGCAGTGCTGTATCCACCTTCTGGATAGCAAACCCACACAACAACCTTATAAACTGTGCAGCTGCTGGATCTGAGGTGAGTGCACAAGTTTCTTATTTGGTAATAGCTCAGGCCAGTTAAAGCCCTGCAAGGCTGAGGGAGGCTCTTGCTGGAATAAAACTTGCTTCTGTAACACAGACATTTTTAAAACTGCTTGACTGAGACATACAGTAATGTGGCTGGTGCTACCAGTAAAAATAATGTTTTTCCTTTTGCTCCACACTTCTTGTCACTTGCTGTTTCTAGAGCTGGGTGGCTTGAACAAAAATTCCCAGTGTGCAGCTTGAATAAATTAAATAAATGTGACTGCAGAGTTACAGAGAAGCCTTTGGCAATGATTCCATTGATTGCAGCACAGTAATGGTGCTCAGAAATTTCAATCAGCCCTAGTGCTAATTCCACAGGAATTCCTTATTGTCCTATGAAGACAAATAAACAAGCAAACCAAGCCTTATACAGAAAGATGTGGTCTTTCCAAAACTTCCAAACCTGAGTACCTAGATTAGTGCTCCTTGTACATTTTTAGGCAACTAAATAAAAATTATTTGATTTTTAAGTTTCAAAAGTCTCACTTAGAACTTCAATATCGATGTCAAAGATTAACTTCTGGCACCCTGAAGATGTGGGAGGGGGAATGTCAGTGTTTGTGTGCATTAAACTCTTTGCTGCAGAGACTTACACAGGTCAGTGCTGCTGGCTGTGATTTGTCCTGTCTTGGGCTTTACTGAGATCTCCTTGGGTTAATGTGGACCAGCAAAGTCTCAGGTGTCCATTCTCTTCCTCAGGAAACAGGCTTTTGGTTTGTTCTGCACCACGTGCCAACAGGGCCCTCAGCAGGCATGTACTCCCCTGGCTACTCAGAACATGTGCCGATGGGGAAATTCTCCAACAACCGTGCGCATTCCAACTACCGGGTGAGTCTGCACGCAACGGGAATGCTGCCCTCGGAAAAAACACCGTCTCCTCACTCCAGCTCTTTGGGTCTGCAAGCTATTAGTGCCTGTGCTTTCTGTTTCACTAAAAGTTCCTGCGAGCTTGTTTGTGTCTGCAGATAAAGCAGCTCACAGGCTGGCGTGGGAGCATTCGGAGTTGGCCAGCAGCAGCTCCCACTTGGCTCTTGGGCATCCAGAGCAGCTCTCCCCTCTGCACAGGCTGCTTCACTGCCTCTGCACTCTTAAAGTAGTGCCTCCAGGAGCATCTATTGGCAGCTTGTCTAATTATACACCTCAACTGCCAATGTTAGCAATTAACTGAACAGCTTCTAGAGGGATAAATACGGCCGCTGTGTCTATTTACCCCTTAGCATGCTGGGCTGTGGGGCTGTGTGTTGCTGAGGGCTTTAGACTGCAGCAGAGAGTGTATGTGTATGGGGATACATGCATTTATGAGAAAAGTGCAGTTCTAGAAGTTTGCAGCAATTTTGGGGGATATATGCAAATCTGGGTAGTCCTGGCAGCCCTCTGCTTCACATGCTACTAACAGAAGCTGTTATTAGGAGAACAACTGGAGGTAGAACCTGGAGATGGAAAGAACTGTAATATTTATAAATATACTGTGATATTGCATTTCTATTTTTCCTCAGGCTGGAATGATCATTGATAATGGCGTTAAAACCACTCCAGCCTCTGCCAAGGACAAAAGACCTATCCTGACAATGATTTCTGGGAGGTAAAGTGTTTTACACAGTTTAGTTTGGAAAAGGTTTCTCTGTAGCACTGACTGAAAGCTATGAAATTGCCCCCAAGGAAGCTGACAAGAATCACTGCAATGCCTTTGGGGTGGCTCTTATTGAGGAAGGGTCTTCACTTACACACACCTTGACATTTCTAACTTCATCTCTATATTTTCCTTTATAAGAGACCCCCAACACCCACACCCTTCTGGTTTTGTCCTTGCTCTTTAGCTCTGAGCCGAGCTGGCATGGATGTTACATGTGCTCTAGGGTGTTCCACTAACTTTTTGAATTTTTTGCAAGGAAATGCACTGCTGCCTGGTCAACAGTCCCCCTGGGCAGAACTTGCTGCAAGAGTTTCTTAGAAATTAGAAATTGAAGTATTTCCTGGGAATTATATTGATTTTATTCATTCTTTTAAAACCTGCTTGAACAGGGAGTGCTTATGTCATGGAGCTCATGCTTTGATTTCCAATTTCAGTCTAGTTCCAAATCTGACACTGCAATAATAATCACAATTAAACACACAGAACAATCTTTCATCTCTGCTGCTGTTCACAACCTCTGTGCAGTGTAATGGAGTAATTTAGAAATACTGAAAATTTCTCTATAGACTGCATCATATCAGCAGACCTACTTTGGTCTGGTTGCTTCTGAGAATTCCCAGGCAAAGCTGGCCCCAGTGAGGAGGCTGATGTAAGGACTGCACCTGCACCCTTGTATCTCATTAGAGGTTGAGTCTGGCTCTTAACTTAGTTACCAACCCCAGACACGTAAAAGGACTTAAATATTCTCAAGTTTCATAGTTTTCTTTCCTGACAGACCAATTACCTCCAGTTGCACCCAACCTGCATTCTCCCACGACTGGGTTTCTTGACAGAAGAAACCTTGTAAGGAGAAACCTGCTGAAAACCTCTGCTCAGCAGGGGGAGAATGACAACTTTATCCTTTTGTCCTTTCCATCTCAGGGGTGTGGGTTACCCAGACTACTGTCGTCATGCACTGGGCAAGCACTGCAGGGGTAGGATCAGTCCTCCTCCCCAGGGGAGCCCAGCCAGGAGCTCATTTATCAGTTATCCTGTGATCCACATCACCCCTGGCTAGCAGCTGATGCTAAAAGATGTTCAAAAGTGAATGTTATTTACATTATTTTCATGCTCAGTTAATTGAAGTGATTAATTCAATGGTAAAAGTAACTGCTAAAAAATAACTTATGAAGAGCAGCCTGCTCTTGGGATGCTGTTTTTCCATAGAGCTGAACACGTGCCTTGGGACACTGCCTGCTGCCACAGGCACAGTAAGTGATTACAAAAGGCAATTTCTCCCTTGCCATACAAGGGCAGGAATGACCCCTGGAAGCCAAACAAGTCATAATACAGTCATGGTTATGCTTGGGGATTACCCACTGGCATAGGCTGCAGCTCAGATTATTCCATTTTCCACTTTTCATGTGTCAAGACTGAACAACTGAATAAATGATTATAGCTGGGCTGGCTGGGGAAAACTGTGAGCTAGGCTGGACAGTTACAGAGTTGGAGAGATTATTCTACATTCAGTTACAGCATTAAATATCTGAGTCAAATTCTGTACCCTGTAGCGTTCCTCTGGTTATCACAGATGTGAATGAAATTGGAATCCATCTCAAAATATCTGTATTTAACAATGTCTGGGGAATTCACAAGGGCTGATACTAAATCTCTCCCTGAAAGCAAATTCACAGTGATGAAGCTGCCAAAGCAATATTCATTTACTGGAACCCTATCAGCCTGATGCTCAGTTTTAGATTGATATGATGGCTTATTAAGCAAAGCAAAGTGCTATTGAATATCTGTTAGCAATTTGACAGCTTGGCCTCGCTATCCATTGGTGAGGAATGAATTTTAATCTCTGGACCATCCGTTGCTGGCACTGCGTTGGATACTCATCTGTCAGGTTTTCTAAGCTGTGTAGTATGATGGGAGATGCTCCTTCAACAGTAAAAAGGAGAGCTGTGCCTCAGGACTGGGTAAATGGCAGCTGGGCTCAGCATCACTCTAGAGAGCCAGACCCTTTCTCAGACCCTGTGGCCTGAGTGGTGGCTGACAGGGAGCAACTGAGGGCACATGTTGCCACAGTTTCCACTTCTGTCTGCTTTTCTTTGCTACATCAGGCCAGTATTTCATCATATGGAGACCTTCAGAGTTAATAAATCTTGTACGTGTGTCCTGTGTAATGGGAATAGTGAAGGACATACTCTCGGCCCCTCTCCGAGATGTTTTAATTCCTTTCTGCAGCAAGAAAAACTTGGCAGTGGTACTCAAGGCCACAGTATAGCCAAAGTTAGGAGATAAGAGTGGTCAAAAGGGAAAACAAAAGGATATTTATCTAAATAACAGGAATATGCTAAAGGATAACAGTAAAGGATTAAAAAAAAAAACCTCATACTTTTGGGAGCAATAATAAGCTTTCCCTGCTTTCAGCAATATATCAGCAATACAATACTGGAAAGGTGAAAGCAAACTTGGAGTGGGTCTTGACAACTGCCTTGCCTGGACCTTCCTTCCCTTGGCAGCTGGGTCTGGCCATCACTGCTTGACCAGACACGCTACGTGGATGGACTGTTGTCCCAAAGCTGTTCCTGAGTTACAACAAACCAGATGTTTAGCAGGGCCATGCAGCGAGCAAGGCTACCTTCCCTCACCAAACTTTCTCCTCTCTTGGTTACAGGTACAGCCCACACAAGGATGCTGATCCTTTGAAGCCCAGGGAACCTGCGATAATCGAGCGCTTTATTGCCTACAAGAATCAGGATCACGGGGCCTGGCTGCGAGGTGGAGATGTGTGGCTGGACAACTGCCAGTGAGTTTTGCCTTATTTCAACTCCTAAGAGTTCAGCCTGGTGTTTATGGCGAGCATAGCTGTGGTTCAGACTATTTATATCGCTTTGCACCTTTCACATGGCCAAGGTTGAAATAAAGATGAAATGTTAATGTTAAACCACAGACATTGTTTTATACAAACAAAACCTGCTCTGTCTGAGCTGAAGATCCCTTAGATTGTTTCTCTCTGTGATGTTGACCAGCACTCGCAAATGGGCACAATACAAACATGCGGGCACACACGTGCAAATAACTAAAAATAATAACTAATTTTTTTACATGAAAAGTGAGGTGCTTTGAAAAGAAAACAGCAAAATGCACCACCTTCCCTGGCTCAGCCTGGTCACAGATCAGTTTTATGTGGTTCACTGTTATGCTGAATAAGCAGGTACTGCCAGAGCAGACATAAAACTAGGCATCACAGCAGCAAGGGAGAGAGACTGGGCAAGTGTGTGTTGTGCTCTTTGAAGGCCATTTCCTGCCCTGCTCAGAGCAGATATTTGTCTTGCACTTGAAAACAGATGATCTGCTGCAGTTTCTTCTGCTGAACCAGGCTCCTGATATCAATCTCAATGAAGAAAGAGGAGAAAAAGGAAGAAGGCCCTTTACAAGGCATATTGTGATAACCCTGGTGGGAATAGCTGATACCTGATGTCCAATTCCTGGCCAGAGCTGCCTTATCTTTGAGTGACCCAAACCTCCTAAAGCAACCAGTCGTCTTGGTGAGAGTGGGGCTGTAGCAGAACAGTCAGAAACGTCATATTGAGCAATGCAGTTTGTGTTTCTTATGACCCACGAGTATCCAGCCCACTCCGTGGCCAGCAGGAGTTGTCCTCGCAGGTCCCACTCAGGTCACTGGGACATTCACGTTTCTTATGGAGGAAATGCAGCGTATTGAGGGTGCTAAAAGAGCAAGTGCTTTATGAGCTTCCAGCAGCAAATCTCTGACTGTATGCGAATCGGAGGAAGCAGCCATCAAACTGTAATTGTCTTTATAGCCACAGTCATTTCCATTTCTATTGCTACAGAAAGACTTATGTATCGCATTAACAACGCAAACATTCATGTGGCACGCAGGAAAGCGAGGAGGCGATAGGGTGGGAAGGGCTGCCACCTACAGACAGCAGCACGGCGCTGGGCTCTGCTCTCGTGTTACTGCCGAGATCGGGGATAAAACATGTGAAGAGTGACACTGGTGTGAAGACACCATCAAGACTGACTCACTCTATCAATTCATTGTAGCCTTTCTGTAAGAAGTAGTCATGGACCAGGAGTTGCGATTTATCTCATCTGAAAGCTTGAAATTTCAGCAAAATAGAAAGTTATTCTAATTTTTGTTTTTATTTTTAATAAGGAAGCTCTGATCTCTGTTTTCCTGTTGATGAAAGAGAAACCAAGCTTCTCTCTTTTTATCACAGTTCCCCTTGCAAAGCTCTTTCATGGAAGCAGTATGTGATAACATGAAGACAGAGGACCACAGAAGTGTGCATAAGGCAAAGCACTGCTAAATAATAAATGCTAGTTGGAATGGAAGTTAAGCATGATTTTTTTATCTAACAGTGAAAAGAGTGTGGTCATTAGACAAAGGGATAATGCTTTATCAGACAAGTAAACTATGCCTAGTAATCACTGTCTGAAGCTCAGCTTGGAGTAGTCAGGTGCATGTCTGCTGCTTCATGTGATCTGCATATACTGCAAGATGTGCCAAAAGAGATCTTCCAAAACTGGACAGGGAACAAACCTGGAAAAATCTGAGTTCTGCCTAAGCACTGTATAGTAATTAATCCCTGCTGTCCTCCACCTCTTTGGTTTGCTTGTTATAGTGATGATAAACCAAAGCAAAACCAAATCTCTTCTGAAGAATCTCTGTCCTCTTTGCAGGTTTGCTGACAATGGCATTGGACTGACCTTGGCAAGGTAAGTGTGGCTCAGGTTGTGTGGCAGCCTGGGGCACAGGGGGTGGGGCTGGGTGTGAGCAGCTCTTTCACCTCCAGCCCTTCCCTCTTAGTGGTGGGACCTTCCCTCACGATGATGGCTCAAAGCAAGAGATCAAGAACAGCCTGTTTGTTGGTGAGAGTGGAAACCTGGGCACTGAGACAATGGACAATGAGATCTGGGGACCTGGAGGTCTGGATCACAGAGGAAGGACCCTGCCCATTAGCCAGTAAGTTGAGCTCAGCACATCAAAGCACTCACTGTTCCTGCTCCCGTACAAGCTCCAGCCCAATGTGGTTTCTTCAGTGCTGTTCAGTTTAATAACCATTGCACAGAAAGGATTTGATTTCACGTCTCCCGATCCCAGAGTCCTCACTGTGCAGCTGCTGCTGGCAGGTACATCCTTGCAGGCTGCCAAGACAGCATCAAGCTCCTCTTCCCTTCCCCCTCCACTTTGGAAGTGGAGTTGAGAGGACAGCAACAGGACTGTGTGCTAGCAGGGCATTTCTGTACACGTGGCCAGCAGTGGCTGAGCAATGTGACAGTCTCCATCCGGGGCAGCTGCGAGGAAGGTTCCTAGGAGCCCAAATGTGGTCATGGATGTCCTCAGCACTACTGTTACTGTTGCTGCTGCAAAGGAATTTGATGCCTTTGTTAAACAGTCTTGGGATGGGCAGTAAACTTTGTTTGTGGCCTCTTGTTTTGCTGTGATTTCTAAAAATATGGTTATCCTAACAGTAGCCTCACAATGAACAAATAGCTTAGCTGTTATGGGCCTCAACTTTCCTGTCAGTAGCAATACAGAAGGCTTATTATTAACTCTAGCAATAATGAAAACCCAATCTTCTATGACTCTCCCAATATCCTTTAAGCATATATATGTGGGCATATCTCATTTTGGGTGTTGTGTGCAGAAAGTCAGAGAGACAGAACAAATGCACTGGAGCAGGCAAGTCTTCTCTAAGGGAAACCATTCATATGAGGAAGGCATCAAATTTATTTGTCAGAAACGAAATTTGAAACATCTCAGCCTCTTAAAGAGCTTAAGCAACTTATTCACTTAATCTGTGTGGAAAATGATGTCTTCTTTACCTTGCAGATGATATCAGAAAAGGCTGTTAAAGGTTCATTAATCTACCCCTTCACCTATCCTCAGCCCTACAGATTGTAGGACCTTTCCTTGTTTTCAAATCCTTTTTTTTATTGCAGTTGATTTTCAGTGTTTCTCTCCAGGTTCCTTTGAAAGATGTGGTGGGACTTCTTCTAGCCCAGCCATTACTCAGCCCAAGGAGTCTGCATAGTCTGTTGAGTTTCAGGTTTCACTGCTGCAGAACTCATTTCTGATGGCAAACACGAATTTATTCATCTTTAGGTCAACGCTTTGGCATTGGTATAAGTTCATTCCCTGGAGGAGCACAGACTAAATAAAGATGATCTGTTCAACACGGAGGAACTTGAGCTGAACTTGCAGGGATAAAAGGACTTCACAGACCTAAAAAGGAGGGAAATCCCTTCTCTTCCAAAACTTGAACTCAGGAGTCATCCTGTGGGCCGTGAAAAACGAAAGCAGCTGAGAAACAAGTGCTGTGGGACTGTTCATATCTAGCATACAGCTCATCCTGATGCTAATGTGCCATGACCAAGTCTCTCTGTCTCCTCTAAATGTATTTTAGGGATTTTCCAATTCGAGGGATTCAGTTCTACGATGGACCCATCAACGTCCAGAACTGCACCTTCCGCAAGTTCGCGGCCCTGGATGGTCGGCACACGAGCGCCTTGGCCTTCCGGCTCAACAACGCCTGGCAGAGCTGCCCCAACAACAACGTCACCGACATCCACTTTGAAGATGTCCCTGTGAGTTATTATTCTCAGAAAAGCCTCTTTGGTTTGGAAATGGGGTTGTGGGCAAAAAGGAGAAAACATGAGATCGTCAAGGGGTTGCTGATTGTCTTTGCCAGAAGTTTAACAACGAGGCAGCTAAGAGAAAGAAAATTGGATGGGTACAGTAACAAGAAAATCCAATTCTCTGTCAGGTTTGCAGCAAACCAGAAGCAGGCATCAGCTCCAAAAAAAAAAAAAAATAAAATTAGTGACATTGAAGTGAAAATTATTTCCATTTCTATTTGTCTCAGAAACTGAAAAAGGCAGAAGAATCTGCCCCCTTTTTTTCAACAGCAGTATAATATTAAAGCAACAACAGAAGGAAGTCTGTTTTGTGAAAAGTCTAACTGACCTAGGAGCAGAAAATACTGATTTTGGGGAACAGCCAGTGAAACTGAGCTGCTACAGGGTAATTCTACAGTCCTGCACACCGGGGTAATTCCATGGACTCCAGTCCTGCAGACATAAATGAGAGCAAAGCCCAGCCAAAAAGGATTTGCCAAACTTTGAATTACAGTATGAACTTCTGGGTGCTGGTCTGAACCCGTGCTGGGGCCTGTGCTTTTGAGTTATTTTTATATTTGCCTGCACAAATATGTTCTAATTGGTTTGCTGAGGTTCACCTCTAGCAGCTGTTAAATCCGACTGCCAAACATTGCAAACAAATAAATAAATAAAGTGGTTGGACTGAAATTATTTGGGTTGCTTAATTTTCAAAAAATTAGCAGACTCACTCACAGGTCAGGAAAAGTGCTGACTAGTGCCAAATGTGATGGGAAAGGCAAAATTCCCCTAAAAGTGTTGGTCAGTCATGCTCTCACATTGCATGGGGCAGACTGGTGACATGACATTTATTTATGCTGGATAAAAATATCAGTCAGAAGTTGCCTCAGCAGCCATTTCCCAGGGGAGGTTGCTGACTGTTCCCCACATCAGTATGACTTCATATGGCTTTGGAACCTTAAAACTATATTAGCAAACAATGAGTGAAGTGGCTGTAGTAAAATTGCCTCATCTCTTGAACCTTCCTCCAGAATTTTAAAACAAATTTCCCACCACTGAGGCTAAAATTCAAGTTGTTTTAGCCTTTCCCCTGTGGTCAGCAGGGAAATGTGTGTCTGCTCTGCCTGACAAACCAAACACACCTTTTAAGTGTGTGACCCAGCTCTGTGCTGACTTCAGGCTTAATGAAGAGGGAGTGTGCAGGCAGAGCCAACCCTAATGTGCCTGTACCAAATGGCAGTGATGTTCCTGCCTTTTATAAGACCAGCTCAGCTGAAAATGACTTTGGTGCTCCCATCTTTGGATGATTGGTTTCAAGAGCACACAGTTTTATTACTGCATAAGTTTTATTACCACATCAACTACAGCTTGATGATCTCAGAGGACCTGCAGTCTTCACCTGAGTCACGGGGCCTCAGAACCATTGAACATTAAGCCTACAATGTCTCAAGCTGAGCAACCAAAATCTGTGGCCATTTAAAGAATGGTGACGTTAGTGCATATAGATTTCTTCAAGCAGAAGTTGACCCACAAACCCAAAACTATTTCTTGTCCAAACTACTTTCAATGCCAAATAAAGTCAGAAAGTGGGTAATTTGAGGCATTGTAGTGACCCTAGGCATCCTTTGCTTTGTACTCTAAATGATGAATTCCTTTCTGGAGATGTAAAATGTGTTTCACTGTTTTGTTTAGATTACCTCAAGAGTCTTCTTTGGAGAACCTGGCCCCTGGTTCAATGATCTGGATATGGATGGTGATAAAACATCAGTTTTTCATGACATAGATGGTTCTGTGTCAGAATATCCAGGCTCATACCTGATCAAAGAAGATAACTGGTTAATCAAGCACCCTGACTGCATCGACGTGCCCGATTGGAGAGGTTCCATCTGCAGTGGACACTTTGCACAGGTAAAGCTGCTTACTTTGCAGTATCATTATCACTCTATTTTATTTTAAATTCCTTGGCTCTATAAAACTTGACCTTTAGAAATGGACTTCCCTCAGGGTGCTCAGTGTGTATTTATCAGCATGTCTGCACAGGTGGTTTTGAACATGAGGAATATTGTGGGACATTTTCAAATACTTTGGCCTTGGCTGCTGACAGCTCCAACAACTTCTGCTTGAAGTCTCCTGAGAGCTCCATGGGCATTAACACATTAATATTCATAAATCCATGGGCTGTTGGCTAGTTATTTTTGCTTGATTTATGGAGGGAAGCATTGCCCACAGTGTTATGGGAAATGTGCTGAGCAATCGAAATTAGACTTAAGCTCTCATTTTCTTTCATCCTGTGTGTGACCACCAAACCATTCTTCCCACCACAGGAGCTCTGAGTGCTGCTGCCACGAGAGTCCTCACTTTCCTCTGCTGAGAGTGCCTGGTTTTATCTTGGGTGTTGCAACTGTTGGTTTTTTTCGGTGTAATGTCACTACAGCCAATTTCTAACCACCGAGCTGGGTTTCCTGCTTCTGAAATCCAGACAGAAGGATCCTTGTTCAGCAGAAGTCAGATGTCTGAGTTAGATACTGCCCTGCTGCTGAGCGCTGCCATTAACACTGTGGAACACCTCAGCCCTGCTGCAGCCTGTCTGAAGCCTTCTCTGGCACATGCACTTGAACTCTGTAGATGAGGAAATGAGCCTTCTTTTTTTGGTTTGTTTTGTTGAAAAGGAAGCCTAAGAAATTAATGATAAATGAAAGGCATGCAGGTCTCTTCTGTGGTCACGGGGCTCACATCAGCTCACCTCTACTGAGTATCTGGGCCTTTAATGTTTTACTGTAGTTCATTAAACCCTTTGTGATCTTTTTTTTTTTTTTCACCTAGATATACATCCAAGCCTACAAGCCAGCCAATCTGAAAATGAAAATAATAAAAAATGACTACCACAATCACCCACTCTACTTGGAAGGGGCTTTAAGCAAAAGCACTCATTACCAGCAGTATCAGCCAGTTATAACTCTGAGGAAAGGCTACACCATCCACTGGGACAAGACAGCCCCTGAAGAGCTGGCCATATGGCTCATCAACTTCAACAAGTGAGTGATCCAAATTCCAACATTCCAGCCCAATAATGTAAACCACACATTTTTAATGGGTGAGGTCATCACCTCATGAGCTCTTCCAGAATGAACATGCTTGTTCCAGGAAGTCCATTCAGTTCACCATCTTTTCATTAGACATCTCAGATTCCTGTTTCCTCCCCTGGGAAGCCCTGCAAGATAACATGGTTCATTTTTGGAAGTTTAGAGCTAATTCATTCCTGGTGTGTGGAAGTCACAGGTGTAGAAGTCAGGAGCAGACCTGACCTACGTTACTTAACTAACCCATGGTTGTTATGTCTAATTTACGTTGCATTGATTCATCCCAAACCATGAAAATTTTAACTGTCCAGGAAAAAATTAACTTACATTTTTCATAGTGGATTATTTAGTTTGGCTTCTAGCATGTCCAGTAAAATAATAGTTGACTTGTTACAATGTGGGTCTTTGCTATTTTTAGGAACGACTGGATCCAAGTAGGGTTTTGCTATCCTAAAGGGACGACATTTTCCATTCTCTCAGACATCCACAACCGTCTCTTGAAGAAAACATACAAAACTGGAACCTTCTACAGAACCTCTCAAATGGAGAAACTGGAGCACAGATACCCTACCAAAGGATACTACTACTGGGATGAGCACACTGGGTAAGGAAGGAGACCTTGCTGATTTGGACACTGCTTTGGGAATGCTGCTGGAATCATGAGCCATTTGGCTAATGCCACTAGTGAGGATCACAACAAAACCAGGAAGGTTTTCTGGGAATATGACCAGTGATTAATTTTCCTGGGACTTCCATGGCAGCCAGTCCTTCACAGCCTCTGCTGCACTGCCAATTACTCTGGGAAGTGCTTTGCCAAGTGAATACAAATTAGAAAGAAAAAAAAATCAAAGACAAAAGCAAAGTGCAGACCATGAAACTTAAGACACACGCAACCCTTGTTTTGAACCATTTGTAAACACTGTGACAGGGGCGCACAGGAACTGAGTGTAAATGTCTGTTATTTTCTTTTAAAGGATTAAAATAATGGGAAAGAAAGACCTAAAATACAAAGCATCTATTTCTACATATATGTATATAATTACAGAATAGAGTTCAAAGAGAGTTTAGGTGCCATCTTCTTAGAATTAGGTGCCTAATTCTCTGTTTCTGAGCTCTCTAAACCATTTCTGAGACTTGTGTCCCCTTTTATTTGCATGTGGTGTGTTGGACGCTATAAAATGCAGACATCAGTGTCAAGGATTTCAATGCACATCACTGCAAAGCGCAGGAAGGAGTCCACCAAAACTGGGAGTGGGGGTTTTTTTCACAAGAGTTTGAAGGATGCTGTTTGCTTTTTTTTCTCCTGCCTGCAGGCTGCTGTTTCTGAAACTCAAAGCTCAAAATGAGAAAGAGAAGTTTGCTTTCTGCTCTGTAAAGGGCTGTGAACGAATAAGGATCAAAGCTGTGATCCCAGAGACAGCTGGTGTCAGTGACTGTGAAGCCATGGCTTATCCCAAGTACATCGAGACACCAATAGTGGAAGTGCCAATGCCGAAGAAGCTCTCCAGTGCACAACTGGTAAAGCAGTTGATTTCTTATCACAGGACCATTGCTCATGTAAATCTGTAGTTCTGGCACATATTGTGTGCACAGACATAGAAAAGCTTTATGCCAGGTTCAGAATATCCTGTGCCTGATTTTCTGAAATGGTTCAGGCGTAGGAAATAATAGGAAACAGATTCTTGCACATGAAGAGAACACAGGTCCTCAAAGGGCAGAGCCACATGAGACTTGGGTTGAAGTTGGATGCTTGGCCTTTTGGGGCTCTGACGTGATGTGCTGTGCTTAAAAGCACAGAGTGAAAAGTGATGAGCTGGAAGACAGGTTAGTCCAGGGAATGTGGCTCTGGAGGTTCCTTGCCTGGCCTTCAGTTCCTCCAGGCTGTAAGAACAACAGTGTCAGAGAGGGGACTGCATAGCTGAGTGTCTCATTCATATAATGCACAACACTGTCTCCTTTATCCAGTCTAGTTCTGGGGGAGGGAGGCGGGATATTTATCTGCTATTTGGTTTTTTTCACTCATCACCCTTGGAACAGGAATGCACAGCAAACCTTCAGAGAATTATGTGTCAGTTCTGTAAAGTGAGAATCACTCTGCCATTTGGTGAAACAATTTAAATGGTGACAGGATGAGCGGGCAGGTTACCATTGTGCCCAGTTTCATTAGCAATGTAATTTGGCAAGTCAGTGCTTATTATGTAGCTTTCCTGTTGATTGAATTTCAAGGTTTAAAATGTTTTTGGAAAATGCAGCATTCAGATAATGGGCACTTTCACTAGAAAAACTCTTTTCTTGTTTGTCTTTTTTTTTTTTTTTTCCAAACAGAAGACCAAGGACCACCTAACAGAAGTGAAAATAGAAACTTATAAGAAACAGTATTTCCACCTAAAGGATGACTTTGCATACATTGAGGTGAGCAGATCCTCTCAATGAACTTAATGGGATGAATTTCTTAGATACTTGCTTCATCTTTATGGAAAACTTGCTTACAAAGTCACCATGAGTAGTCAGATTCGGGTCACTTCTGATTTGTATTTTGAAAAAGAAAAAAGGAAAAAAGGCTGTAACTTTCTCTACTAGTAAAAATGCAGGACAGCTTGACCTCAGAGACTTGGAATTCTGCCCTTTGATAGAAAGGTCAGTCCCATGACTCAGGTCTATCAGTGCTTCTTACAGATAATTGTTTGCAATTGTGTTACTATGATAGATCAAGAGTACTTTTCCCCCTGCACAGGTTGACGGTGTCAGGTTTTTCCTCACTGATGAAGGCATCCAACTGGTTGTGATTGATGGACATCATGGAAAAGTTGTTGATCGAGTAACATTCAAAAACTCCATTCTACAAGGAATCCCAGCACAGATAGAAAATTATGTCAACAACATCAAAGATCAGTGAGTAAATAATCTGGCGTCACTAAGGTGCAATGTACAAGAATGGTGTATAACACTCATCTTTTTCCTGGATTTTGTCACCCAACATGGGCCAGACACCCAGCAATGTGTTTTTGTGCCTGATGACTCCAATAGAGCCCAAACGTGTGCAGGGTGTGCAGGCAGCAGCAGGATGCAGGCTCTGTGATTTAGGGACTGATTGAACCCCAGATAAACTGCAGAGCTACATTTATGTTGTGGGTTACAGACAAACTGCAGACTTAAATTCACAAAGCACTGGTCAGTGCAGATGTGCACAGTTTGGATTTTTCTGCTTCCTGCATGTTCTCTCAAATAGCAGAAAATTCCACTAATAAAATACATTCCCCTTTGTACATTTCCCTGTCCAGACCTAAGGGCTGGATGCTTTAATACTTTAAGTATGGGCAGCTAGAAATGCAGTTTTACAAATGAGTGATAAGTAGCCAACACATGTTCCTGCATCCTGGAGAACAGCGGCTTCATCTGCTGGAAGGAGAGTTGGGACAACATCAGAAACCTCTTAACCAAAGGGGTTATTCCCATATTAGCCTGTGGGGTGCTCCTGGGAAGTAAATTCTATTTCATTGTTATTAAATCTGTTTGGATTTGAAATCTGATATGTAACATTTATTACAAATGTGAGTGCTTTCTTGATGAATCATCTGAAATAGCTGTGGGCAGATTGACAAGATATTGTTCTGGCACTTACTCTAGAGACATGGGGGAAGCTTCAGCAGAGTGCCATGCAGGTGGAATCAGATGTGTTTCTGTTGTCTTAAATAATTCTGGAGGTTGCAAAAGTCACATACAGTAGTTACTTAAGAGAAACATGGTAGCTGCTCACTTTTCTTTTATAAAAAAATAAGAATTTTCTCTTTTCAGAGAGGCCGTCATCCTGCTTTACAAAAAAATCCAGTCTCAATCCTGGCTGCATCCAGCTCCTGGATTCTTTCTTACTTTGGAAGATTGAATCATATTAGACTTTAGATGTATTTATGAGCCTCATTGTCTTCTCAAAACCAGATTAGTGTTGGAATAGGATTAGGATTAGGTTTAGGATTAGGATTAGGTTTAGGATTAGGACCGGAAGTTGAGCAGTCAGCATCTCTCAGGTCTCACTCAGCTATGTGTTTGCAAGAATTGAACCCCAAAATCATTGTCCTTTCACAAAAGTTTTCCCAGCCCAACTCCTGCAGGCCTTCCCGATTCGGTTGGGCACAGGCTTCAGCTGTGGCCATGGAACCCCTCCCATCCCTCAGCTGGATGACAGTGTTTGTTGCTCAGATTGAGCTGTGGGAACTGTGCAGGCAATGGGGCCGTGCAGGGGCAGCTCCTGGTCCCCCCTCCCCGCTGTGGGGCAGGGCAGGGGCTGCACAGAGAGACGGTGCCTTTGGAGGGGTCGGGGCCACACCAGCCTCACCCATTGCTCTTGAGGAGATTGATCAAACAACTCCAAGGTTCATGGATTTAGGGGTGTGAGAAGAGGTGTTCCTAGCAAGGATAAGCCCTTCCATTCATTTAAGCAACTCTCTGCGGGCCAAATGCCATTTTTTTTAAAAAAATTCATTTTTCTGATGAGTTTCCTGGGGATAAGAAAACAAAACATCTGGTGAATTTACTTTAAACTTATGTAGCAGGAAATGCTTAATAAAAAGTAATGATGTTAGTGAATTGAAGGAAGAAAAAAGAGGTGATTCAGCATTCACAAAGTCATCAAAACCAGCCTGCCAGCTCAATCCAACCTTGTAAGCACTGGAGCATTTTAACACCTTACATTTATTCTAGGTCCTGATAACTCTTTTGCTCCTTTTGCTCCTCTGCTACCACCCATTGCTATTTTCCCCTGAACAGTTCCAGTTCCAGCTGAGGTGTTAAGATAAAACTGCTGCCCTCAGGAGCTCAGGGCTTGAGCTCCACAGGAGCTGCTGCCTAATTAATTTTAGTGACTTGTGTCCACGATGATGCTGTAAAACAGACCCAGCACAGCTCTCGTTCTGCAAGACTGAAAATACCATTTGAGTCAGGGAAGTTACACTCATGGAAACCCCGCAAGGTGGAATGAAATAATTTCATCTAAGCAAGTGTTTGCTCAATTCATGTCATGCAGCTTTAATCAGGAGGTGAACAAAGACAACATCCCAGCCCCACAAAACATAATAGCAAAACTTCCATGGAACTCACTGGATGGAGAAACCTCTTCCTCAGTCGGCTTTGAGATGACCATTGGAGGTGTCTGTGGGTCTTGTAGGATGTAATGAGCTTAACTTCACCAAGCATCCTGTGCTTCTCCCCAGAAAAGTCTGACTACATGATATTTCTTCATGTTTGATTTGAGTTTTTATTCTATCCATCTAGAATTAAGCCTAACCAGTTATCAAATTTTACCCAAGCAACCACAGATTTGTGTTAGTTCAGCACACTTACCTCATGTCTTTTGTTTATCACTTGGCATTTGTAGAGCACCCGAAGAATTCTGAGTTGAAATAGAGCACATCCAAGTAAGTCAGTGATAGTGATAGTGATGGTAATAATAATAATAATAATAATAATAATAATGATGCACTTTTTAAGCAGAAGTGCACTGAAAGGAAAAGCATCAGCCAGCAAAAGTCTCAGAGTAAGTGAATTTCTTCTGGTTTAATCTGCTAATGAAAGAACAAGAAATTACTTGAAACTTGCTAAGAGCATCCCAGGGAGAGCATGTGTCTTTCTGAGCAATGCAGGATGGAACTACAGGTTGGAAACATTGGAACCATCCTAGAAAAGTGTTGTTTTTTAAAGAAAGTGACTTCTGTCTGCTTTCTAATGGGTTTTGCCTGACTGGAAAAATAATATATGACTAAACTGTTGGAAAGCACTGATAAAAGCCATTAAAGCTGAAGCCACTGTAGTTCATGAGTGTCTGAGTCACACAGGCAGGAGTCACCAGTCCTCAGGGCAACAAAAACAAAGAATGTGTTCTGACTCTTCATCAGTTTATCCATGTCTTTGTTTCCTTCAGCTCCATAGTGCTGGTGACATCTAAAGGAAGATTCATTTCAAGAGGACCATGGACTAAAGTACTGGAGAAACTTGGAGCAGAAGAGGGGCTTAGATTAAAAGGTAACTTCTCTTTAAAAACTTGGTTCTAACCCCTTTTGATCTATTTCCCTCACAGGGTTCCAGTAAAGGGACCTTTTCTCTGCTTCTAAACTTTGCCTTGCTCGTTTCTATCAGCATGTGCTCAAACATCCTGGGACCAATAATTTATTTATTCTGTAAGGTTGTATCCACTGCAGCTTTGGATAACAGCACTCAGTTTAAAACTGTAGATGGAAAAAGGATTCTGGCAGTTGTTCTTAAAAGTAGGTAATTTAGGGGATCTGCTTTTCCAGATTAATTTTAAATAAAAAGACATTTTAACAATAGGAATATTGGACCTTTTTCCACACTAAGTGCCTGAAACCAGGATTTTTTACTTGTCTGAACTTATTTTTATCTGATTTTCTCTTGAAATAATTCCAGCTTTATGGCACAAAGCGTACTGATTTCAGAGCATCACATATTGCAGTAGAATACTGCTCTGTATGCATGTTGCTCCAATCAGCTCTGTGAGCTTTTGGCATGCTTTCTTCTGGTGCTGTGTGTATGTTATACTCACTAATATAGGTCTTGTCTATTGTCCCGAAATTCTTTCCTGTGAGGGTGGTGAGGCCATGGCACAGGTTGCCAGAGAGGTTGTGGATGCCCCATTCCTGGAAGTGTTCAAGGCCGGGTTGGATGGGACTCAGCCTGGTCTAGTGGAAGGTGTCCCTGCCCATGGCAGGAGAGTTGAACTAGATGATCTTTAAGGTCACTTCCAACCAAACAATTCTAGGATTCTTTGATCATTCCCCTCCCTTCCCCAAGCAGGAAAGGAGTTTGAATATAACCACCATGCAAATAATAAGAGCTTCAACAGACAGCTGAAGCTGCCTGCTACAAAGGTTTTTCTTCTTCTCACTTTCTCCTGTTACTTAACGGAAGCATACAAAATGCAAATAAAATTTTAATTAGGCTAAATTAGGAAAATATTTCTTTAGTACCTGGAGAATGCATGTTGCCAAAGTTTGTGTGCATGAGGGTGCTCTTATGAACCTGCACCCATCCAGCCATGGGGCATAGCTGTGCACACAGGTGGTTTTCTGGCTCAGCCTTGATGCACTCCTGATATATTTGCTCTGATTTGCAGAAAAAATGGCTTTTGTTGGCTTCAAAGGCAGCTTCCGCCCTGTCTGGGTGAAGCTGGTCACTAACGAGGACTCAGCTAAAATCTACCAAGCACTGCCAATCCCTGTGGTGAAGAAAATGAAGTTGTGAGGACACCCTGCTGTGCCTCCTGGCTGCCAGCACTGCCCCATGGGACGGACTACTGAGCGCTCGCCGCAGGCGCCTCGCCAGCCTGCACACCAGGTGTAGCATTTTGTTGTTGTTGTTGCTGTTCAAAAAGAAATCTTACTGTAAGTAGCTAGAGTGACCACATGTGACAGAAAAGCCTTCCTCTGTGACCAGCGTGTGTCCTGTGATCGCCAGCCCCACCCGGCTGGGCTCGCACACCGATGCCGCGTCGACTCTCGTGTTACTAAGCGAGGTTTGACCTGTTCTTACCAGGTGCTGGTTTTATCAGCGCCCCTGTGACAGACTAACCTACGTGCTGCCTCTCCAAGGGAGAGATCTAGGTCTAAAGGCCATTGAGGATTGTTGCTTTTACCAGCCTCTGAGTTGTCCAAACACTTTTTTTTTCAGTAGTGTAACCAGCTGCTCACATACACGTGGAATGTCAGTTCAAAGGCTGGTTGACAATCTGAGGCAGAAAGAGTATATATTTGAACGATTAATTAGATGCTGGGAAATGTGACTGGACAGTAGGCATTTATCCTAAAGCTTCTGTGAGGTTTGATCAAGCTCTTTGGGTTGTGTTTTGTACATGCAACCCAAGGCACATAGTTGGGGAAGAGATGAGAAAAGGAGCAGACAAAACATGCCAGTGGAGACTGATGAAACCACATATTTCTGCTAGAAGGAGAGCAATGCCAATTAGCACATGTATTTTCTCAGCCTTTCGCATACAACCTTTCCCCTCTGTATAATAGTGTTCAGGATCAGTCTGGAGGGTTTATGGTTGCCAGTTAAAGCCATTCCTTTCAGGGCTTCCAGTTTTTAGCTAGGAATACTGAGACTTACCTTATTCAACATCAGATAATGTCCTCGCCTTTCCCAGGACATCAGAGGGAACAGGATCAGACTGCTCTGCTGTGTGTTGCTTTCTAATCCTGTCCTCAGGCTTAAGGATATTATTGTCTTGGTCCTCCTGGAAGAGTTACATGAGACCTGCATGAAAGGTGACAGAGGTCTTACCAGGCAGCTGAAGAATTAAAGTGGGAATCCCCATGCACTAGTTGGATGTCTCGTACCTCCTGTCCCCCTGCTTGAAACAATACTTGGGTAATGAAGGCAGATTAGTGTGAATCAGGACTCTACAGGGGCATCTCTTGAAGCTGGGAAAGTAAACACTACCTTGTAAAACACTGAAAGCACTTCTAGTGTTTAATAATATTTCTGTGTGTTGCTCAGAAATGCCATGAAGGCGTCTCTGGAGGCTGTGGCTGTTCTAAGAAATCTGAGGGCAGGGGGGAAGTGTAAAAGACAGGATGATGAACCTTTTAAAGTGCATAGAATGACAATTTTGCCAATAATATTTGGGTTTGTTTCCCCACTTTATCCCTGCCTGTCCCCATTGCCACATAAATTATTATAGTTGCTGATGGCTACTTCATTTTGCTCTGTCTTAAGTAAAATTTATGTAATTAAATTGCTTTTCCCCCACAGTATCCAAAATGCTACCTTGCAGCTAGACTGAAAAGCAAGGATTTCGTGTGTCATTCCAAAGGCTGGGCAGGTGCTGTACTCTATAAGCCTGGTTTAGATCAGTCACTCTGAAAGTCAAAGCAACCATGAGTAAAATTTAGGTAATCCTGTAAGTTACATTCCTCTCAAGCCTCTCCTGGGTTTTGAAACTGGAAATGTTCTTTTCAGTCTTATTATATAATTGTTTCAAATTCATGGAATGTCATGTGTATTGTATTTGGAAAAAAAAACGAAGAAGGAAGAGCCAAGTGTTCCCTCCCTGCTTCCCAACAAGAGTCTGTTAACAAATGTTCCTCAGGCACTTGTGCTGTTTCCAGAATGAATGGCCAACACTTGTAAAAGGCAAGTAAGGTGGATTGGTTTTTTCCCCAAATTCTTAGGATGGTTTGCGGACTTAACAAACTATTCCAAACATGAAAGAGTCAGTCTCACTGGTGGTTCAACCATGATCGCACAAACATTGTTTATCTGATGTTCTCAGATGGCCAAAATGGAGCCACATCCATGAAGTCAAGGGAACAAACTGACAAGAAGTCCCTTGAGTCCATCAGTCTGGGTTATCTAAACCTTTTCACTGCCCTGAGCAAATTGCATTGATGCCATTGCACCAGTGTTGGTGGAATACACTTGCTTTCAAGAGATGGACCAAAGCAGGAGTATTTCTGAGCACTTAACAGATGGTGGGCAGGAAAACTGGGCTTGGAATATGCCTGGAGTGGGATCTGGCTTTGTACGACCCCCAGGGCAGGGGTTGCCCTCTGTGGTGCTTCACTGGCCACAACCATTTCCCCTCTCCTGCTCCCTGTAAGTGTATACATGGCCAGGAGGATCACACCAGGTGGGTCTATCCCCTGACAGGTTTGTTCAGCTTCTACAGCAGCTGCCTTTATGCTGAAGTGTAGGTTCTGATTTTACTGTTTTGGGAATTCTCAGGGTGAAATCATAAGACTTGGCTCTAGGAAAAAAACTTTTTTTTCTTTCCTAAAAATCTCCTCTTATTAAGAGAAGAAAACTTTTAAGTAGCTTGTTCTATCATGCAGAGCTTGTCACATGGGGCCTGTTTTGGAGCTCGGGTGGGTCTCACGCTGTGAATATGGAGTAGGGAATCACTGCAGTCTGTAATCCCGAGGGATAGCAGAGCATTGTGGCCGTGTACCGGGACAGCCATGCCAGTGAAATGCAAAGGGCTCCCGTTGACCTTCATGGGTGGAGTCAGTGTGTTGCTCTGAAGACAGAATGAAGCCTGATACCATCACCAGTCAGCAAGAGCTTTGTGCCATACGATTACTGTTTAATCTTTGACTGTTCTAGAAACTGCACGTGCACATTCTGACTAGTGAATTACCTGACTGCTTGTTCCTTGTTCATCCTGTACAGTCGCTGCACAAGCTGCAGTGACCCTCTTTTAATGTTTTATTACTGCAGATGTTTCCGTGTTTGCCTATGCAGTTGCCATTGGTAGAGTGGGGGTTTTTGATTGCATTTTGTTTGTTTGTCTCTTTGTTTGTTTGGATGTTTGGGGTTTTTTTTGCCTCTGTTTGAATGCTTGTTTTACCTGTCGCCGAAACAGCTGGTCCTTTTTCGGAGTTAGATGTTTGTACATTTTCTTATAGACTTTCCAATGAAAAAAGATATATTTTCTATTAATTTATTACAATGGCACTAAGACAACTAAATTGCAGACATATGAAGCATTTTTACTGGAGTTGAGCATTGTCCAGGTTGTTAAGGAGGTCAGCAATATGTCTTTTCTGATAATCTGCTTTGCACTTGGAAGCTCTCTGTGTCCGCAGACCGTGGTAATGCATTGACTGTCGGGTTTATGATGACAAGAGCTCTTGGGACATTGGTTCCAACAGATTGTGGCTTACAAATGAAATAACATGTAGTTGTTTGGAGTACACAATTGTTTATCAAAATAAATATCGAGTGCAAATTTCTTATTTTATTTTTGACTCCCTACTTATTTGAAAAGACAAAACCCAGGGGGCCAAACAACCCCCTGTGTGCATTTGCTGGCCGGTCTGCACAGACCTCAGCACATTTCACTGCCTGCCCCATCACACACTTGCAAGATCTGAGAGAGGAAGATGGAAAAGGAAGGAAATGGAACTAGGAAGGGGGATATTATAGTGGGCAGCCATTGGAAAGGCCTGTATTTGGGGCAGGTGGGGGACTGTTAGTAGATTAAAATAAAAATCTTGTTCCCTTGTTCCCAAAACTTATTTTTTCATTGAATAGGGTGAACATGGAGTGAATATATATATGGCAATAATATATAAAACGTGTACAAAGTTTTTGTAGTGGGCAGCTATCAAGGCTTATGAGAATTTCACTGTCACATCAAGTAAGACTTTGTAAAATTTTCACCCTGAGATGGTGCCAGCTGGGCAGACTCTACTATAAACCTTTTGTAGGGTCCAAAACCGGAATGGGATTTTTTTTTTTATGGAGCAATCAGCATTTCTAACATCCAAACACATTTATTTTTTAACCAAGTATCAAAACAGTAGCTAGTGCATTAGAGGAGATGACAGGTCAGGAAACTGGAAATGCACCCTGCCCACTTGTGTACAATTCGAATTACTGATACATATATATTATATTATATTAATTATATATCGTTTATCTGTAATTGCCGGCGCAGCCGTTCCCTGTCCGCGAGCTCCCTCTCGCGGCCGCTCTGGGCGCAGCTCCCGCTCCCGCCGTGCCCCGGGTGGTTCCGTTCCCGGCTCTCCCAGCGCTTCCCTATCCCACATGACAGTGATGTCCCAGCTGAGCGTCACACTCCTTGTCAGCCTCTTCTGGGCAACAAGCGCCTGAGCTCTCACAGCTTCTGCTGGCAGCCACAGGAGGTAGGGATGCTCCCTGCGCTGCTTCACAGAGCTTTGATTCTTCCAAATCTGCTGGACCATAAGAAATGTTTTACCAAGTCCCCAAAGTGCATTTTATGCAACCTTTGCAGACCTTCAGAGCAGCCAGTGCATCACCTCCACCAGAAGCTGAAGCCACTGTGATGTGTCCAGGCTTTTTGCGCCCCAAAGGGCATCTCAGCAGCTGTCCCAGAGGCTGTTCCGTCACCCCACTTTCTTTCTGACCAAAGGATGGGGGAGGGATGTGTAGAAACCACCACTGCAGCTACACCCTTCCTCTTGCACGGCTTCTTCACCAAACACACCTCCAGAAGCTCCTCCCTGTGGTGATCCCTTGGCCATGGAGATGAACCCAACACTTACACTCACTGTATAAACTTAAAAACAAAACCCAAGGTCTCCATCACTTTGCAAACAGAATGATTTGCAGTTTCTAAGTCTCAGATGTAGTATCTCAACAGTCAGGAGTGGTACCAGGACATGGAAAGGGGCCTTTGATAAGGGAGCAGTGACAGAACTCAACAGAACATTGCTCTAGAGGAAGCCACTTAAAAATAACTATTTCTCCTCCTTTGCCCAAGGGTGTAATGTGAGATCAAATGAAATTCCCAGATCCACCGTAACCTCATCTCCTCTCCTATTGTTAGTGTTGGATGAGTAGTACAGGATAATGTTTCTTAAAGCACAGATACCTCACCTGAAACCCAAGGGTCTGTCAGTTGATAGCAATACCCCAGGAAATAATTGCAGTCGCCTTGACTTTTATTTCTGCTTTCCCGTAGTCCAGTTCCAGTATTCAACTGGTACCACTTCAGCATTTGGATGTCTGTTGAGCATGGTCTGCCCTGTTACAAATCTAAAGTTGATTTTCTCATCCCAGAAAGAGAAACTGTCCTGGCTTATCACTACTGCTGAAAATAACAATGTGTCTGAAATATATTTCAGGCCTCACTCGGGTTATCTGAGAACTCACCAATATGGCTTAAATGGTGGTGCTATGTGGGAACAGGGGTTGGGAGGATCAGTGATAAGATGGAAAGTGGCCTTTCCCTTGTTAGGTTACACAGCTCATTAGTTCACAACAAACCACCTGGCAGCCACATCAAAGCAAAGAAAGTTGAGTTTTTCAAAATCTCCTGCTCAACTGCTGCCCTAAATGCCAAAGCACTTGCATGTCTGGGCTTCCATTAATCTCCCTGGCAACTCCATCCTGTTATAACTGCAATTATCTAAAGTCCACACAGTTATTAACATGTTTTACAGCACCTGAAAATCAACAGCTGACTATCAAATCACAGGGGTATGGCTGTGGTTACAACTGACAGGATGAATAATAAAATATCCATACAAAAGTATTGTGTAATTTAAGTTATGCACTTAACTGATACGAAATATCAGTTTAGATGAGGGGGATGAAAACTGACTTATTTTTAGTTTTTGCAAAAGAAGTTGAATGAAATAAAAGTTGCACTGAGGACAAGTTAAAAAAACCAAAACCCAATCAAATATACAGGATGGCCTGTGGGCATGGATCTGGGAAATAATATACATATTATCACATAAATACACATATTAAACCTCTGTTTCTTCATTGACTCACCATGTGCTCAACCACACTATTTTTTTTTCCAATACACCTTTGCAGTACAATTATTCCTGTATAATTCAGTCTTCCTCATTACAAAGAAAACTTTACATAAGTTACAGCAAGATCCAGGTCACTTCATGGTGCTGATCAATCCTTGCACCTTGCAAGCAAATTCCAGGGCCTTGCTCTTTCCAGCACACACAGAGCCTTGTTGACATGTAACTCTGCTGTCAGTGAAGGCACTCAAATGGCTTTAAATATTAATGATTTAAGGAGTGCTCAATGCTCTGGTCAGTGCTCCCCACAGAATTAGTGAGCATGGCACCAATGGAGAAGTCCAGCCTTTGTTCAGATATAGCTAATAATTACCTTTAAAAGCAGCAGATGCTATAGGCAGTAAAGATGGACACAGTTTTTTTGGAAGTACCACTAAATTACCTAAGGGAAAAAAAAAGTTTTGGTTATAAACCTCATGAATTCGATCATTTTAGTCCCTATTCTGTAAAAAACGAGGGTCTCTTCTGTCCAACGGCAACAGAGCAGAGACACAGCAATTGTGGGCTAAGAAAGAAAAAAGTTTCTGTTTCTGAGAGGTGTCAAGAATCAACACATTCTTTCCCCATTTCATGCCACGTCCAGGCCAAGGATGTTACCAATAGGATTATTGTCACAGCCCCAGCAGTCACTGAGCCACCTGAATATTCAGAACTCTGATACAGGTCACCTCTGTGCTGCTCTTTCAGAGCTCCTTTAACTGTCCTGTTTCTTCCTCTCACAATACCAATGCCTATGTAATAATAATAAAAAATTAATATATATAGCCCGAATTTTTTTTAAGATCAATTATTACTGTTAATTTAAATGGTGGTTAACAGATCTGGTTTTCATATTACAGAAACAATGATATAATGTCACTGATAACCCAGGCAACACCAGTATCAGCAGTGAAAATAGAATACATGGGAAAGAAACAAAGCATTTACCAGCTGTCCTTGGCTAAAGGCTGGCACACTGTGTCATGCTTGATTGCAATGTTACATCAGCTTTTTAAATGCTAATCCAAACCTGCACTGCAGAGAACTCCAACCCCCTACATCACCTGACTTCTCTACTGGAGGAGAAAAGATACCATCAACCAAAAATCCAAGTGGAGTGTTTTTCCTTCTTGAATCCAAGCAGCTCTAGCCTTCCTTGCAATTTGATATTTTACCTGAATTCAGTGGGTTTTGTCCTGTTAAAATGGCACAGTATGAAAGACAGAAAATACTATATGCAAAAATAGTTAATTTTATCTCAGAGAAAGATCAAATGGAAATGTATCAATGGACCTATTAGGATGTCAATAATCTTAGTAATGAGAAACACGAGAGTACCAATGAAATAGGCATTTTAAAAACGGGGCCTCCCAGTATTCAGGCACGGGTTCTTTAAATTTCTATAAATGTCCAGTGCAATTAAAAAAAAACAAACCTGGAAAAGGCAAATGGTGCTACTCCTTGAATAGAAAAGGAAATGAGCCACAGATAAAGACTGGAAATAATTTCCAAGCCTTACCATAAACCCCTTGAGAACAGCAGCCAAGTATCAGACAAAAGTAGGTTGTTCTGTATCTTAGCAAACTGGTGTATTAATTTATGATTTCCTTTTCAGGAGAAAATTGAAAGAGTTTAGGAACAGTAACAGGAACATTGAGTCTCCTAGAAGTCAAGGCTGACCTGACTGTTCAGAGAAATGCTTTGACCACTCTAAGTAAAAATCAGAAATCCTGTCCCAATTGTCATAACAGGCTTAAAGATAGAATTTTAGAAATTGGGAGATCACCTAATAATAAATACAGTAACAAAGCTAAAGGTAAACTCTGAGAAGCTGAAAAAAAAATGGGAATCACAAACTTCCCTGCTGGCAAGTGATGTGTATAAAGAGACAGGATGTGCAGGAGATAGAGGGAAGGCTGGCAACAGGTAGGGCGTTAGAGGGAACATCACTGCACCATCACAGACAAATCTTAGCAGTGTTGTAACAACAGCACTTGCAATTCCTGTCCTTCTTAAATGATTATGGACACTGCTTGCATCTCTTAATTAGTAGGATTTAGTAGCTGGTGGACTTGATGATCTTAAAGATCTTTTCCAACCTAAATGATTCTACAATTTGTTATAAATTCAATTGCCAGCATTCATTCACTCACTGCAGCCTGAACTTGCCTTGGGTCTTCTGAGCCCTGGTCCTGGCAATTTAAACATCAAATTCCCTACTTGCTGATGAAGTTCAGCCCTCAAGAACAGTGGATGCACCTGTAATCTTGTAGGTCAGGATGTAAATTGACTTTTTTTCTTAGTAAAACAGATAATGCTAATATATACTGTGTGCCTTATCTTAAACAACAGAAAAGCCACAACAAAACACCACAAACCTCCCCCCCAACAAAAAAAAAAAAAAAAAAAAAAAAAAAAAAAGCCAGAATATTTTTTCCAGTATTTTATTACATAAAAAGTTGATTGTCCATTGGAAATTTTTCACAAAGTGCAACCACATCTTGTGTAGTATCATTGACAAACTATTGGGTTTTTTTCTGAGAAGGACAGCTGTGTTAAAAATATAACAGTAACTTAGAAAAGTTAGTTATGGCACTAAACAGACAAACCAATAAGCTGGGGGGAGAAAGCCAGCAGACACTTAGCTGTCATGAAAACAGGTGATTTTCCATGTACCTCTGTACAGAAAGACACTTAGCTGTCATGAAAACAGGTGATTTTCCATGTACCTCTGTATAGAACTGAAATAAAAAGGAAATAGTAAGAGCTATAATTACCACCCTACCTGTTGAAATTAGTTCCAAAGGAGGTATCTGAATGCCCTGTATGTAGAACCAAAAAAATATGTTATTGAAAGCCTGGTAAGACTCCAATGAAGAATTCATCTTCTGAGGTACTTATAGAACGTTAGTGACCTTAAGTAACTTTTTGAAGACATTTATTTTTATATATACATAAATTTATGTGCGTGATAGCATTTGGGCTTCTTAAATCATCACTAAATAAAATTTGCTTACGTAACACTGTACCAGGACAAGTACAAGGGTCTCAAAGACTTTGCCAGTTTCAAAAGGCAATCTAAGTTGTTTTGGAGTAATGAACTGTGACACCAGAGAAAGACTGGCTGGTAAAGCAGTTCCTGCCCCACAGTGCCATATTATACTTAGTAGTGTATTTCAGTTATGTGTTGAGTGTAAAGCATGAAAAAAAGGGAGAAGAAAAATGGAAGACAAAAAAACCTACTTGAAGGCAGCATTTTGTATTTTATATCTAAAAGCAACTACCAAGTCATCATACCTATTAAAAACCTAAAAAAAAACCCCCAAACAAAAACCCAAACAAACCTAAACACTTTGAAATTTTAATAAGCTATGGGGCACAAGACCTACCTGCATTTGGCATAGGCAACTTAATGACTCAGAAACAATCAAACAAAAAAACTTGGTCAAGTGCCTGGTTCAATTTTGACAAAGCTCCTTTTAACTACAAAGGGGAAAACCCCAACCTACTGTAAATGTAGATTTATGAATGACTAAAGTATCTATTCTCAAAAGCTAGGCTATAGCTATAGTGCAGTAATTGTTTCTCAAACATTCTCAAATTCAATTTGTCAAAAAAAAAAATAATCATTTTTATGTTTCGTAACATGAGAACTACAAAAACTGCATTTTCAGTGTTTTTGATCAAAATCTGAATTGTCATCTCTATACTACAGATTTAAGTTAAAAAAGGAAAAACCTCATTAATATTTCATTTTTATAGTTTCATCTCACCTCTGTTCCTCTCTTGAGATGAGAAGCAATACTGTTTAAAAAGGGTGGTGCAAACCCAGAATATGTGACTAAATCATAAATTAGTTATGAACAAGAAATGGACTGCACATCTCTCCTACCCAAATGTCTACTGAGACTTCTCAACTCCGCTACACATCCGGATTAACAGCAGAATATAAAAATTAATACAGTTAATCCTGAAGAAACACATGACTTTAATTTTTCCATTCAAACAGGCACAGACCTATTTAATGAAGTGCAGCTGGAAAGCTTTCTTTAATCCTAAATTCACACAAATACAATTAAAATTAAATAAAATGGGTCACCCGGAACCTTCATCAGCATCATTTAGTCCTTACATACAGAAACCAAAAATGAGTTAGTCTGCCCCTGGAATACCTAACCAAATGCAGAATTATTTAAAAGGTTTACTACTCTGTGAAACAGTAAGTTTAGTGACATCTTTTATTTTAGAACAAACACAGTTTCGTACTTTTGATACTGAAGTATTCCACAAGGTCAACCGTTATGGTTCAAGTAGGACCTTTTATCCAAAACACTTGGATTTTAGCACCTTAAATAAAGAGTTAAAGTAACATCTTACTAGCATCGAATGAAGACAGTTAATACTGTGCTCATCCTCTGGAAAATTATGTGGACCATACTACTAGGTGCATTTAGTCCCTATAACAGAGAGTAAGGCAGAAGGCAAACAATTCTAAGCAATGCTTTTGACTGAATACATTCTGAATAACAACATAACCTTCCCAATTATATAAAGTATTTGCTCCCATACATCAAACTTCGTAGTATTCAAATTGAGTGGTCATTTACAATCAATCACATCAGTCAGGAATTTGTACCCAAAAAAAAAAAAAACAACCAAACCCAAATCTGGTTATTAAGCATCAGTAAGTGATATGTCTAACTAAAATTTTAACTCTGTATTGTGACTAGTGCTTTTACAAATATTTAAACAAACCGTTAAATCAATAAACCCAATTAACTTCAGAGTTAAAGCTATTTCTTTTCACTCGCCATCTGGGTAACAGGGCACACATAACATTTGCTTCCACAGGCACAGTTCTGAATGCCCCGAATCTGGCTTTTCCTTTCACCCCAATACTGCTCATGCAGGTGCTGTAATTCCATTAACTTCTGAAGGGCACAGAATCTCCTTTCTGCATGGATTTGGAGTGCATTAGCCGAGTACCTGCCTAGCTTCTACCATGCTCCTTAGCACTTCCAAGGATTTCTTGGGACAGAACAGATTAAGTTTATTTTAAATAAACAAGCAGTCTAACCAGACATGTCCTAAACCCTGTAATTTCAGGCATCTTTGGCCACTGTAACACTGTTCTTTGCAACTTTGGGAGTTTTGCACCAGCTGAGTCTGTCAAACTGGCTTCCAAGAGAATCCTTTCGCACTGCACTTGGCTGTCTGACAGCAGCTGTGAATCAATGACCAACTTGCACATCCAAGATGGATATCTACAGATGAACATCAGTGTATTCTGAGACCATAATTCTTCTTTTTCACTTAAATTAAGTTTGATGTTAGACACACAGATTCGTATGTTAATTTTAAACAACAACAAAAGCATAAAACAATTACAAACTAAAGTAGTCAATTGCCGGTATGAAGTGTCATCTTTCCCGTAACTAAACAAATGGCCAACAGTAAGGAGTAAACTGGTGAATTTCAACACAAAAATTTAAACCTCAGTAGTCTCTGCTTCCTCCCCTCCACCCCCCAAAACCCAAGACTCATAAGGAGATTCCTTTCAAGGAGCAGCAGAGCATGGTTCAGTCTGGGTAACGCGTCCGTCATAGCTCCTCTCTCTGTTTGGTCGCTCGGTTGTCCTCTTTAATGCTACTGGATTTCTTCTCGGCATCTTTTTTCTTCTTTGCTTTTTCAGGTTTTGTTTTGTTTTTCCCTTTCTCATTTTCATCTGCTCCTTTGCCAGGATAAACTTGACCTTCCAGAGTGACATCCGCACACCTTTCTTGATTTATCAGGAAGTCTTTGATCTCCCAGGCATAGCCACCATCACGGAGCATAAAGATGGCCCGATTGGAGCCAACAATAAACCTAAAGGAAAGACCCATATCTTTTTCAGTTAACTCTGTGCTTTTCAAATACTACAGCATTTGCTTAATTCAGAGCACCTCCACAACTGAGGCACACATTTAAGAGAAAGATGCTGGTCTTGTTGTTGCCTGGGGATGGGGACAAGAGAACAATCTTCTAGGATGTTTAAGAATGAATTGTATTAGTTTATAAGGAGGCAAGAATATGAAGAAAATTTAAGAACTAATTTGGGACTATGTAAAATCTACTAATGAGCACTGAATTTGCTTTATACACTTTCTGCAACCCTTCTCAGCCTCAATACAAGAGCGCAACATTCTCCTGTTTCAAAATGATCCCCTCTGTCTGAGAGAAAGAAAAAAAAAAGTCACATTTTTTTAGCCAGGGGAACAAAAGGCCTTTTGTGGTGACAAGTCTTCCAAGTGTGATGTTTTCCACTATGCACATAAAGGCAAACTACAGCAGCTAAAATTGATAAATAGCTGAAAAGTAATGAGGAAAAAAAGAATCCAGGCTATATATAAACACACCATGTCTAAGCACTGAAAAGATTTGTGCACCACACCAGTGGTTTTGTAGCCTGACTTGAAACAAATTGGAATATAAAGTGATACAGAAACAAATAAACAGTAAGGGATTATGGAGGTGGGGAATGACAGAGGATGAACAGTTCAAAAGGTTTTCAGGAAGAAAGAAACAAGAGTTCTGCAAAGGCAGGAACTTTATCCTTGTGTATCCCAGTTTACCTTTGCACGTCGTAGTTGGCATTGAAGAGGCCGCCCTGCCACAAGCTGGTGATTTCTTCTGTCTCCTTTTCTGTGGGATTTCCCGACACCGTGACAAACATCATCAAAGTCTTCCCCTTTTTTGTCAGCTTCAGGATGCTTTCAGGCTTGCCTGGATCAATTTTTGAGAAATCTATTGGTGCTGGAGGCCTCTTGTGTTCAGGGAGATCTCCCTCTTCGATGTCATCATCTTTCTGTTTTGAAAAGGACAAGGAGGCTTTAAATTAAGTGTTCCAAAAGGATGCTCTTTTTTTTTTTTTTTAAATTTCTTTGCTTACAGAATAACTCTTTTTTGACAAAATATTTTTTAGTTTAATGATGGAGATTTTGGAACCAAAAGAAACAGTGACTTTTGTTTCAGGAGTGCTCTTTCCATTTATAACCCTCCCCTCAAAATGATACACATTTTTGTATTGACAGGTAGAATTTCATTTTACCATGTACTGAGAAATATTTCAGCCTCAAGGCTAATTCAATACAATTCCACCTAGGAAATTCATAAAATAACACTTTTTTTTCTTCACAGTTTCACAAAAATGTATTAAGTATATGAGATGAAATAAGAAAGTCACAATAAAAAACCCTCATATACACATAAACAAAAAATCATTCATCTGCATTTTGCTTTCAGAGGTCAAAACTCACCTCTGGGAATCATGCAATTGCTTGAGAATTTAATTTTCCTTTCTTTGTTTCTTTAAATAAATAAAACCACATGAATTCAGATTTTCAATGTTCATGCCACAGGAAGATTTTATTAAAGGTTTCATGACTTTTCTCATGCACAGATGCAGCTCACAGTCTGACAACATAATCACCAAGAATAAATCACTCTTACAAAAAAGAAAAGAAACCCCTCTTGATGACTTTGCTGAGGCTGACAGGCATTTAAATATTTAGAAAGGCACAATTCAAACTGCTGCCCCTTGAAACAGCTCACAACAGAGGAGTGAATATAGTGACAACTTACATTAAGCCAGAACTTGATTTCTTAGACAGTGTTTGTATCATAGAATTAAAAAGCAAAAAATAGAACAGAAAAACCCATAAGTCTTACACTGGCATCCACCCAAGCACTAGTAAATAAGCAGGAATTAAGGCAGATATTTTAGGTGTTGTCATGACTTCAAATACACATGACTATTAGGAACATGAACTGCAGCAATACCTAAAGATATCCCCTTCAGAGGCCTCAAAGGTCAGGAGCCAAGCTTGATTTTTAGGACTTAGTATGCATTACCCTCACATCTCTGCACAGGCATGTACACAAACCCAACATCATCCTCCTACAACACCATAGCCTTTAAAGGTTAAAGTTTTATACAAGTGACTTATGTTCTTTCCCCACCTCATTTCCATGGAGTTTGTTGTCTTCCTGATAAGCGTGTCTAAAGTTTAGGTACCACCGAACAAAAGTTGTAGAAGCCTTAGATTTTATCCTTTCTTTCCTTACTAAATATCTGTTTCAATTTTGCAAGTCTGAAATGCCTTCAAGTAGTTCACATGCCTTTGAAATTTTCATATTAAGTGAACTGGGAGGAAAGGAGAGCCCCAGGAAAGTCCCACTGCTCTCAGTAAGTGGGAACATTACTTATCTTGGAGGAAGCTGGAAAATGCTGAGATTGGTGAACTACACTAAAAATATAAAATCTTACATGATTGAATGAAAAACGTTCTTCAGAATTAAAAGCAAACTGATCCTTAATTTAGTCTGGTTTGGCTAGTGCAAAGCCAGCTTATTTCACAGTTTTGAAAGAGAAAGGCAGAAAGAAACGTTTCCAAATACTCCTTACGTAATACAGAAACTGACTACGGATTTAGTGACAACAACCTACTAACATATACCACCTATTTTTCCCTGAACTATTCAACTAAATGCTTCTAAAGCTGTATTATTACCGTTTGATTGGAACTATTATGAGAAGCTGTCAAAAGCTCCCTTAAATGACAATTCTTTTCTTGATCTTGTACAAACTATCATGCAGTTTAGTGTTTATAAAGCTATTTACAAAGTAAAAACCTGGAAGCGTAAGCTTTTCCTTTGAAAAGTCTAGCAGACTCATTCACTTTAACAGTAGCATGAGGTTCCAGAGGGAAAGCATTACAGACACAGTAATAATTACATATGCCTTCCCTTGCTCCTCCCCTCAGCTCCCCATTCTCACGCATTTCTCATAAATGCCCTGGATTTTTATATTTAAAAACATTAGCAACATGTCACTTAATTCCTCCACCTATCCAATGACCTTAGCTCAGAGTCAAGCCTGAGAAACCCTGAGCTTATAACAACAATGAACTATTTAAAGCACGTGACCTTTCAGTAACAGAGAGACCTCCGGACCAGATTCTCAGTTCTGTTTCCAGCTCCCCAGGACTCAAGGCTTCTGGAGAGTCCCCTTCCATGAGGGAAATCCCTCAGTGCCTTCCTTCAAGCTCTAGTTGTGCAACTAAGCTGCTGAAATGCCTCTGCCTCTTTTCCCTGTTCCCTATACTCGTTTTCCACTAGATCACTCTCCTGGATCACCAGGCAGTCATGCACATGGTGCAAGGGGCAGCACGAGAGCCGGCACAGAGAGGTGGCTGCTCCTGCTGGGAAGGCTGCTGGAGACACAGCCTCAGCCTCACCAGGCTCATGGCCAAACCCAGGCATGTTATAGCCACCATCCTCCAGTGGTTTCAGATTAATTGCCTGAGAAATAAAAAAAATTAGAAGTCATCTCACTCTACTGAATTGATTCTGTACAGTTCCATGCCCTGTGCCCCTCACTCCCGAGCATAATTCCTGCTCTTATCCAAATTCACAATGGCCCCTTTGTTTCTCATCCCACTCCATCAAGTGCACTCATGCCCTTTTTTCTCCTCTGTCCTCCAGCCACCACCCCCTCAAGTCTTTCATGGTCCCTGTGCATCCTGACTCCCACCAGGCAAAATGCCATGCAGCTGACCATCCCGGAGACCAAACAGCCCTTAATTGTTGAGCCCTGCCTCAGTAATAACTCTGCTCTTTTGGGGCTCTGCTCTCTGTGTCTCTCCTCAGAGGCAACACCAGCCTGAGCAGCAGCAACTCCACCGCCACTCTGCCACATCTGCACACAAGCATTTGTGCTGCACATGGTGGCCTGGATCAGAGACCTGCTCCAGCTGAAGAGGAAAAACCCTCAACAGCCTCCTGACCTGCGTGCCACAGGGCACAGACAAAAGTACAGTCAGTCTCACAACAGCACTAACCTGAGCCTCCCTTTCATCCAGGCATCTGGCTCAAACTCAGAGATGCTCATCTCGTAAGATTGTTTCCTACAATGCCAAATTTGGTTGAAGTTGGGCAATATTATCATTTAAGCCCTGATTTTTTAGCAGCTAGGACTACCGGGTCCTTGGCTGATCCCAGTAACAGAAAGGCAAACTTTGAGGTTTTTTTCTGATTTTATTTCAAATTTTAACTCAATTTTCTAAGAACCTCCCTTCCTAAAGGCAGATACACAGTAACAGTCCATGGGATGAACAAGTCCCCAACCTTCAAACCAGGACCAAGGCAAGCATCCTTACTTCTCACGGAAGTTACTTCAACTGTATTTCACACTCAAAACCTACTTCTCCACCTTGACTTACAGCTGTAACTGGTGTTATTGGAAACAGAAGTTTTCACTCCATTATTTCCTTCAGTTTTTGTGCAACATATTCCATGAAAAAACCTCATGGGAAAGAGAAAATGACAGTGATGAGTGCTCTGGCATTTAACAGAAGATGATGGAAGACAAAATAGTGAAAGGAACTGAACAGTAGCATGACAACCACATGGAGAAGAGAGTGATGGGAAACCAAGGAAAGTTAAGGCAGCGGGATGATGGGGGTGAAGGAGGACGAAGAGAGCTGGAATGAGAAGCCTTTACTGTGAGGAGCGATAAGAAAACCAACACAAACCAATACCACTACATATCTATTCACGTAAACGTGAAATGAATATTCCTCCTGGTATGACCCCCTCGGTCACAAAATGAATAATCCTCAATACTCTAAAAAAACCTGATTTTTAAGATGCCCAGGCTGCTGGCGTGCACCGAGCGCCGGGAAGCGGGACAGGGCGGCAGGGCAGGCTGAGGGCAGCTCCGCCAGGAGACGCGTCTGTGGCCCTCGCCCGGACTTCGCAACCCCCCCACAAGGACCCAGAAGCTCGGAGGGAGCAAACCGCCACCTGCCACCCTGCACCGGGCTCGGGGATCCCGCCCTCCCGGTCACCACCAGGCCCGGGGCCGCCAACCCCTGCGGGGCCGGGAAGCGCGGCCGCTCCAGCGCGGGGCCGGCCCCGCTCCTCGGCAGCCCCGGGGCTCCCTCCGCGTGGTCCCGGCCCCTCCCGCACCTCCCACTGCTCCAGCAGCCGGGCCATGTCCGCGTCGTTGTAGTCCCGAATGTCCTTCTTCTTGGGCGGCCCCGCCCGCCGCTTCCCCTCGGGCCCTCCGGCCGCGACCGCCGCGCTCACACACAGCGCCAGGGCCAGCAGCGCCCAGCCCGCGGCCGCCGCCATCTTCTGCCGCTGTCGGGAAGGCGGCCCCGGCCGCCTTATGGGCGGGGGCAGCGCGGCCGGGCCGGGAGGAGGAGCGGGGAAGGCGGCGGAGCGGGGCGGGCACGGCCGGGACGGGGGCAGGGGCTCGGGATAGGAGGAGGCAGCGGCTGCCCCGCAGCGAGGGCGGCTCCTCGGTGCTGAGGGGGACAGCGGACACCCCCTCCCGCCTGCCCCGGGTGCCGCTGTCCCGGCACAAAGCGCCGCTCCCGGCGGTGCCGCCCCCGGGCGCGGCCCTGCAGGGAGCGAACGCTGGGCATTGTCGGGTTTTAAAATGAGTAAATAAATGATGGCCCAGCTCCTGGGATCTAAGCTTGTGATTGTTTCTTGTTGCCTTCTTTTTTTTTTTTTTAGAGCAGGACGAAAAGTATCGTCTTGGCTAATCGATGTGATAGGAACCGAGCCCATCGCATGAGTCCTCTGATTTTGACTCGTGTCTCATCTATACTAGGTTTAGAAAATTATTAAATTTAAAGCTGTTTTACAACTTCAGAACATCTGACCACCACCACAAAAAAATGGGTTTTTCCTTGTACAGACTATTTTTCCATTATCTCAACCAAATTATATGGATGGATGTCCACATAGCCTTGTTTCAATCTTCAATCTACTTTTTTTTCCCCCACATGGGAGCTGTTTTAATTACAAATAGCACCATCTTCTCTTCAGGCTTTCACCTTGGACTCCGAGAAGTTTAAACTTGGAATTCAAGGAACCATCACTGTTACTGCTACTGGTACAGTTACTGACTACAATTAATATACTCAGGCTGATTAAGTGAACAGACTGCTCTTCCATTCCATCATCCAAGGTGGATCAGGTTCAGAGCAGAGGAACTAATTCTACTGAGCGAACAGTTCAACCCCAATTCTGTTACTGTATATAGTCCTGTAATCATAGAATGGTTTGGGCTGGAAGGGGCTTTGGAGATCATTTAGTTTCAACCCCAGATCATCTAGTTTCAACCCTACAATGAACCAGGAGCCCACTGCCCTTATGGGCACAATGTGCAAATACAAAATAAAAGCAGTCAGTAGGAAGGGGTGTGAGTTTGAGGAGGCTTTTCAAAGCCTGGACTAACTGCTGAAGTGATCAGACACCGAAGGGCCACACGGCTTGTGAACGCCAGGGAGACACGGCCCATGAAGCAGCACCTTGCCAAAAGCACACATAGCATGAGAAACAGCATAGGAGGATGTGGAATCCAAGATTTCAGCACCCCCATAAACAACCAGCCTGGTCTGCAGCCTCCACGCGTTTTTATAACGTTTCAGACACACTGCCAGTGCCCGAGGAACAGGAAGCAGTTAGCCCAGAGCTATTCGTGGAGCTTGTTAAATGTACAATCCATGAAACGGGGCTTAGACAAGGACCTCTCACAGAGCTGTCCAATACCTAAGGAACTAATGAGCACATTTGCTCAGTGATTTCTCATTAAATATAATGAATATCAGGTATACTATATCAGATTGCCTTGATTAATGAGGTTTTACTAAAATATGTTTCTGCTAACTTTTGTTATTACTGGATCATGTGTACATTCACCGGAAAAAAATAAAGACTAAAGATTCAATCTCGGAATGCTGGACTTACCACATAAAATACTTTCAGTGCACTTCTACTAGGAAATACTTTCTCCAATTCTGTTTTTCTTATTAGAACAAACCAACCCAACTTACTTTCTTTAATATCTGATACTACATTCAGATATGGACCTCAAAAGTAATCTACTTTGCTTTGGTAGGCGAACAAGTTGTTAGGAATATCCAGCACTGCACCGAACAACACTATACATTTCCTTGTTGTGCACATAAAAGCTTTAGTTTGAAAGGGAAATATTTTCCGTGCTTGACTCTGACCTTGCAACTCTCTCTGTTCAGGCAAAATTCTGTGTCCAGGAAGACAGAACCCACAAAGTCTGCCCGTTTTGGGTTCAGCTGCAGGACAAACACCTGTTCAGCCTCTGTTCTCTGCTGTTCCTCTTTCCCATGCAGGAAACAAAAGCCATGGAACATGTTATCACTGACAGGAGAAAATTAAATTGCATTTTCTTTTTATTGAAGCACATTGTGTTTTGATCAGAGCATCTACAGAATCATACAAATATGCTTTTTATAGCTTAAGCGTTTTCATATCCCTTAACAGTTTTTATGGTCCTAGCAGCTAACACTATTATGATTGCAATACAGAACATATCCAATAATAGATGGCTACTTTCATTGTAGATTGCAAAAGTAATGCATATAATGCTTTATCTTGTAGCTTAAAGTCCCATCTAGTCAAGCCAGGGAAGGTCTCAAGCTGTGACTCATTTTTGCTTCTGCAACACACACATTTTATTAGTAGTACCTTCAATTATAAAGTTACACCTTACCAGAAAGGCAAATCTACCTCCCCCTCTTGATGTAAACTGTTTTCATTATTGAATAGGGTTGGGTCAAGCTGTAATATGAGAGGATTCAGGATGTTCTAAATTTCTGTTAATGAAGGATTCTCTTTCTCTTTTTCCTTTTTGGAACTGCATTTGTGCAAATTTCCCGTACCATTTTTTCTTATGAGCTGGGAGAAGAATGTGCATATATTTTTAGCTGCCAAAAGCTCTCTCAAGTCTTTGCTGGTGGTACGATTTTCCATTTTAAAGTGTATTCCTATTTGTCACATTTTATTTTTCTTTGCAAATACAGTACAGTGGGGTCTTAAAAGCTTGTTCCTTGACATTCCTTGGAATGAAACCTTAGAGAGAAAAAAAACTTGACTTCATGAAGGAAAGGGCAGTGGCTTCTTGGAAGGACATATATAGACAATTAAGACATTAAACCTACAAGATGAGAAGATCAGACCTAAGCATGCTAAAGGGAGAATGAACATGCAAGGGCTGCCTGCTATGAGCACATGCTATGTCTGGAAGAATTAATTCATTTTAAGAACTCTACTGATACAAAAGGATGTTTAATAGTGCCCAGATGAATTAGGTGTTGTGCAAGGCAGCCTTTTAGCGATTATTTTGGAAATCTAAAATGATTGAGGTCTGGTGTGCAGCTGTGCTCTTCACAGCCTGACCAACACTACAACTGCTTTTGCACCTACTAAGAGAAGGACCATGACAATACTGTGCTAAAAAATACTTGCTGAGTAACAGACCCCAGAAAAGTTCAAGCAAGTTCTGAGATGACCCAACACTCAGCATATTCTTCCCTGCTTAAAAGCACTGTCATACATTTTTACAGAGCGTCAGGATATTATGAGTTATTTTCAGTAAAACATTCAAAATCAGTGTTTTCGTAGGTCAAATTACCTCAAGTGCCCTAAACGTTCCCCTGCAGAGAGAATCTAATGCCCAAGCTCTCATACACAGACAGTGCATGTGTTAATGCAGCCCTCTGAATTTACTCACAGGCAGAGTAAAACTTGAAGAAGCAGATCTGAACATGTTATCTTTAAAACCAACAAGAATATGGCTAAATCTAAAGAAAAAAAGGAAAATTTAATACTGTTACTAGCAGCATACCAAGCAGAATATGCTGTCATCTAGAGCATGAACCTTTGAATGATTCAGAATAATTTCAGCCCTCAATTTAGTTTCATGCATAAAACAAGCACACACACTTGCCATCTATTAAGAGAATGTGAATTCTTGTTCCAGAGCTACTCAGACCTTGAATTCCTGGGTCTAATTTGAAAAATTAAGTCTTTAATTCAAAATTTTCCCAAATTAGGTGTTAATGGTTATGACTTGGATATGAAATTCTGATTCAGGTATAACCCTGAAATTCAGATTCTGAATTCAGTTTTTACCACAAAATAAGTCTTTACCCTGAATTGGTGTTATCCTGTGCATGCACATTTTATAAATTAAAATGTATTGACTGGATGGAGATGTTCAACAAATGACATGATAGCTTCGTATCAATACCTATCTGATGAGGTTTGGGGAGGGAGCATGACCCCTGACTGTCTAGTCATCTGCAATAAAGCTATACACTGCGATCCTTAAATTCAAAAACACCACAGAATGTTCCTGTTAGTACTCATCTTACTGCAAGACTTGCTACAGATCTGTGCTGGTTAAAACTATGTACCAGTTACACAATTTAAAGTTACCCAATTAAGAAAAGAATTACATTAAATCAATGTCAAAGAAGCTTTGCACAGTTCCCACAGGAATTCCATTTATAGTCTCATTTTCGCAATCTAAATGAAATTAATTTTGTAGTCCCAATTTAATTTTAGGTTTACAGGTCAGTTTTGGCATCTACATCTAATGTAAGTAATACATTACATGAACTTCTGATGAATTAGAGGTGCTAGGCTTAAACTGTTAATGATCAACAGCTCTCCTCACTGAACAATCAGGCACAATGAGAGCAGTGGAGGATCAGAGACTTCTGTAAAAATATCTATTAAATTTCTCTCATGATACATAGTCAAGGAGGACAGGAAGGGGAGAAACCCAAACCCTTCTGTAGTGTCTTACAGCTGGAGGACAGAACATACCACCAAAAGTGCCATTCAGGAAGGGTGGGCCCTTACACATTTTGTTCAAAATACTACATTCTCTTTTGATCTCAAAAAACCCAGACCTAAGAGTCTGAAGGGAGAGCCTTGGATTCTTGTTTATGCTGGACCACTGGAATGAGCAGTTTTTACCACTCTTCCATTAAGTGCTTCTGAGTTTCAAAGCAACTGACCTACAAACCTGCACCTGGCCCTTCTCACCTGCTCCGGGGAGGGAGAATGGACACAAGGAGCTACTTCACACCTAATGCTCTCCCAGGCACCAGCCTCACAACACAGGAGGTGCAGGATGGATATCCATATGTGCAGATGGTAGATAAGAACATGAAGCAGAAAGCCATTACTGACTGCATCCACATTAAATACGGCCCAGGCACAAGAGGAGTTTTGTAGTAGCATTTTCCTTTACATAAAAATGTGTCTCTTTTCCATGTCAATGTATTAAATATCCATGGTAACAGCAGGGGACAACCAATCGATTATATACGGCAAGTGGTGAAAACAACAGAGCAATAAATGGTGAAGAAAAGGACAACAAAACAAAAACCTCTTTCGCTGTATTATCTTTCAGCTGAGAAGCAGGAGCCAACCAGTATTCTACACAACTGGGATATTTACATTACTGGTGTCTATGTAATGAACTTGTTCTTACCTTTGATACTGTGTTTTTGACTATGTCATATTAAAAAAAACAAACACAAAGTGCCACATCACAACACCAAGGTTAAACCTGCATGCAAAAGCCCACCCATTTTTCTAAAAGCCATTTATTTATAGACAACAGAAGAAGAAACAAAACTTGTGGCTGTTTGCACTTTGCTGTTCCAAGTGCCCAGTTAAATGTTCCTCCAGATCTCCAGCTTTTTTTGCTACACACAGACCAAGTTCTTGGGTTGCATCCCCAGTGTATCAACCATGGCTACCTCTGCAGACTTGAGACAGACCCAAACCTCACAGTTTTAGTCTCTCATGAAGTACTGGCTCTAAGTACTGACCACAAAACACTTACTTAGCACCAAAACATTTAAGACAAAATAGATCCTACGAACAATAATCCAGTTAACACACTTGCCTTTCCTTCTGTATGACTTACCTTTCCATTGCTGCAGAAAGGAAGGCCCAGCTTCTTCCAGCCTCTTCTGCAAAGTCTGACTCTGTGTTAAATTATTTCTTCCATCTGTCTCTGCCGACTATCCTCCTTTGATTTTTAGCGCAGCCAGACAAACCAGCTGCATCCCTCAGAACTGGAGCTATCATTCCTGTAATTACCACCTCATGGGTTTAGTCACATATAGCTGACACAGGGGAACCACTGAATTGCCTTTTATTCCTTCATCAGCTAGCTCCCTATTAAGTTAGATCAATACATCCATAGAGGAAAGTAATATAAAGTAGCATAACCCACTGTATAGTAACTTCCTCTCACCAACTTGGCCACATACAGTGTTCATAAAATTATTACAACCTGGTATTCTTCAGCTATTACTCAACAGTGGCTACACTGGAAAAAATCAATTCTTCCTTCACAAAAAAATATTTTACTAAGCAATAAAAGGGTCAAGTCATGTCAGATGATTCAGGAAAGAAGACTTCAGCCTCCAGTTTCTGTTGTACTAAGCACAATGCAAAATAAAGATCAATGTGACAAAAGAAGAGCTCATACAAGTAAGCCAATCTTCTGTACACTACTAAGCCACATTAAAAAGCCTTTTAATCCCTTGTATCTGAAAATGCCTGCTGGTTTGAACCCCAGAGAGTTATTTCATTTAGACTCTGTCACTGAAATCTTTTTAAAGCCAAGCATGGCCACCTGATTTTCATGTCTTCCAGGTCTTTCTACCAATTTAGTGAGCTGCCCAAGTCCTGTGGATCGCCTTTGCACCCAGTAGCCATGAAATAAATGGGTATGCACACATTCTCCTTGAAAGAGATGTGCAGAACACTTATGAAGAAAATACCCACCCCAAACATGACTGAGTAAAAGTTTCCTCCTAAATCACACAGATACATCTACTGGCACTTTAAAGCATGTAACTAGCTGATCCTCAATGCTGCTCAGATTACCAGCCCAAGAGAATCTGCCTCCAAGACTGCCTTTTGGAATAAGACTTTGTGTTCATGGTAAACCCAGACCATGAGTGATTTTATACCCAGCCAGGCTGCAGTCTGTAGGAAGGATCTAACAGGCAGCTGCTCCAGGAAACGCCACTTCCATGGTAAAAATGACCAAATAAGGTGGTATTTTCTACATTATTTTTTTCAAACAGCAAAGGTCAGGTTACTCATGTAGGAGAGCTGAACACCCAGAGCTACTATGGGAGGAGAATGGCATTTGGCAAGAGTGCCTTGGAGGCTGTCCACATGCAACACAGGACAATAATTACCTGTTTTCCCCCTTCCTAATACTGAGGCTGATAAGCACTGGATCAGTCTTGTGGATGGATTAAAGGAGCTCGAAGAATATTTGCTTCATATTATAGCAGTTACTAAGAGCTCTGGTGGCCCTGTCAGCTGATAGGAATGGCCATGGCTAAGGCCCAGCTGTGTTCCTGTGGAAGAAGGCTGGTGGAGGAGCCAAGCAGGACCTGTCCAAACCAAGGATCTCTCTGCTTTGTCCTTGGGGAATGGCACAAATCACACATATCATCACGGCAGGCAGCAGCATCTAAAAATGGAAAAGATTATTAGGTCATGTAACACCTCTTCTAGCCAGGGGTGAGACCTACGTTCTCTAAAATGAAGTCTTTCCAACCCTAATTAAATGTAGTCAATCCTCATTAAAGATAAACTAGGTTAATATTTATGAGAAGCATTCCTTGTGCTGTATACTATCTCACCTCACTTAAGGACATATCTGGAATCTTTTTGAAATAGTTTAGCTGGATTCTTCTGCCCATTGATTTTTATTTTTCAGAGTATTCTGAAATCATTCCTATTTATACTTTTGAAAACAAGTTACTGGCAGTAAGCCAAAATTGTTTAGGCCCAAATCATGACCTTCCTTTCAACTGCTATAATCTGACTCAAGTAAACAAAATTTCCCTCACACTGTTTTTGTGAGGAGGGATGGGTGGAGAACTGCCCTATTTTCGACACACCCACAGACCAGTATCTGCCCCTTTCCTCAAGCCTGGCTCTATGGCAAGGGTTTCCCTCACCCCCCAAATGTGTATATCCTGTTAACCCTCCACTTTGACATCTGTGTTCATCCTGCTCACGGCCCACTCTACGAGTAGGCAGCCAAAGGTTCCCCTAGCTAATGACTGAAAATATACACAAATAAAATTATCTGAAGCTCTTTAAATGTATAAATGTATGGAATCCATTAGGTGGGCTGGGTTTGCGCCACAATATCGCTGGATCTGGCCTGCAACTGCAAGCAGGGAGTTTGGTCCAATTTCCACTTATTTCAAGGTCACTTATACCCTTGCAGTAGTATGACTGTAGTAGGATGTTAACTGTGAATCGGGGCAAATGTATTTCTGGATTTCTGTAGGCTGCTAAATGCATTCTAAATGCCTAGAATTAGAAGCCTGACTTAAAAAGGGAATTCTGATTGAAAAGGAGAAAAATAATATTATTATTTAGCTGCAGCTTAAGCTGCAGCTAAACACGTAGCAAACGTAAGATGTGACTTCAATGTGGACTTTAATTTGGTGTTGATTTGATGGGGTTCAGGATTATGTTGATGGAGATACTTACTGCATAACAGGACAGAATCTGATGCGTGGGACATAAATGTTCTCATCATCATCATTTACCAAACTATACATTCCCTTTGGAAGCATCCCAGGCAGCATTAAACCCATCTTCTTGTAACTTGTTCCAGCCCAATTAGTAATTTTAATTTTATTACTGTTTATTGGCATTTACATGAATGCCTCAGATTTACTGTGTGTTAACATCTTTGACAAGAACCATCTAATAAAGTTCTTGATGTGCTGCAGAATGGAAACAGGCCAGAGAAAGTCTTTCTGTACACAGCAGTGTCAGTAGGTTTACATTTTCTCTGCTAAAGTCTAACAAACAGTAACCAGTGTTCGAAAACGATGACAGAGACACGAGAGGAACGCACCAAATTCATCTTCATTGGTTTAAAAACTGGGTCAAGGCCAGTGCTGAGGGCACTATTTCTGTGTAAATAAAGATGCAGCAATACCCCATCCCGTGTGTACAGCACCCACGACAGCCAGCTGGGCACCTGGGGCAGCCGGAGCCCCGCGGGGTGCGGTGCGGCGGGCCCGCGGTGATACGGGCTCTGACCCGCCCAGGTTGACACACGCAGCGGCTGCTTCTACCTGGGCCGGGACATCCCGACACGGGCGCTCCCCGGCGCGCCGGGGACAGGGACGGGAGCTCCGACCGGAACGCCGCACTTACCTGGCGGGCTGCCCGGGGCAGGGGCCGGGCAGGGAGCGGCACCCGGGGCGTCTCAGCCCCGGCGGCTGGAGCGGGGGCGGCTCCTCCGTTCCCCCGCGGCATCTCCTCCGTGTCCGACATCCGAGCGCAGGACGCGCCGCCGCCCACCCGGCAGGCGCTCTCCGGCTGCCTCTCGCATTTCTCCCACCGGCCTCTCCCTCCAGCACCCCCGGTTGTTTATGTGCTCAGCGAGCCCCCGCAATCCCCCGCTCGGCGGGGCCGGGGCAGCGCCCGCGGCGGGCGGGCGGGCGGTGCCGGCGCTGCTGCCCCCTCCGCCTGGGAGGAGCGAGCGGCGGCGGGCGCGGAGCGGCGGCGGGGGGAGGGCAGGATTTAAACGAAGGGCGGTGACACCGCACAAAAGATTTCGATAGGCTCAAGTGAGGTTACAGCAAAGGCAGCGGGGCGGGGGAGCTCCCCCAGAGCCGTGCAGCGTCTGGCTGGCAGCGGCGTCGCAGCCGCCGCTTCCCAGTAGTTTGTCTGAAAGCCTGAGAAAGGGAATTTAAACGAAGATTTCCTCCCCTTCTTCTTTTTATCTTTTTATTTTTATTATTTTTTTTTTTTTCCCTGGGAGTTGGCGGCTCAGCCAGGGAAGATGGCAGGAGGAGCGTCAGGCCGGGCGGGTCGCAGCATCCGCGGCTGCAGCCCGCGGCCACCACCCTTGTTTGCGGGAAGAGCCTAAGTTGGTGCGGCGGCGGCCACGGCGGGAGCCGGCGAGGAGGGCCCGGGGGCGCAGGGGATGGACCGCGGCGGCGGGGACCGAGCGCGCAGCGGCCGCGTGAATGATCGCGGCAGGAAGGAGTGAGGCAGCGGCAAAGGAAGGGGAACGGATCCGCCCGCCCGCCCCAGCACCCGGATCCGGTGGAGCTTTTTATTTTTTTTTTTTTTTACCCTCCTCTCTTCTGTTTTTTTCCCTTCCCCCCCCCCCCCGCCGTCCCCCGTGTCCCGGCTCCCCGCCGTGCCCCTCTCCCCTCCCGGCCCGGCTCCCCGCGGGTGCGCGGCGGGGCCGTGCGGGGCGGGCGGGCCACACCCTCCGCGGCGCTTCCTGCGAGCCGGGGCCGCGGCGGGCGCCGGGGGCGGCACATGGTGCGCAGCCGCCGCCCCTCCGGCCCCTGCGAGCTGCGCCCGGCGGGCGCTCCCCGACCGGAGGCGCCGGGGCCGCGGTAGCAACTTGGAGGGCTGCGCCCCTGCCCCAACTCCGCTCGGCGGCGGCGCGTCCCTGAGGGATTCCGGCTGCTGGAGGGAACTTCGCGCAGGATCCCCGCGGCCGGCTAGCACGGACGGGGTGCTGGGAAGGGAAGGCGAGCCAGCGTGCGAAAAGGAAAGGAAGAAATAGATATTTGTAACTAAAGGATGCCGGACCGGGGCCCGGGGGCGCCCGGCGAGCGCCGCCCCGCCGCGGGAGCGCCGTAGGAGCGGAGGCTGGAGCGGGGCGGGCGCCCCGGCCGAGCTCGCTCCCCGCAGCAGCGGCAGCCCCGGCGCCCAGAGCCTTTTCTTGCCTCCCGACGATTAATGGAATGATGTTGCGGAAAAGGCAGAGCGATCCTGCCGGGCTCAGTCGGGACTGCGCGGGCGGCGGAGGCGGCGGCAGCGGGGTAGCGAGCGGCATGCGAGTGCCCCCCCGGCGCTATGGCTAGCGGTGGCTCCGGCAAGTCCAGCAGCGAGGTCTCCGGCGGCGGCATCCCCAGCAGCAGCTCCCTGCAGAGGAAGAAGCTCATCTCTATCTGCGACCACTGCAAGATCAAGATGCAACTGGTGGCCGATCTGCTTCTGCTGTCGAGCGAGACCAGGCCGGTGAACACCGAGAGTCTGTCTGTCTTCGGTGAGTCCTTTGAGAAGTGCAGGGACACGATCATTGCCAGGACCAAAGGACTCTCCATCCTGACCCATGACGTCCAGAGCCAGCTCAACATGGGACGCTTCGGGGAGGTGGGGGAAAGCCTGATGGAGATGGGGGAGCTGGTGGTGTCCCTGACCGAATGCTCTGCCCACGCTGCCTACCTGGCTGCAGTGGAGACTCCGGGGGCCCAGCCTGCTATGCCTGGCTTGGTGGATCGCTACAAGGTGACCCGATGTAGGCATGAGGTGGAGCACGGCTGCGGGGTCTTGAAGACCACCCCTTTGGCAGATATGAGCCCTCAGCTCCTGCTGGAGGTTTCTCAGAACATGTCCAAGAACTTGAAATTCCTGACAGATGCCTGTGTGCTGGCCAGTGAGAAATCCAAGGATAAATTTGCTAAGGAGCAGTTCAAACTCAGTGTCAAATGTATGAGCACGAGCGCCTCTGCCCTCTTGGCGTGTGTCAAGGAGGTCAAGACCTCGCCCAGCGAGCTGACCAGGAACCGGTGCGTCTTGTTCAGTGGACCTTTGGTGCAGTCTGTCTATGCTCTGGTGGGCTTTGCCACTGAGCCCCAGTTTTTGGGTAAAGCTGCCACCATTAATCCAGAGGGCAAAGCTGTGCAAACTGCCATCCTAGGAGGAGCCATGAGTGTGGTATCTGCTTGTGTGCTCCTGACCCAATGCCTCAGGGATATAGCCCAACACCCCGAAAGTAGCACCAAAATGAGCGATTACAGGGAAAGGTTGAGGAACTCAGCTTGCGCCGTCTCCGATGGTTGCAACCTGCTATCTCAGGCACTAAGAGAAAGATCTTCACCCAGGACTTTACCGCCAGTGAACTCCAATTCTGTGAATTAACCCCCACATCTTCTGTTTAGATCCCAGTCATTGCTAAAGGAAAATAATATCCCACCTCCTCACCCTTTTTTTGTATACCAAAGAATTTGCTTGGATGAGCCCAATCCTTTGATTTTGTGTGGTGAAGAAGCAGAACATATTCGAACTATATGTACTAATAAAGGTAGCCAGTTTTGGCTTCTTTTTACTTTAAAGTTAAGCAAGTATCTGCAGATAAATTTTTCTTTATTCAACAAGGTCTTCACATAAATGGTAATAACTGTTTCAAAGTTTTTATATTTGGGGAGGTGGGGGTATCTTAAAAAAAAGGAGAAAAAAAAGAGCTTTAATCGCGCTGGGTGCGGTTTTTAAAGTTTGTCTTGTCTTGTCTTCCGAATTTCCCTTCTAAATTTTGCTGTTTGGTTGTGCAGGAAAAAGGTTACCTCAGTTCTCACTCATTTAAAAAAATGAAAAAACCCAACAACACATAGATGATGGATGTAGCTACTATTTTGTTTGTTTTTGTTTTGTATGACTTTTTTTATTTTGCATCAAGTGTTAGGTTAGAAGTGCATTTGGTGTGTAGGAGTGGAAGGACTGGAGGTTGTGATTATGTTTTCCATGTGTTGATTTCCAAACTGGGGGAAAAGCTACTGTGAGTGTTTAAACAAACAAACAAAATTACACTATAACAAAAGTGATTTTTAATTTTTTTCCAATGTCAGTTTTTATCTTGCATGTACTGGAGTATTTATTTCATCTATTAAAATGTTATGTTTCTCAGATGCCTTTCTGTGAATCTCTTAATACTTGAATAATTGAACAACTAGGCCTGTTTGCATTGTATGTCATTTCCCCCAGGGAATGGGTGGTACAAACGTAACTGGAGTTCTAGACAGCAGCATACAGGCTTCAATTCAGTTCTTTTATTTTTATAAATACTGTCCCTCCCCCAGTACTACCCCTCCTCCTCAGGAGCCTCTGACAGAGCTACTCCAGTTGTATCTGTGGACAGCTGGGCAGTGCTGTGTACACTTGGATTGCTTGGCATTGGGATGGCTCTGCACTGGGATTGCTCTGCAGAGCGCTGGTGGTGTCTGCAGCAGGGCACAGCCTGGCTTTGTTTGTCTTTATCAGCATTCGGTGTTATCTTTTGAGTTTTGTGTTTTAATTCTTGCTGATGTTGTGGACCATCTGTGTGTTAAATCTGTGACTTTCCATATTACTTCCTGAAAGACTTCACCCTGCTGGATGGCCCTGCGTGTTCTATGTGTCTGCTCGGGATTGTGAACGTTTGCCGGAGTGGGCTCTGTATTTTTCAGAGGTTTTTATTGGAACTCCTCAGTAGAGATTTCTGTCAAAGCAGTTTGAGGTTGATGTTATAGATTACAGGAAAAGATAGCCAGCTTTTGAGGCCCAGTCCACCTCCACTTGAATTCCTTGGGAACTGAGGGCAGACCTTAGTGAGTCCACCTTAGTGGACCATAGCATACTGCTGTAGTTCCAGTAGTTGCAGTGGTGAATTTTTTCAGCCTAGTCTTTATGGACCCGTGGGATCTGTTGCCTTCTATATGTTGTGTTAAAGGTAAATAGAAGAGCAAGTCTTCTGCAAGGAGGTTTTGTTTGACTGCCCTGCTGCATTGCCTAATTGTGGTTTTTTTTAATGGATCTGCAAATTGAGCAATGTTGAAAGCTCTTGGAGAACACACCTTAAAATGTTGCTACCACGGCTTAAAACTTAAGTTAAAAGTACTGTCCTATTTATTCCTTTGAAGAAGGTAACCTTTGGGTTTTGGGTATGGGACAGCCCTGGAGTAGTGAAAGGTCTTCCATTTATAGCATTATTTTTTCTCCTGCACATGATGCTTTACTTAAATGGAGTGAAACAAATAATGCCCTGTGAACCCAGCAGTATGTGCTGCAGAGGCGTGGATGTCCACATCTATGTGGTGTAGTATACAAGTATAAAGTACTCTTACTGTTTTTTCATGAATAAATTCGTGCACACGATGTTCTAACTTTGACTTCGATGCCTCCGCAGGTATTTCCTCAGAGGCTTTCACGTGTGCACACACAAACGTTTTCCCATCTGTGTGGCAGGAACAGCTGTAGGACTCCAGAGGGATTCATAGGAGGTCAAGGCCATCTATGGGGAGGTCCTGTGTCTCTGGGTGTTTGGAGTTGTCTGTCCCTTGTATCTCCTTGCCTCGTAGTGTGTTTCCGTGGAAGCCGAGACTCCCTCCCAACCGACCCTTCCTCCTTTTCCGCAGTGGCTCTGTGGGGAAGGAGGAAAAAGGGACTGTAGCACACGTAATGCTTTCAGGATGTACTATCTTCTGCGGCTGCACACAGGAGGTGAGGAACCAGCTCCACCCTTCCTTTGCATAGATCCTGGATGGTGCAGAACTTCGTGTGGGACGTGCAGGGATGATGCTGAGGAGCTGCAGGGCAGTGCTGTGCAGAGAGGGCACATGGCATCCTTTAGCTCCAGGTCTTTTAAGTTACCGTGACCTACATTGGTGAGGCCTCCTCCTTGCAGACATAAACCAGAGGATTCTGAAGGGCAGCTCTGCAGCGTCTGATAGAAGAAAGTGGTGTCCCACTGGCTCTTTTGATGTTTCTACTTAATAATTTTTGGTGCTGCTGAACTAATTAGGTTCTTTTTGATTCATTTATACATTATTGAGGTTATATGGATCACAGTACAGCCTCCTTATTACCTCTGCATATGAAAGGCAATATATTATTAACGATGATAGTGCCGATCTTTGTTGTGGTAAGATCTTGTTTTAAGTGGTTTAGTGCAATTTTTGTTTTAACAAGGATATTGCAGATTCTTTCCCCCTTTCTTATTATATTTTCAAGTGAGGTACATGCATAAATATATAAATAAGTACGTATCTTCTTTGTCCTTTAACACTGAGGGAAAACGAATCTCCCTTTGCTTTTGAGCTGTGTGAGTTTTGGAAGGGTTTGGTTTTATAAAATAAAATGTGAAATGTAGCCAGGCCATGATTTTAGTTAACAGGCTCCTTAAATATATATATATGTACATACAAGTAGTAAATTCACCAAAGTAACTTACTGTGACATTTTAAAACAATAGTAATTTTAACAGTTCAAAATGTTCAGTCATTTCTTTCAAGAGTAGAACTCACACAAAGGGAGCCATGAGCTGCTCCCTGGCCTCAGCTCAAGAGAGTATCTGTCAGAATCTGTGCTATTCATGTAATTAGCACAACAAAGGTCAAAAAAAAGGCGTTTGATACAAACAAGCACAACTTTTTATGCACTCTGACTAAATGATTAACAGGAAAATGTCTATATATACATATGCATATTGTAGCATTTTCTGAGCTGAAAGAGTGGGGTTCCACTATTAAATATGAACATACATCTATTTTAAATGCCATAGTGCCACATTTATAAAGAATGTATATTGTGCTAATTTATTTGGAATTTATTCCTATAGAATATTAATTCTGATACAAGACATTTCAGTAGGTATATTCATGTTTGTTTACTTTGTACTCTCTGGGACAAAAAAATACAAAGTGAACAAGTTTTCAGGGTGCACTCACAGGCCCCATCGAGGTCACTGATTACCACTTGGCATCATATTTCAGGCCCTTGTTGCCCAAATGCATACGCACCATTTAGGTCAGCAGTAGTGACACTATTTCACCATGGGCTTAGACAAGCAACAGACACGTTTTTCTGATCTGGAATCTTGATGATTTTTGACAAAAGAAAAGGTTTTGTGGTGCTTATATCACATATCTAATAGATTAGTAGTGCATTTAATAAAAGGGTTAACTTATTTCTAAAGACATTATGCAATGCACATTTGTAGCCAAAAGCAACACTATCCCCACCAAAAGAGAATTAAACTTACTTCTTAAATGCAATAACTTTTTAATAGGGAAGAAGTTGTCACCTTTGTATTGTCTGTAGATTTGATACTATCTTTTGGTTGCTGCTTCAGCACAGGGAAGTTCATAGTTGATGTAATACAGCAGCTGAATCTCTGAGATTGAGGTCACAGCAGTGTGTTTTCTGATTCTAAAAAAAGTAAGTTCTGTAAGACAACCAGTAAACTAGCAGCAAAATGCTATTGAAAAGCAAGTGCACTATTTAAGGGAACTTGCAAATGTAAAGCCATGTTATTTTTCAAAACTAAGAAAAAAAAGACCGTGGGTCAGATAATTCCCTTTACTTTTTACCACAGGAAATGATCAAAGTAGCAGAAAATCTGCTCTTTTTGGCCAAACTTCTGTCAGAGGCAGAAGGGGTCGAGCCAACACATGGTGTATGCAGCCTTGCAGCAAGAGAGGGGATGTGGCTGATGGGAAAGGAGGTGGGACCAGAGAAAATCTGTAGGGTAATACCTCTTATTAAACCCACAGGAATTTTCCTATTCTAGATAAAACAGAGGCTGATCCAATAAAGCAAATCTCAAACAACGCGACCTTTCTTCCCGGGCTGCTGGAAGGCTGTGAATGAGGACGTGGGGCTGGGAGTGTTTGGGATGCTCTGAGCTGAGCAGCTGTGCTGCTGTGGGGAACCAGGAGTCTCTAGGGTGGCCCTAAGATGTGTAAGAAGTACAGGCACAATGTGTACCTGCCAGAACAGTTTGGTGGGAAACAAAGGGGTTGGGTTTTATCTTTTTTTTTTTTTTGCTTTCTTCCCTATCAGGCTCTTTCCAGACTTTACAAGCAGAAGCAGATGGTAGGGGCCAGTACATTTTACTTCTTTGTTCTTGCTGCCTGTGAAAGGTGCCAGATGGGCAATGATAAAGATAGAAATTCTCTTCCTGTAGCCCAGGGATAGCGGAAAATGCAGAGCTTCAAGGCTGCCCTAGCCTCACAGGATTACCATAACATGTTTTTTTGGGCCCACTGTTTCACTCTTTGATTTTTCGCCAAGAAAATGACAGAAAATCCCAGTGGCAATTTGACAGGGGCATTGAGAACCATTGAAGTGTTTCCCACAGGACACCAAACCACCACCAAGTTTGGATCACTTACAACTGGGCCAAAAAGTAGAAGGGCTAGGTATGAAGTGCAAGGCCAGATCCTTCATATAACTAACTCAGAAAATTAAATACTGTGTACTCTGAGAGATGTTTATTTACTTGGGAATTAGAATTATCAGAATTTTTATTAAATAGTTCAGACTTACATTTAATTAACATAATTAGCAGTATTCTGGAACATTTTCTTAATGAAGACAGACATCTATGGACATGAAGGGCCTCATCCATGACTCAATGAAATCTGTAATTAAATATTAATGTTTTCCAAGCTATGTTAAAATGTTAAGGGTTGTTTTGCGTGGCAAAGCAAGGCATTTCATATTGATTTTTATTAATCTGAATATTTTCCTAGAACTGGTTTTATTGTACTAGAGTCCTTTGAACTTAAGGGGGTGTTTTTGTTTTGTTTTTTAAAACCACTCAGTGTATGATGCTATATTTCAACAAAGTCAAAAGCAGCATTTCAAGAGTAATGCAGAGATTCCTGGGGTCTTCTGTCAGCTTGCCAGGCTCTTGTTCCTGTTCTAACTTAATTTTTTATAATTTCCTTTTATGTTAATAAAGGCTTCTTGTGGTTGTAAAAGTTAAAGTTGTCTCACTCCATAGACAGCCTGGTTCTTATGTAGATACTATTTATATTATTTAGAAATCCTGCTGGTTGCCAGATGGAGCTCTTTTGGGTTTTATGTTAAATACTTGGAAAGCTAAATAGCTTGATTTTCCTCTCCTCCCTCCCTCCTTCCTCAACAAAATAAATAAATACTTGAAAAATGATTACTAACAAGTTCCTTAACTTCAGTTTTAAAACCAAATTAGTTTTAGGTGAAGTGACTGCAAGTATGAGATACCTCAGAGCAGTAGGATTTTGGTAGAGTTTGACTTACCTACCAGGATTTTAAACCGACAGTTTTTCTCCAGTTTTGTTTGAGCAGCAGGAACCTGAACTTTAGTCTAAGGATGGAGAACCCTGAGAAGCAGAGAACACAGCCCTGGGTCCTGCAGTAGCGTTTCTTGCAGGATCTGGACCTCAGGTGGAAACCCCAAGATGGGCTTAGACTGCAGTGGCTGTTTGGATCGCTGGAAATCACTGGCAGGGTGTGGTTCTGTGCTGTGCTGGCCTGCTGTGAGCCATCTGTATCCTGGGATTAGTTTAACCAGCCTTTGGGTGACCGACAGTCTCTGCGGTAGCTCCAGTGCCTCTCGCTCCCTGCTCTGAGCAGTTGGGTGAGTCAGTGAGGAGGAGAGATTTGACATCAGGTTCTCCATCACCAGCATGGCATCACCATCATAGTATGGGCATGAGGAGCCCATATTGATGCTAGGGTGGGCTCATAATGAAGTGTTTTATTCCCCTGAACTTTGGGGTGCTTCACTTTTCACCTCATTCTGCCAGCTGAGTTCACAGGGTCTGTGTTAGTGACAGAGCACCAGCAGCAGAGCCAGGCCAGGTCTGGTGGGCTTTGTCTGGATTTTAGCAATTGTGAGGCTTCATTTGCTTGAAATTCACATAAACTGCTGAGTAGGAATATTTCCCAAAAGCACAGTGCCTGTTGGGCACTGTGGTGCTGATGAACTGCTGGACCTCTGTTTCATACTGAATGCATACAAGGTGTTCCCCCAGGTCATGCAGAAGTTGCTTGGGAAGCACTGGGAGTCAATGTCCCACTAATCATAATTCTGTTGTTGTCAATTTACAAAATGTCAATAGAGCAATTTTGGCCTCCAGGGTTATGTTTTTAAAGTGCAGAGTAAAAAATTGCCCTTTCCTAGTCAATTTTTTTGAGTATGTATTGATTCTGTCTGGTTCACATTACATATAGGAAGTCTCTCAAATTGCCAGGCATGCTGTTCAGGTGTACTTTGGGCCCTGTTTGCATTCTGAACATGCAAACTGTGGGAAAAAGGGAGAAAAGTCAGCTAGATCTGTATGTACAGTGTGACAAATTACAGGCCCTGTAGCACTTCTGAACTGGCGTGCAGTTAATGCTTTGGTCTTATTTAAATGGCTCAAATTTAGTCAATGTTAAAAAATTTACTTTCTCTTTAAAAATTTACTATGAAATCAATCTGTTCTGGCAATATTAGATTCATAGTTCCAAAACTTTATCCCTTTTATCATCTTAAAGTAGCCATTGGTCTGAAACTTTGCAATCTCTGGGTCTGGCTTAAAAAATGAAAAGGAAATTGAGCCGTATAATTCAGTTTTAGTATTTTTAATAGCTTTAAAGCTAATGAGTTGACCTATTTTCAAATTACAGAGCATGGAAAAATAGTGGATGTATTCTTTTTCATGTTGAAGTGAGCTATTGTTTCTCTGCTCATAATTAAAAACTCACTTTTTAGAAACTCAGATTGGTCCTAGGCATTGCAAGAAAGTCCGTAAGCAAAACTGTCTGCATGAAATTTCCTTAATACTGACTTTAGGACTGACTCATTCAGGACCTGTAATCTTGTCTTGTCTTATGACAAGAGTATTAGGGGAGTTTGTCCCAACAGCCTGTAAATGGAGCTGGGAGCACCTGAGTAGGCTGAAGAGCAGTTGTAGAAGTGAGCGGTACAAGCTCCAGGGACACGAGTACTGTCTTTGAAACTTCAGAGGTAGCTGCTACTGGCTGGGGCACTGCAGGTTGTAATACTCTCTAAAAGTTACAGTGAAATATAGGACTGAAAAAAGCTGTGAGCAAGAGAGGTTTGTTTCAAAGTGAGGGCACAACTTGTAGTTTTGAATGGGAAAAAATGAAAATATTTGGTCAGAACTGTAAGAGTATTTAGGGGCTTAACTCCCATTGATTTTCAGTGGGGGCTATGTCTGGATGTTTTGTGAACTTGGTCATTTGTGATGAACTTCGAATGCCTGTGGTTTTAAAATTAATTATGGGATGTTGTGGTAGAGCTTTACTGAAACTATAAAGGTATGAATTTGCAGCTGAAGTACCAATGTGGGCCATAATTCTTTTCTTGCCGTCCTGACCTTTCCCTGTGGGTTACAAGCTCTTGTTATCCCTGTAGGCGCCCTGGCTGGCGAGCAGCCAGAGGCCCAGCTCTACCTCGTGTGTCTCGTGTGGTTGCCAGATGCCAGCGTTGTGCATCTCACTTTCACATCAGAATCACAGGTTTCACCTCCGTCCCTCCACCCTCTGCTCCTGGTGCAACACCCAGATGTGGAAAAGAGATCCCTTTGTACTCTGTGCACGTTATCCCCATCCAGGCCATGTACACAGAGATAATTCCTGCCAACCGAGGCCCAGATCATACAGTAGGAACGTACCTGTTCTTTCTCTATGCAAATTCCAGCCACCTCAGCACCACATCCTTTCGAAATAGGTCTTGAAGAGTTGCCCACGATCCACGTTCCCTGGAACTGCGTTTCACACACAGTTTGTCAGAGAGCTCTAATGCTGCTCAGAAAGAAGGGTAATCTGACTTAGGTATTTATGAGGTGATTTTAGCTGGGGTGGTGGCAGGAGAGCTGGATACCAGGAGATCTAGGTTAGTGGCTGACTTAAAGTTATAGAAGCTCTAGGTGCCCTTTCCCCAAGAGTAGCATTTGGGCTTTTGTGTGGCATTTTCTGCCTCTCTTTTAACTAATTATACTGTTTGCTAATGTTTATTGAGTTAATCTGCAGCTTTGAGTTCAGTAAGGAATAGGCAGCCTCTGCATTTACACCGCTCTGTAAAATCTAATTTATTGATGAATCTCCTATAACTTTTCTGTGTTGGACCTCGAGGCTTCTTTTAAAATTTGTCTTGCTACAAGTTCTTTGTTTACCAAAATTATCTTCATTTTCTCTCCAACTGAAAAAAATAACCCTCAACCAAACCCTACTTGGTGTATTTATCCAGTTTCCTACCTATCTGCCTTTTATGGACAGTTTCAAGATAATTAGGTGAAAATCACTGTCTTTGAAAAGTAATTTTACTCCTAAATTTTAAAGTCATAGTCTGAAACCTGTGAGCACTTTGTTTTGTATGTGATTAAAGCCACATCTGTTCACTGGGTGGAGGAGAGGAAGAAGCATGCTCTTCTATCTTGGTACATAAGATAACAAAAGGCCAAATGTTCTTCTTTGATTCTCTTACACAGGAGTAGCACAGTACACAGAAATGCCTGGCTGCACCAGTAACGCTGGTTTGGACACTGAGTATCCTTTTGACTACAGGCCCAGAACTCTGCAGTCATTTATACTGGAGGAAAAAAGAAAAATCTGTTGAAGGACCCTGTTAGTACATTATATTGTTCTGAATTAGGTTTGGTTTTGTTTAAAACAAGAAAGCTCAAATTAGAATTATGTGCCAATTCTTTATAAGATCCCACTCATTTGGCAAAGGAATTGCATTAATTACATGTTGTTTTCTGTACTGTGTCATTACAGAAGAAAGAGCACATGCTGCACTTGTGAATGAAATAATTCACTCACATCTTTGAAGCCTTTGCTGTATTTTTCCCTTTTCCTTTGAAAATAATGGTGGTCTTTCCCTGGATAAAGACTTTCCCTGGATGATAAATATGCTTTGCAAATGTACAGTGGTGCTCAGAAACTTGAGTAAAACAGACTTCTAAAAACTAGTAAATTTATCTGATAGAAACATGATAAAAAAAGTCAAAGTACTTTTTTAAAGCTTTTCCCAAAAGTATTGCCTTAGACATAGTTTTACCTGGTTTTGTTGTTACGTGCATTTAATGTTACTGTTGGCTGTCTTCTCCCCAGGAGATGATTTTATAAGATGGACTGGTTTCACTTACAGAAGATGCAGTTGCTGACTGGTTTTGGATCCTTTTTAAGGCTGTGATCTGTGAGATTGCAGGTTCTTCCTTGTGAGACTGCGTTTTACTGAAGTGATTTGGAATTCACATGAATCACTAATGTCCTGTCAAGAGAATGGAACATAAAGAACGTTCACAATACATCTATAGGAAAATGCTGTAAGATGGACAACTTTCTTTCAATAACTCTGAATTAGCCCCTCTACCTCAAGAATACAAATTCCAAATTAATGAGAGTATTTAAAGAACTTCAGCTGCCAAAAAACTTGATAATCTACAAGATACATGAAAGCCTTCCTTCATGTTTTGCTGTGTTCATAGTCTGTTTATCAAAAATAACAGTTTAAACGTTGGGATTTTTAATACTAAAAAATATCAGGGTTTTTTAATCGGTGGGGAGAAAGCGAAGTGAAAGTCTGTTTTTGTTTTCAAAAGTGGACTGCAAAACAATCAATATTTCTTCTACTCATTAAGATACTGTATAACTAAGGTATTCCAGTTCTAACTGCATTCTGAAATACCTTTTTACCGTTGATTTGCATTGACGTCCTAGAGTTTCATTTTAGAAAAGTGCTCAGCTTGTTTATGTGCTTCAGTGGTATTGACTGTATAAATTCTTCCTCAGAATCAAATAATCCTGGTTAATGACAGAGTGAAATGATATTAAATTTATTTCTAAGGGGAAAAGCAAGTGTTTTGCCTAAGTCAGATAAATTCAACCTAATAACTTTAAATGCTGCTGTATTTTTGTGTTTGAGGACTCTTGCAAGCCTGAAGCATGTTTTCAAACTACTTTATCACCATTCCAGAAAGTACAGAATTATCTCTGTCAAACCAGGTTATTTGGGAATTACAGCCATTTAGAATGCCCTTAGCAAAAATTTCCCCAGTTAGATCGTTTGTGGAGTCAGTCCTACCTGCAGATATGAAACTGGGATATACAGGTTTAACATGTTGGGAGAGGAGTGGTTGTAATGCTGGTTAAGAACTGCATTACCTGAGATTAGGGTATCAGATTTTTCAGAGAGACACATATTTTTTATAAGTGACCCTTTAATTTTGTTTTCGTGGATGAAAGCCCCAGAAGTGTTTTATGGTGATGTCACCCCTCTTTAGTTCTTCTCAAATACTTCCACTGCTAATTCGTTTATTTACTTAATTTCTAAATACACAGTAAGTACCCAGTGCAAATATGACCCATTGATGCTGGTGGAAAATCAGCTCTTGTTTTGAGTGGGGACAGAGTTTATATCATGATTCTCTTCACTGGCTGAATTCTTTGTCTATAACATCTCTGGATGGACAGCAGATGTACCAAATTAATATCTAATACTTACTAAATACTAAGTAATTATTAAATTGCTAAAAATCTGCATCAGAATTAGCATCTAGTTGAGAACTTCTGCTTATAAGCAGGGACGTACACGAAAATATATTTGGTAATAAGGTCAATGTTTGTCATCATTGTGCCTTGACACTGATTTTGGGTCTCTGCATGTTAGGACTAGGAAAGAAGATGGAAACTTGTTTGATCAAAAAGTATAGCTCAGTTCTCGGGAAGAAAAAAGCCCTTGCAGAGGTAGCTTGGATGAGCTGATCAATAGGGAGATGAAGCTCTCTGATAATTGAGGGATTTGCAGAGCACTGCGGGTCACAGTAACTGTTAAAGGCAGTTGGGCCAAATCTACTTACAGGGAATCCTTCCTCTTCATCAGAATGAAAGCTGTATTGTCCACCCCGGGCTGCCATGTGCCTCCACCTTCCCATGTGTAGACAACTGTGCCTTTTCTAAAAACAGAGATAAAAAATAATGTACCTGTTTCCCATGAGGAATGCCCCAACATCCTCATTTTCTTGTGACTCTCTTGGTTCTATGTAATAGGGTCCAGTGGTGCTTTATTTTGTCTTGCTTTTTGCATTGTCACTCACATATTCCTTAGTGTACATCATCAGACTGGGTGACATTCCTCACCTCTCTTTCTATTTCTTCTCTAATGCTTCCAAAAATCTCTTGTACTGACGTATAAAACCAGCTGGAGCTGCAACATCACTCCATTTTAAGCTCTGAATTGTGTTAGCCATTACATTGGTTCCACATGCTGCTTGGGTGGAGACATCAGTTAAAATTCCCAGCACGGCCAGGACTTGCAGCTCTGTGTAAGTGGTGTTCTTCGTTACATTACACTAAAAAAGAGGATTTTTCCCAGAGCAATTTACCAAGGGGGAAAAATGGAAATACTGTTGGAGGATGACCTTCCACCCCAGTGATCTATTTGGCTGCTGTCTGTTATTGCTCAGCTTCTCCACCATGGGTTTTGCAGTCGTCCAGTGCTTTGTCATCACTACTAACTGGAAAACTCCTGAGCTCACTAAACAGCTTGTGAGGGGTTTGGGTAATGGCAGAAGGATTTATGAATGCAACTGCAAAACAAAGTATTCATCAAGGGTGCCTGAAACAAACATGGGTCCTATTCGAGCAGAGTTTAAATCCGTTGATTCTGACAATTTCTTCAATCTGAAGTGCTATTCCTAACCCCAAGATTCTCAAAAAGAGAGGAGAGATACAAAAAAGAAGGAAATTACTTTGCAGCACTCCAGCATGGGAGCAGGAAAAGTGTTGTTGCAATTGTCTCCAAGAGAGAGGCAGTGCTGTAATTCTGTTTCATTTTCGTCCGCAGCACTTGAAAAGATTTTTCCTAGAAATGTGTAATGGGACTGTCAGAAAACAGACCCCTCCCCTTCCCAGTAGTTTCCTGCTGAAGTCATTTAAGGCCTCTCACAGCTTTCATCTGTGTAGGCACTGAGAGCTCATGGGCCAAGATTTTTATTTTTTTTTAAGGGAATACAAGCAAAAATGAAGCCCTTTTTAAAAAGTCATTAGGAAAGAAAGTTGGAAGTTTCCCTGCATGTGAAGCTGGCTCACCACTTAATCAGTGTCTCATTTCCGCTCTGTTTCCGTCAGTCCTGGTGAAGTGGCTGTAGGTGTTTTTCTTGTTTTAGGTATTGCTAAAAGCATGTATGTGAGCTGCCCAAAGGGGCGGAGAGGGAAGTTGTTCCTTACTTCACTTCTGGGACTGTCTGTTCAGGGCTTTACACAGGAGGTGACTTGGAAAGGCTTGTGAATTCCATTTACTGTGCACTCAGACCCGATGATCGCAGTAGGCTGAGCACACAAAACCTGCTCTGCAGGCAACAGCCCTTGTGCAGTACCTATTTAGAAAAAAAAAATCCCTTTGTGGAACTGGCAGATAGCCTGCATTTGCAAAGAATTTTTGTTGGTTATATATACTATGTTTAACACAAATGACCAAGGCAATGTGCTGTTAGAAGAAACCATTACTACTCTGAATAAATGGATGCTACTCAGCATGCATTTTCTGGTTGGACTGAATTCAAGCCTCCCATTCTGAAATGGATAGCTTTTTTGGATCACATTCACTTGTCTCTCAGACAAATCTGTAGTGTGGATTTGTTCCTTAGATGTTTCATCCGGTTTCTTTCAAGTTGAACTCTGCCTGGCACGGGAATGATAAATGTTTTTTTCTTTCTTCTGTCTAGAAGACCATGTTGTACTGTGAAAGATGAACCTCATTCCCAAGAGAGATGAACTGCATTCAGAGGTGGATTTACTGGTACATATTTGTAATGCTACAACAGTGCCATAGGCACGTCATCAGACAGACATATATTGGGGTGGTTTTGAGCCTTAGTCACATTGCACATATCAGCCCTTTCCTAAAGCTTTAATTGGACGTTATATGTCCTTAAAGCCTAGAGGAGTCTTCTCTATAGGGAGTGAATTTTCCTGTTTTGTTTTACTATTAGTCTTTGGGGGTATTATATTATACAAGTATAATATACAAGAACGTCAGCCTTGGAGCATGAAGAACTTCCTGAAGTTAGCTGGCTATTATAAATTACATATACACTTAAGAAAAGAAAATGCTAGTATTTAAGTAGGTTGCCAGCATGCTATGAATGCAATCCACTGCATTGATGTCACATTTAAAGTGCATATTTGCATTTGCCATGAAACTATGCGTACTTAATGTGTAATTTTTTTGGAGTTTCCTTGATCCAGTGGATAAGGAACCTCAGTGACTTGAGCAGAGCCTAAAGAACAAATTTACTGCTTTGAATTAAACTCCCCATTAGGTCCTAAGAACACATTTGGAAGTGATGAATTAACTGGCACACTTGGAGAAAATTTGAGTTCACTCCAAGCATCTGACCCTTATCCTGCAGTGCTGGCAGGCTCTGAGCATTACCTGTCCCTGTTACCTCCCTACATCCCATCTGCCCTTGTGATGAGGCCATATGTTTGAGGCCAGACAGACGAGATGTCCTGTTGCCTTTCTAGTAAGGGCTGACATGGCCTGAAGTGAGGACACATGGCACTTTTAGACAGTCTGGATTCAGGTTGTCTGCAAGGACCACTTGGAAAGGAGAAGTTAGGTTGTGTCTCAAGACATCTTTCTAGGAGTGGCCATCTCAGGTACAATTTAAGCAAGAATGCTTAATTTGCTACGGTCCTGTTTTTGCTGAAAACTTACCCAGCCTTTCCTAAGGATTTAGATCCTTACCTGCTTGCTATTTTTATTTGTCTGTCTTGTTACTGGCATTCTTCTTGTTGCTTAACTACAGTGTCAGCAAAAGTTCTTGTCATACTGAAAACAAGATTTGAACTGAATCCAAAGACTGTGAAGTCGGTGCAGCTGTATGGTGGGGAGGGGCTGGCACATGCTTTCTAAGATTTGAAACTATTAACCATGTATTCAAGGAAACGGCGTCTGAAATGCATTTATTTCTGGTGATAACTGATGATTTTCACCAAGTGCAGCTTTGATTCTTATTAGAGCTTCTTCTGTCAAGAGGCTAAGACCAGCCAACCCTACTTTTGTGTTAGCAATGGTAATTAGAGATGCCTATTTTACCGTGATATGTACATACACTGGTAAATGTTGATAATAGAAAGCATGGCATTCAGAAGCCATTCTGCCAAAATCTTTTGTCTGCTGTTTGGCCCTTTGTTCAATAAATGGTACCAGTCACCACAAGTCACCGGTAGTGACCTAATGACTGGTCACCACTAGTCACCACCTAGTCTTAGGGCAGCAGCGTTTTTATACAGAATCCCTTTCTGTGTATGGGAGTCCTTCTAAGAATCAGCAGCACACATCTGGCTCAGGAACCGAGGCGTGCGATGTACAGAGGTGGCAAAAACCTATGCAAGCAATATAAGCCTTACTTCCAAAGAATAAAACAGTCAGAGTTGGTGGCAGAAAAGTGATAAGAGTGTCAGTGGCTGCTTAGGTTAGGGAAGGATCGGGTGTGCTCAGCAAGGGAGATAGTGTTTGTTTAGGTTTTTCCTCCTGGGACTAGTTTAGTATTTCAAGCACGTTTGGGAATTTTTTCTTCCCCCAGTGGTCTAAGATGTGAGCTGGACAGTGTGTACAAATCTGAGAGAATAAGACTTAGCAATGCTTCAGAAAAAGCAGTTGCATATCCTATAATACCAGCTTTGTTTCTGGGTGCTTCTGTAGACTCGCTCAGTATTTGTTTACTGGCTTTTCTTTCAGCTTAAAATACTCAAGAAGATTCCTGTTGGGGCTGACAAAATACTAAGGATAGACAGAACTGTAGAGTCAAATGGAGCTGAAACCAGCCCTGTGTGGGGAGTCCCTCTGTGTCCTGTATCGTAGGGAACAGCTGGGATCTGCTACTGACACCACTATGAAACCCCGTTAGTTTCCATCTGACTGTATCTTAGTGTGCATGCCCTGTCCAGCAAAATGGAGAGCTGATACTCTTTTCACTCACTGTCTGTGGGAAGATTACTCAGAGCAGCATTGTCTGAGTCACTTTGTCACAAGCCAGTTCAAAAGGCATGTGCTGTATGTAAATTGCTCCAAGAAGATGAGGAGCAGCCACAAAGGGATATAACCATACAGATTGCTATTCAGAGGTCTTGAAATATAAAAATACATAGCTCTGAAAGAAAAGGCCAGGACCCTGAAAATAACTGGCCAGGGTAATGGAAATTGTTAAAAGAATGAATGGGAGCAGCCTCAAACATTGCCAGAATCATTACATTCATCAAGCTGAAAAATGAGCCTGGTGGCAGCAGTACACCGAGATGGCCAAGGAATAAGACTTGTTGCTAATCCATCCATTTGCCTGATTGAAATCTTGTCCACCCACCAGCTCAGGGAGAGACTTAAGAGTGGTCCCAAAGGGGCTGCCAAAATCCCAGGCACTGATCTCCTCTCAGTCTCTGAGAAGGACTCGACCTCCTCAGCAGTCAGACAGCCACCAATGAAGCCACAGGGTCAGAGGAGCCCTGCCGTACTGGGATGTTAACATGGATTGTTTGGGGACGCTCCAGGTCCTGTATTCCAGTGACTGGCCTTAAATGCTGTGTGTTCTGTCAGTATTGGTAGGTGTGTGCCAGCAATTAGGGACCCCAGGAGGTCTCTGCGAACTGATGCACAGGCGTGTGTAGCTCACCTTGCAACACACCTTTTCCCAGCAGACTGTGGTTGCTGTAACACGGAAGGGAGCTTTGCTCTATGCTTGCAAAGTACCCTTGTCTCTCAAGTGGCCTAACTAACATAGTTTTATTAAACTAAGAGGAATTGGGCCTAACCTTGTCTCTGTCTTAGATTCTGCCACTCCTTTTCAGACCCAGAGAAAGGGCTTGGAGCCCAAAAGCCTGCCTGTTCTTTCCAATTATATTTAGACCACTAAAAAGATTTTTTTGTGTCTGTTCTTTTTCTACAAACTCTGTTTCTCTCTTGCTACAATACAATTGTTAGTTCCATCCTGGAATGATTGATATATGTGTAAATTGGAATAAAGGGATCTGATCTGAACTGCTAAGTTGGGGAGGGAGAAGAAGCCAAAGCTGCTGTGCATTGGTGTAAGAAAGCTGTCGTTAAAGTGACAGTATTTTTTAATACAGTTACAAATCAAGTATTGTGGTTACCATAATATTAACTTATTCTCTCTACAATTCACCCATCCTCTGCACAGAATCACAGAATATTCTAAGTTGGAAAGGACCCACAAGGATCATCAAGTCTAACTCTTAAGTGAATGGCCCATATGGGGATCGAGCACATAACCTTGGCATTATTATGCTCTAACCAAAATTAAGAGAAAGCTTTCCTCTTAAAGCATCTGCTTTATTTTTAGACAAAACTGTGGCTATATAATGTCTAGTTCATTTTAAGAACTACTAGTGAGGTGGAGCCAACAGACACTGACATTACAACAAACCCCCATTTTTTTCTTTATTTGTAATTTTTTTCTATGATACTAATATTGCATTATTATTTCTTCTTTACACTGACCAGCATCCTCATAAAAAACTGCAAAGACTTGATGTGGTAACAATAAATACTAGAATAGTTGAAACTGCCCTAGGTATCCTTTTGCAGTACATCAGCACTATAAAGTGAGGTGTGTGCCAGCTCCATTAGCAAAATAAAGATACCAGGGACTGCTTCTTGCTTCTTCTCCTATTTAAGTAAACCTTTAAAAGACAAATAAACCTCCTTTTCAACATGGAACTGAAATGTGCTGCAGAATGATTCACATCAAATAAATAAATGCTTTTCAGTTGCAATCATTCCCTATTGAGTTGAAGTGGTATTATGCTGTTTTAATCTCATCAGTTCCAGAGATGAACAAATGAAAATAAGTGATTTTAACACTGTAGGAGGGGGAACTGCATCTTGCACAGAGCATTCAGCCAAAGGACCAGGAATAATTTTATGATGACTAGGCTCAAATCTATGCCAGTTTACAACTTCCACTACAATTAATTTCATTTTAATTTCACTCCTGAAGAATTAACCCCGCATGGTAACCCCTCATGCATTTAACATATCTGCAGGTTCCACAGTATTTGCCACCGAAGAATTTAAAGCACTTATAACCCTTTCCCAGTTTCATCTGATTGTCACTCCTACTCACCTTCACAGGGAAATTCAACTATTACTGCTATCTGCAACACCAATGCACCTTAAAGGGTATTAATGCACATAGGCAAAAAACCTTTTGAAATGGTCCTTTTGAACACAAATGCACACACAGGAATACTCCCTGCCTAGCACTGAAACACAACCACCTCTTTGGTGAGCAGCATAAGTAATATGACAGCTTGTAGTAACACTAAATAATCATCTTCTTAGCCCAGAGCAAAAACTGAAGCAGTGGGAATGTACAACATTTGAATCAGCATTTGTTGGGAAAACATCTCTGGTGACAGCAAAACCTTATTGACTGCAGATATCCAGAACTTTGCTAGTGCAGTACTTCAAGCTGGTAAATTCAGCAAAAGTTACTTCAATGCTGTTGTAGGACAGAGATTTTGTTAATAGCTGGAGTGAGCTGGACACATGAGAATGACCAGTGTCCTGTTGATCGTACCTGTGTACTTCTGGGAAGATTTCTTCTTACAAACACCAGACCTCTTTGGGAAACTTTTTCATGTGTACAACAGGAAGCTCCAGTCCTGCAAAAATATATATATTCTGATGAGACTGTAATCAGAGAGGGTGCAACAGTCATGACACTAATTTGTCACATACAGCTGAATGTTCTGCCTGAATGAATCACTCTCTTTAGACTCAGCTCTGTGGTGCCAACACTTGGTTTGAGGCCTGAACTTATGCTTTCCTCTAGTACTTCAGTACTGCTGGAGAGGTGAGGTCTGATATTCCTGTTCATATGGAATAGCATCTAATTTCCCAAGATGTCTACTGATTTGAACAGGATCATTTGCTATTAGACATACCATGCAGTTGTTGCAGTTAGCATTTCTAAGGTTTGTCTGTGCTGACAAACAGTTCTGCCAAGGAGTTTGCTCATTAAAACAGTGAAAAGCAGATCTAGGTGAGACCTGAATGCATTTAAATTAAGTTTCCAGTATGCTTAAATAACAACAAAAAAATTGTAGATGATTTTTCCTATTTTGTTGGTAATAACACAAAAGTGCATTTCTAGCACTATTTAAAGTTCGGTTTTTCATTGGAAATCTATGGAAAGTCTTTAATAAAGAGAAAAAAACTAAAAAAACAATCTCTGTTTTCCCAGTGGTGCACATTACTGATGCAGACGTGCTGTCAAATTGCCACTACACTGCAGAGAGATATACAAATCAAAAGCCTTCGTATACTGGAAATTTTAACAATTTAGCAAGCAGAATATACAATTCATATAGTTAAGAACAGAGAGTAGACACTACAAAATTGGAAATATCTTGTCAGTTTGAGGGGTTTTTAATTCAAGAACATTGTCTTGAAATATTACTAATAGATACTGCCAAACTATCTGAATTCAGTTCTACCACCACACTTGCCTTCTGTTTGGAAGAAATACATGTTAAACCGTTGTCATTAACTAAATTCTTTCTTGGTGTTAATTTGAAAACTGCACAGAACTGGTTGCAATTAAAAAAATTCAGATAAAACTGTTTAATTCTGTAACAAAAAGTGTGAAATTAGCAATGTTGAAAAGTCTAAGCAGATCTGTTTTGATAGTAGCCAACTGCTCACTAGTAAATATGCTCCACCTCTACAAAGAGGCAGCAGATGAATTCTTGCAATTCTCTTTGTAATTCTGATCCAAGTCCTTCTGAAGCCAGTGGAATGATTTATATTAAAACAGCTTATTAGGACTTCATTTTACATGTGTTTGTCTCACTGAGCCGAGTGCTTTTTTCATCTTGTTATTTCAGGGCTTCCAATCTCAACTCTACAGTCTGTCAAGAGCTGGTGTTTTTCTTGAAAACTGAGATAGTATATTAAAGAGAACACTATTGGATAGCAACAGACATTTGTTACTGGTCCATGGCAAGATACCAAATTGTATCAATGCTAAGAATATACTTTCAATAAATTTTTAGATAACAAGTCGTACTGACCACACAAAAAGTCCTTAGGTGACACCCATAATGAAGAGGTCGCTTTTGACAGGGAATTCTTGCTCTTGCAGGTGTACTCTCACAAGGCTGGGAAAGTCTTTATTTTTGGGGGTTTCCATGGTAATGTTGGCAGTCCTAAATGGAAACAAAAATATTTAAAAGAAGATGTTAAAAAAAAAAAAAAAAAAGCATGATTCCAATGTGACTGAAGTTTGTATTTTTCTGAGGGGAGAAAGCAGGAATGTTGTATATGAGTTTAAAAACTATCTATAAATTCAATCCAAAGACAAATTCAGGCACATTTTTATGAACTCTTGTGGGTTTGGCATCATAAAAGACACTTTAGAGGCAACCTTTTAAGAATCAGCAAACACAAAAGTGGCTCCTCATGTTTTGTTTTCTGAACCAGGCAGCCATTTTCTACAACCTGAATTCCCATACAATCAAAATAATCTTCGAAAGGATGAAAATGGTTGCTCCCAAAAGTAGGTAACACAAAAATCCAAGCAGGTTTCATTATTTTACAAGTAGCCCTTAACCCCTTAGAATGCTTAAAATGAAATTTAGGCTGCCATCTTAAAAAGAAGCCTGCGACACTGGACAGATTTTTATATTTACTGGCAATGATTTTTATATTTATTGACAATGCAGCCCTGTAAGTCACAGGACAGTGTCAGCGAGTGCTCCCTGCCATCCCCCGCCATTCTCCAGCAAAGGAGTTTCTGGTCCCTGTGAAGCAGCCGCCAGTTCCAGGAGGAAAGCTCTGCACGGCCTCTGGAGCTGTGACCAGTTCTGTGCTGTCCCCTCCAGAGAAGAGCCAACATGAATGAGACAACAATGCAGTCCTGGCACGGCATTAGCAAGCCCATGAAGGTGGCACAGATCCCCAAAGACCTCAGGAAAGAAAAGGGGAAGGCTGGAAAGAAGGCCCGAGGCAGGAACATGTCTTGTGTGTTTTTCCCTTTCCTTTTCCCTGTGTTTCCCTCGGCTGGAAGGTGCACAGTCAGCTGGCCCAGTGCAGGAACCTGCTGGCACTGCTATTTTTACACCGTGGTTGAAAAATAGCACTTGAAAGTGCCTCTTTTATAAGGTCCTGGTTGAAAAAAACCGCAACAATTCCGCATCTGTGAAAACTTCCAAAAATTGCTTTCCTCAGTGTAGAAGCCGGATATATATTTGTTGAATCAGGCTCTTAATTAGGTAGGACACAAAGGGCTTTCTCCCCCTGTGATACTTCCTGCCCAACAACAGTGTTCCCCCTGCTTTCTGCTAACCCTGTGAACATTTCATGTGGAACTTTGTTGTTATTTATTTCCACTGTAGCAATCACCATTTCTTCCCCCTCCCCTCATTTTAATTTCAATTTTTTTTCAGGCCATTTTTCTTCCCAGTTACTTGATCTGGTCTTTTCATTAAAGCAATTTCTTCCAATGACCCCCAATCATTTGCCCTTCCTGTCCATTCTTGGTTGTGCCAAAACTGTTAGTTCACAACAGGAAACCAATAGCTTGTGCTATCAGGAGACATTTCCTTCACAGCACAAAACGTCTGAATAATAATTTCTAGCAAGGCTTCACCCATTTCCTGTGAGAGGAGGGAAGTTTGCCTATCCCAGTCCCTCAGAGCTCTTTGTTTCCATCCCTTCGTGACGTAATGCTTTCTGCACAGGGAGGATGGGTCATTTTCCCTTACCAGCACTAAGTTCAATATCCTGTGTAAAGTTTTGATACCTCTTTTCAACAATAAAGCATGTAACATTTGCAAATAATAAAAAGTTATGCTATAGTTTGTACTTGTGGCGTCTCTTTCAAAAAATAAACTAAACTTTTGGTGTCTGGAAAATAACTATAATGAAAACACAGAGGCTAAAGACAGCCTGGTTTATTAAATGTTTTACTTGCAGGCTATTTAGCACTACAACTCTTAATTACTGTGTATCCTCCCAGCAGGTAGGAGAGCCCACCTGGGATCAGCTCTTGCTGAGCACCAGAATGCCCTGGGCTGAAATTTCCATTGTGGCACTGCATTTACAGAAATACTGCAGACAAACCGACTCAACACATCAATTAAACACATGCTTAACTTCATCCCTGTATAGCAAAAACATTCACTTGAGTGAATTTTTTAAAGTGATAGCAAACATCAAAGCCTTATTATAATGGCAAGGTGAAACAGTAAAAAGGGGATCATGAAGCAATACATATTAGTTCTATGGTGCTGAAACATTTAGGAAGCATAATTTTAGGCCACAACTGTATTAAGCTATCCTTTATAAAGAAAAACCCCTAGGAATAGAAAATGCTATATATGAACTACTTTTCCCCATTGAACCCTACTCTGGTGTTTTTAAACCTATTTTTGTTAAATGATGCAAACTGGAATCAGAATATGTGTTTAATTTTCTACAAGCTTAATAAGGGTTTGTGAATATGATTTTTTTTAATCACCTGTTACAGGAAGCAAGAAAGCTTAAAAGGAGGGTTTGTCAAAGAGTTTGAGGACCTTAAAATAGCTCTTGTCACACTTGTTTTTATAGTGCAGTCTTAATTACAGCATTTGCTGCCACACAAAAAACATAATAAACCTCTCCATTATTCTGAAGACAATAAAATTTTTATTACATTTGTGCCAACATGAAATGCTACATCTCTTATTCTAATCCACTCATTTCAATCAAAAGACCCAGCAGAGTCCACTTGCTGTTTTCATCCCTTCTTTGAGAGGCATCACCTACATGTCCTGCTGCCTGTCTCCTGAGCTGGGATGCTGCAGGTGGCACCTTCCTTCACACAGGTTCTGGTCAGCTTTGTGTGAGCTAAATAAACCATTTTAACACCTCTGCACAAGGAGCTGTGTTTCAGGAGCAGCTTTGTGTTTCTACATCTCTTACTTGAAAAGCAAGAATGTGATTTTCTTGCTGAAGGATGGCAGAACCTTTACATTCCATGTTTTCCAGTCCATTTCCAGAAGTGCATTTGTCAGTTATGGATCCAAGCAGCAGAGAGTCAATGCACTGGGCAGATTTCACCCACCCTGACCGTCTTCAGTGCTCACTTTCCCCATCAGTGACTGTAAGATATGAGACAATATCAGTCTCTTTATATTTGTTTCAGAAGAACCGTAAAAATGAACTTTGTTTCACTTCAGTTGGGGCTGAGGAAAGTGTTTCCCCGTCAGTGTCCTTCACAGATCAGACAAGTGTTTCTGTAGGAAAAAAACCCTGTAAGACATAATTTATTCCTTTTTCCAACTGTTCAACCTTAAACTGGGACATCTTGTTGAAAACTGTCTTTGAAGGTGATACCCCGAAGGCTATTCTTATATTTTGCTTTTCTTTCTTTCCCTTCCCAATTTTGAGTCCCCTTTCATCTGGGCATTTAAGTATGACTAAGTTACACTTAATTGTGCAACAGAACCTCAGCTGGTTGTTCGTTCAATGGTTTGTAAGGCCAAATCTGGAAACCCTTACTTTATTCTGGCTGTTTGTCTCCAAAGCAGAGTAGCAAGTGAGCTGGGGGAAAAGCAATGCAAACACCAATGTCCAAAACCAGCTACTGTAAGACTGGACATGCTGAAAGTGTCTAGCTGTGCCTAAGGGCAAGAAAAGTTAATTGACAGTGTTATGCTATAGGCTATTAGAGAAATAAAAATGTCAAGGTGTAAACATGCACAGTTAAAACAAAAACAATCAGGGTGATCATCAGAGAAAGCTTCCTGTCAATCCTGTGTTTTAATATTACAAAAAGATCTTTTATAGCGACTGTGGGAACACAATGTCCTTTTCAGCTTGTAAAACTACATTTGCAAAGCACTCTGAAAAGCTCTGTGGGTAATACCACAAACTGTCAAGAGATGACATGTAAGTTCCCTTCTTCCTATTATTAACTTGCATAATACTGTATATACTTCAGCAAACTTCACTAAAAATCCCACACAAATGGGAGCTTGTGCAGAGTATTTCTGTTTCGCTGTGGAATAGATCACAGAACTCTGTCGATCTGTTAAAATACATGAGAAAATTATGCTTAAACCTAATTCTCTAGTTGGTGAGCTAAGACTGGGAAAAATTAGGAAACTTGATTAAGGCTGCACATGAGTGAATGAGAAAGAAGCTAATGTAGCAGGGGCTGCAACTGCACATACCAGCTTCTGGGACACATCACACAGTGCCAATGTGCAGAAGGTTCTAGACTTCTCTATATAGTACATATCAAAACTGTCAGAGATGCCTAGTGCCCTCACTGAAGCAGCAATGGTGCTGTGTGATATAGCTGGAGGAGAGGGGAGGAGAGGTGGTGCAGAACAACCCTAATAGGCCAGGCAATGGCAGTAGCTGGGAATGATCAAATGTCCCTACTAAACTTACAGAGGTACAAAAGGAGCTAATAGCTGACATTTTTAACGCTGGAATTTTCAGGCAAGTAAAATCATAATTTTATCAGAATAGTGATATCAACATTGTATCATATATAACTCTTGGCTTAAAGTCCTGGTAGACAATAGACCAGTCCTGGAAACTAGATACTTTTAAAATCTATGTCCCTTAAATAGGTTAAATCCCTTTAACACCTTTCATGCCAACATTTCTTTTGTTTAGCGCTCAGGCTCTCATTATGTTTGACATTTTATTTCCAGTATTGAGTTGTCTTTGCTTTGCTTTTGCTCACTCAGGGGGCATACTGGCCAACCTACAAGAAGTAATTTGAATGTTTTAAACTAGACTAATATATTTTGACTGTATCCTCGCTGACACAGAGGACTGTAATGCAGCCAGCTGTTCATTGTTACTATGTTAAATAAAGTAGAACTCCCTTGTGGTATTCTATATACTAACAAATGATGTAATGAAATTCTGGTCATGTGAAAATTCTCTCACTATACCACCCAGCATCCCTGTGAGCAGACAGAGGCTAACTCACTTGCCTGAAAAGCCCCGTTAACACATCCTCCTTGCAATTCAGAACTGTAATTGGTTTGACCTGACGTGCTGCTCATTCTCTGTGTGCTGCATACCCCAGTAGTACAAGTACACTTTTCTCTGTGTTGGTGAAAAGGTGTATTAGACAAAGACAGAAGACTTTGGTCTGTTAACATGATATTATACACCTGTACACACAGGATGTGAAAAGCTGATAACAAGAACAAAATAGAGAAGAACACCATACATGGAGAGAAGAAACTATGGAGAGAAGAACATCCCCTAAAAGAACTCGGTGAAGTCAATTTAGCAAGCTTCTGCTTTCTTCCTTTCTTCCCCCACTCCCACCTGTATAGCTGTTGTATCACATCAGTGATCCAGTTTCTAACACAAGCCCACACGCAGTTGTAGGATCACAGCTAAAGTAACAGAGAAATGCAGAGTAGGAGTGAGACCCAATGAAAACTGTTTTAGTCTACATCAACACTGACACCAGCTTCTCATAGAGCTGTGCCTGAAAGTGTGAAAAGAAAAGCAGCAGGGAGAGGAATGAAGGAAAAGAGGTGGGTGAGCTTCACCTTAGAAAATGTGAGTACAAGCAGAAATTTTAACCTTGACTTAGGTGGTTTTGGGTCAGCTCTGTGACTGTACCCACATGCACCAGGGTGGCAAGAGGTACAACTCAAATGGGATGGGGAAAGCTGGGAGCAGCAAATGGCCTGTGTGTCCCCACCACAGCCGAGGAAGCGGGAAAGGCAATAAGAGCAAGCGCTGTTTTTACCAGGGGGATTTTCAGACAAGAGAAACCAAATAATAGCCAACTAAATTTAAACTTTTAGAATTTACAGATGGGTACCCAGTTCTTCAAAGGAAAATTGACATGTGTAGGGTACAGTCCAGCCAGTCACATGTTGCATAGGAGACTTGGTTGTGGAACTGACTCCCTTAAATCAGCAAATCAGCTGTGGGAATTGGGCACTGCAGTACAACTCTGAATTCAGTGGAAGATGTACAAAACAACAGTCCTCTGAATTTTGTACTTCTATTAGATTTGAAAGATGTACCTCTTGCCCTTTTTAGAGACTGTACAACATACTACCGGTGGAAAGCAGATGCTGTCTGAAAGGTAGTGAGGCAGAAAGGAGAAAGTTCTGGGCTAGTAGGGTAGCTGGGGAAAAAGGGACTGAGAGCAGCCATTCCCAGTAAGCAGTGGGGATTCCAGGGCAATCCTGCATGATTCTGGGTTTTTTGGTCTCTCAGAACAGGACCTCTAGAGCAAGAACATGAGCATTGCATCATACCTGACTGTGGGATGTCAGTCTCTTTTGTCAGAAACAGCTATTGGGAGATCCTCGACTCTTCCATTGTATGACTGTAGTTCAGCACTGCTAGAAACAGTCTGATGTCTCTGGTGGGAAGGATGTGTTTGTCTCCTGTCAAAATGAAAAGGCAACAATTAGCTGAGGCATTTGCAGAAACTGAATTTAGGAGAAATCCTAAGCAAGTACAAGGACAGCAAAGCTTTGTGCCCCACGAGGCAGAACTGTTTGAGAGTTACCTCCATGCTCCTAAACCAGGCAGTAGGACTGTACTGCCCAGAGCATGACCACACAGACATAGCAGCACATGACAATTAGTCTTATGCAAAGCACCACTGACACAGCTGTATTGCTTCTGGCTCTGGAGGAATCTTGCTTGTAGCCACAACAGGTATCTCTACTATGCAATGCAGACATACTCCAAGACCCACTATAAACAGATTAAAGCAGCCTGGATGCATCTCTGAGAGCACTGAGGTGATGTTTCTTTCCATGAGTCACAAAAGACAGGCAGAAACAATAAGTCAGCCAACACCAGTCCCACATAAGCTTTGCTTGATTAAGTCTTTCAGAGGAGGGATAAACTCTCATCTGAGCATGAGCCTGGCTATGCTGCAGTTTTGTCAAGGTGCTTATTTGTTCTTTCCTAGAGAATTCACTGCAAAAATATCAGTGGGCTTTCACTAGTAAGGATGGGGAGGAGGAAGAACACCATATGGTATTTCCCAAGTGTGTTCACATGCCTTTCACATGTTTACATTTCTTGACCGTGGTCTGAGCCCAATCTCAAGCTAACCTTGAATCTTGCAAACTAAATACAGCCCTGCTACTGCAGCTGGAACAGGTGGGAGAGACAGATAACACCAAAAGAGCTCAATCCAGAGTCTTAAGAAAAGACAGAAAAAATTACTCTTCAAAATGTCTGCTGTTAGAGCTACCTTTCTTTGCCAGACTGACAACTTTTTATTCTGGAAATATTGGTGAAGTATGTTCACCACCATATACCGCGAATCTGAATGAAAAATCTTACAGCTTTATTGGCTAAATAGTGCACAGGATAAGGACACCTTAAGGATAGAGAGACTGCTGACTCATGCACCCTTACTTCCAGCTGAGCAACAGCCTTGGGGAACTGTGGAGCAGAAAAGCTCCACGGGTCTGCTCCTACTGCATAATCTGCCTGGAGAAAATGAATAGATATTCCCTTCCTGTACCCTGACTGGTGTCTGCTGTGAGCAGTGCTAAAGCTGCCCAACTCCCACTCCCTGTCTACTCCCTGTCTACTGCTGAGATCTTGGGAGAGCTGCTGACCCAATTGTAGCACCTGGGGGAATATTGTGCTAAAATTCCCATGAGCAGATATGACTGTGAAGCTGTGGGCTGTGATCCAATATCTGAGACTTCATGAAGCAGTTTTATTTCTGCAAGATAATTAGTGATGTACATGAATTGGCAATGAAAGCCCAATAAAACAATTCTTAACATAGACTTAAACTGTTTAATCATAAAATACACGGCCTATATAATATTTATTTTCTTTTTTAATTCCCTTCATTTTTAAACTCCTCCCCACTCCCTCTGGAAGACAGATAACATTTTATAAAGTATTTTGGCAGAAGACACAGATTATTGTATTTATTGGTGACATCATAATAAAGTAAAAGGGGGAAAAATTAAAGCTGTTAGAGGTCAAATTCCAGCTATTTCTCTGGAGTAAGGTTCAGCTTTGAAGTAATTTTTCAAAAGAGATTTTATAGTTACAAATTCTAATGAGGTTAATTTGAAACTGTATCAAACCAATGCTAATCATTGGTTTGATACCCTTGACACTGCAAATGTATTGCTTTCCCTTGGCGTGATAATGTTACCTATCATCTGTCTTCTGCTACCCTGTCAAAAGAATACTTTTAATTTCAGACTCTGAGGCTCTGACTTTTGTATTCATGGAAGATTGTGTTGCTCCATTGTCTTAACACTGGAAAAAAACATTTGTGGATGAATCACAACAATTGGAGTTGGTAAGGATGGAAAATAGGATGCTGCCTGCTGAACACTACCCGCTCAGGATTGCTGTGCTTAGGCTGGGAGTCTTTCCAGAGAACTGAGCATGAATTCCACCTCATCTAAGTTGTTCGTTGGTGTGGGGTTTTTTTATTACTTATTTTTTTCTGTGACTTTTCTGGCATCATTTATACAACAACTCTCAGGATGTTCTGAGCTTAAATATTTCCAGAATTTGCAGGTTTCACCCCATGGCTTTGAAGCACATATAAATTCTACAAGGCAGAAAAAGTAAAAATAATGGTTTGCCTTCCACCTCTAGGCCACTGAGCTCAATCATGCTACCTTGTAGGAATTGTTCAGTGGCATACTTGAATGGTGCTTACTGCTTCAATACCTTTCCTAACTTAGAGATCTTAACATCCAAACTCCTCTCCTGTCTAGCCCTATACAGCTCAAACCCTCTGGCAGAGCTTAAAAACAGAGTGAGAATTGAAAGAGGCAGCAGCCCTAACACAGATGTTTACTATTCAATTCATTAAGTCTGTCTTGGTTTTAATCACTTGCATATTCAACTCAGAGAATAGAAACATACAGGAGGAGGACAAAATAACAGAAAAAAAATCACAAAAAATGAATCCATTTCATTATTAATTGGGCAGAAAATAAAATTAAGATTTCAATCCAAAACCTGTGTTCTCTGCCCACAACTCAAAACTGACAAAACAACCCTGCAATATTGTGTTTTCCCTCTTTGTTCTGAAACCCAGCACATACAGAGGCATTACAGTGAAGTGAGTCCTGTAAACACGGAGGGTGAACAGTCCTCCTTACCCTCCACGTGTTTCACACAGCTCAGTGTATGTTCCTGCTCACAAGGCTTCACCACTACACGATTTCCCTCTTTTCCCTTTCCTGCCCGACACACAGGACCCTGTGACCACCCATGAACTTGCCAACACCCCCTTGTACCCACCTCTTTTCAGAAGCCTGGTGAAACACATGGGCCTACATGGAGGAACTGCTTTACTGTTGGGTATTTTACTGTCTGGACCACAGTGCTTCAAGCTGCTGCTTCTTAAACTGTGAGAAAATAGCTAATGCAATACAATGGCTATCTCCACCCTAGAGCCTGTGGTTTTCCAAAACCACAAACTGACTACATGGCAGCCAAGTTCCCTACTTCTGTATATATATTTCTGCATATGTGTATATATTTATAAGTTTATATGTGCATTACATTATATTCATACTTCTTAAATGGATAACAAATGAATCTACTGGCTTGCACGCAGAAGATGTGAGTGAAGGCTAGTTTGGATGCAGGCTACAGAACTCCAAGAACTTTGTTGAGAGGAAAAACATCAAAAATATCTCTGTTACATAGTTAAATACACTTATGAACTCTGCCTAACCAACGACTTTTGTACATTGGCTTAAAACTACAGCTGCAAGCTGTACAAAGGAAATGACGACAGGATATAAAGGACTAGGGAATAGTCAATATTTACTAAACAAAGATTTTACTTTGAGCATGTGTTCAGTCATACCATAAGTATTTGACAGAAACAGCTCTCTGTGCTTGGACAGTTCAGACAGTCATTGCTGCCATTTTGCAGTGCACATGCAATAAATCATCTTGCATTAAAGGTACATGCAATAGCTTAATTTGTCCTCCCCTCTTAAATTATGCATTCAAGCTAGAAAGTCTCTGGTGAGCCAAAAGGCATTGATAAATACTAGAACAAAACCTGAAACCCTGATTATTTTGAGAAGTCATTTCACACCTTAGTTATTCAAAGGAACTCTCTTCAAAGGAAGAATTTTCAAGCTCAGACCTGAAGTCATGTTAAAATGACACCGACTTGTTGAAAGGGATTTTACAACTTCATCTGACTTCTGGGATGACTAGAGAGCAGTTCAGAACATTTTTAATATTACCAGATGAGAGTTGTTCCTTTAACACAATGTATTATGTCTTCTCCTTGGGAACTGAAGAAAAGGGCTATTGTAAAACATAATTATTTATGAACTGTGTTATAGTGTTTGCCAGATGACTTTGCAAGGGGCCCCATGTCTAATCAGGCTGCACAGAGCTTAGGCACTGTAGTGACAGACTGCCACCTTTTAGGAGCCTTTAGTCTGGAGAGGGAACCGAGGCAAAAGGCTGGAGCTGATCACCCCTATGTTGGAGGCGGCCAAAAGTGATCAAATTACTTGACCAGATTCAGAGAGTGAAATCTGTGGTAGAGCAGGAAACTAAGCTCAGATCTCCTGAGGCTCATGGTTAGCTCACAGCTAACTCGTGGTTGATTAACAATAGTTTAGATTTCAGGTAAGAGAGATCACCCATCTCCTCTGCCCTTCTCATTTTCTAGGGCCACTTAAGTGGTCACATTTTACTGGCACTCTTTTTAGCAGAAATTACTTTGAGGCCCAGATACCTAAGCATCTGCAGACATCTTGGTTCACAAAAGATGATAAAAGACATAAGAGAAGACCTATAATTCCATGCCACTCACCTGAGTCACCACAAGCAAGCAGCAGTCCCAGTTCTGATAAGGTATATATGAAAAGACCTTTGATTTTCTAGCTGTAAATTCAGGGGAACTGTGATCACATTGCAGTTTGCCCTTGAAAAGAGTAAGAACTATCATCTTAGAAAAAATTATTTGCTAACTCCTTCAAAGTAGATTCTATTGGAAGGAGGAAACTCTGGTGGTCCCACGTTTATGACGATCTTGCCTCTGCTTTTTGCTTTCATTTTATCAGGATCATCTGCCATCATTGCATTTCCTGAACTTTCCCATCACTGATTTACTTTTTGTTCAGATGTGTCTCTACTTCTTTTCTAAGGTGCTCCTTATGTAGCCATTTGAGCAAACTATTAAACAAACATTTGCCGGATCAGTGTAAAAAAAAAGGTTTTCTTGCTTCCCAGCTGCTAACACAGGTACCAGACTGAAGAGAACCACAGAGACAAAAGAATAGTGGTAGGTCAAGCTTTTTGCACCTTCATAGTTCACCTAATAATGAACTCTGAAATAGGTCTCTCTTGTTCAAGTAAAGCCTGGCTCCTGCCTAAGACAGCAATAAGTTTTATATCCCTGCACTTACCATTCATTCCAGAAACACTATAGACTTCTCTGAGCTGGCTGTGGATCTTCCTTCCTCTCCTTCCCCCACCCTATTGGAAGTTGCAGGGGAAAAAAAGTTGTAATATTTTGTTTCCCTGCAAGTTTCTTAGTGCTGTTTATCTCTGGAAAGGGGCTTATCTTTTCCTGCTTTGATTAGAAGATAACACAGATGGAGAAGTTCTGTTACTTCTGCCATCGGCTGCATTACTAGTTTGCTCAAGTTGACAGCCCACTAGATTCTCACTAGGTGAGAATTTATTGTAGGAGGCCTTAGGGTATAGAAAGCAACAGAAATAGCTGCACAGTATCTGGCCAGCAACTCTTAAAGTCATTTACTTCAGGTGTGCGTGAAGTTTCCATACAAGGAGCCCGATCATTATTCAGTAGTTAACTTTCTCTTTTATGATCTCATTTTTCCTTCTAAAATGGAAAGGAAAGAGTTTTGCTCAAGCCTACCAGCTTGTTCCAAAGTCAGGGGAGACTACACACAGTATTGAACAACACAACAAGATGTGAGGAAAAATAAATGAAATGGCTTTGTGGTGTCAGTCTGTGAAGAAACGAAATGAAATATTTTTTTCCATGTGTCGAATGAACCCAGACAAAATCTGTCTAGATCCTGGGCTCACTACAACCTGCTTGTAGCATTTTTGGAGGAGTGAACAGTCTATTTTATGGCATACATTCAACCATGCTACATACTCTGAAAAATACTCCCTTTTCTCAGAATAAAATTCTTGATAGCTAGATAAAACAGATTGAATGTTATTTGGTAGAGTCTTCTGGAATAGCACAGCACGTTGTCTGTGATTTTTATACAGCACTCATATTTTTTTCTTTGTTTCTAACTCATCTTGATCGGAACTAAATGAATAAACCCCAATAAAAAGAGAATTCAAAAAATCAAGTGCGTGTTCCAGGTGACCTCATATGTTGGAGAGTTCTGGGTGACTGTGGGTTACTGGAAGTCTATTCTGGCTGGAAATATATGTGATTTTTTTTTCCTCAAGGGCTAAGATGAAGCTAGCCTAGCTTCTAAGAAGCTGATTTCAGGTAAATACATATTATTTAAGCCTGAAAGTTTCAGTTCACAGAAGCTTCAGATTGTTGCTCTCTAATTAAAAACAAACAAACAAAACCCAAATCACAAACACACAGTGAAAAAACAACACCAAACAACACCACCACCCCAGAAAAACCCAAATGAATAAGAAGCTCATGTTATTCCAGGGAGGATTACCCATGCGTAAAATGTGCATTTTTTCTGTCTCTGACTTACCCACATTCCTGTGAATTTCGTTTGCTATCAAACCACTGTCAAATGGGAGCAACAGCATTTTCTGTAACCAGCAGCCGGTAAGTCTCATTTTAAACACTGAAAATATCACAGTGTCCAGTTTAAGCATAACAAATTGAGCATGAAGGAGAAACTTTCAGGATAAGCTTTATGTGAAGAGCCTCACAGTGTCCTTGGAGGGAAAAAAAAAAAAAGCAGTCTAAAGAAGTAACTGTTTTGTTTTTTTTTAAAACATACAGGCAACAATTCTTGAGTTTTCATTCACAGCTTCTCAAACATGAAGTACATTAACGTCCATAAAACTGCTTATTCCACACTACATTCCAAATACTAGAAAGACAGTTTATTCATATCAATAACTCAAAGCACCACCCATTCTCACTGTATCTTTCAGGCCACAATCACTGGTGTCAGATGTGTTTTTACTAACGAGACTGTGGAACTGGTAAGCAGAGAGCTTTCCCACCCTTCCCTTCTCCCAAGCATTCGACAAGCTGCAGTTTCAGAGTGGCCACACCCTGTTTGTTATTGTTAAATTGAAATATTAAAGGTGGGTTCTTTTATGGTTTCCTTAGCCTTTCACCTTTATTTAAAATAGAGTGCATTCAAGGGACATCTGTGTTACTGGCAACACCATCACATGAAGGAGCTTTCTATAAATAACATCACTGCTAAATAAACTGCTGGAGCACAGCACTCACCAGCACCATGAAGTCAGTGTTGTGTTATTTACTCTTAGTAGATCTGTCAGCTAGTGAATAAAATACACATTTATTTCCATTTCAAAATCATATGGTTAAAGTGCAAATAAAATTGAAAAGCAAGGTTCAGAAGATACCTTGCCAAAATTGTTAAATTTCCAGGGTGACACTGGTGAAATGACTGACAATCTGGATTCAAAAGAGGCTCCTGAATTTTTGCCCTTATGTTTTTCAAAGGTTATTTTTGAAAGCATGGTTTCTTGTCCCTCTTATCTCCATGTTTTTCAGCTGTAAAATGGCGTTGGTTAATAGGACTTAATTAGTTCACAAAAGCTTTACGATAGTGAAAATGTTCATGCAAGTAAAGTACATTAAGTTTCTCTGACAGAATGAGTCATTACAATATAGAAATTGTTTCAATTTGAGATCTTTGGCATGTGAAGGAGCAAGGTAAGTATGAGATCACTTTCTTCTGATTTCACAACTGAAAAAAACACAAACTTTATAAAACAGAAGCCAGACTTACAAAGAACTATGGAAAACCTATCCAAACATACATTCATGGCATTACATAGACATATCTCACACCATTCCTAAATTTGCATGATAAGGACTGGTCAAGGACTAGTGAAAGCTCTGATTTGCTGTGGAAATTTAGTAAATTAGCCTGGCAAACTCCTTACTCATTCTCTGAACTACTACTCTTAAATAAGTTAACTGGGTAAACCTAGTTTAATTGTTTATGCTCTGAAGCAGTGACTGCAGAAAAGACAATCTAATTTAATCTTATAACATGATTAGTTTTGTCTGAGAGAAACAGGCACAAGAAAAAAGATCAAAAAAAGACATAGGAAGTGGTAATAGACATGATTTCACCAAGAAAATTCAGTAGCAGCAAACAGATTATGGAAGGAAACATATAGAATTGATTAGAATTTTTCTATTACCAAAAACCCTGTGGAATGTAATGAACATGCTAAAAGAAAAAATTGCCTTTTTTTTTTTCTTTCTATTACATGAAGGAGTTAAAAGAGCTGCATAAGCCACGTGTAAGCCAACGTTATGTACACAGATTTTCCAAATATATTGTCTACAGTCTACATGAAATTTCTACTTAATGCTAGAGGTTTAAAATGTATATGGCATTTCTTTAAGGGAGAAACCAATTCAGCTGAAAGTGAATAGCATTTTCTTAAAAGATTTGTATATATCAATGAACAACCCTTGGAAATACATTAATTGAAATACAGATGCCTGTCTGAACACTGGACCCACCATTCTAAGTAAATTATGTACTCTAGAAAGAAATCTATGTGGTTTCTGATGAATACACAGATAATAAGGATATCTAAATCTTACCGTGCTCCAAGCTTTTCAAAGTAGGTCCAAAATACTCACTAGTTTTCTCAATTTTTTTTCCAAGTCAAATAACATCTCTTAGAATAAATTCACATAGAAAAGCCTAAGAAAGAGGAATCAGGAATGAATAGAGAACAAAATAAGAAATATCTTTTTGCCACTATGTAAATACCTGACTTATCTACACCCTATAGTACTATGTGCAGTTCTGGCCCCCTTGCTTCTCATCAGTCTCTCATTGGGAAGAATTACACATGTCATTAAGTGGAAGTGTTATTTGTATCATTTTGCAGGACTGATTGACTGTGCTTTTAGGTATCTTTTGTTGAGATGCAGCATCAAAATATTGAATGCTGAAATCAATAAGGGTGGAAGAATACAATTGCCAAGTAAAACAAAACAGAAGTAAATGTACATTTCCACTGTAGAGCTCCCATGTGTTGCTATATGAGCCTTAGAAGAGGAGTAAGCATGTTAGGTCTAACAGAGACTTGTTTTCTTTGGCCAGTAAACAGCTAATCATTTTTAACTTGGCTCTTGTTTCAGGTATCACATTCTATATTACGGCCCTTTTGTTCCCCTCTTTTAAGTATTTTGAGTTTCCTTCATATACAACAAGGTCTTTTAATTCAATATCAGTTTTTTGCTTAGAATAAGAAGGCAGTCTACTGTGTAGTATATTAAAGGGAAGTCAAATATTTTTGGTGACAACTCAACACCTAGGGGTTCAAACTGACCCTACACTAATGATGTTACCCTATCCTTTATTCCTCAAGCCATATAGATTTTTTATTACAGTGCAACCACAGACTTGTATAATAAAACAGTCACTACAGTAAAACAACAGTAATGACATGTTCAGAGGTGTAACTTGTACCATTCAGCCATCAGAGTCCATAGGGAGCTGCAGTACCCCAGGGAGGGAGGGTAGAGCAGACATCATCTCTTCCAGAACAGCCTCACAGGATTGAGGACAGCAAGGCTTGCACTCTCTGTTTTAAGTTAAGCTGATTGACTGTCAGCCTGTTATCTGGCATGACTGCAAGAACTGATTTAGAGGCACTCAGCAAAATGAGTGTTCAGAAGCAAACTTTCATGGTTTACCTCAGGCTGAGAGTACAAACTCCGGCTGTGATTGACTCTTCAAATTCCTCTAGGGCTGGACTGTGGTGAGAAGCTGGTTCTCCTTTCCCTCTCCCAGAACTCTACTTTTTCCAGCACGCCACTCTTCTGAGGGGCTTCAATGGGATAAGTCTCCAGTGTCAGCTAAGAAAAGAAGGTGCCAGTCGTTTTACAATTTGCCTTTCAAATTGTAATTGCCCTTTGATTTTTCTGAGCCCTTGGTTTGCTGACTCTGGGCACCTGTACCCACCCATTCAGGCTGGGGGCAGGTCACTGTCCTAACAACAGCACTGCCCATGCAGGAGGTCATTTGTTCAGACCCACAGCACTGTTTTCTAAATTTCACTTCACCTACTGTAATACCTTCACCACTCTGTCCAGGTTCCATATGGTATTCCAATGACTGGTCTGGATTTGTAGGCTGTGTCCTAATGGCTTCACATCTACCATGCCTGTGAAGAACAGTAACATGGCTGTAACTAAGCATGTTGTATAAGCAGACTGGTTATATAAGAAAAAGCACTGTGGATGACTAAAATGTAACCCAAACACCATATTTCCATTACAGCCACTTCCACATTCTAAAGGCAGATGCTGAAATACCTCAGATATGTCCTGGATAAATAAGCTAACAGTATTGGACTGTTGCATAATAGGTCAAGAGATGCCACAATATTTCTTGAGACACATTATGAAGTGTAAGGTTTTAATCATATCACACGGGAAGGAATATGAATATGCAGAAGACTTTAAAAAAACTAGCACTGCAGTTTTAGGAGAAATCCACTGAGTTACACATTTCATAACTAGAGAAGTGTCATGATTTACAAGTATACAGTAGAAACCAAGATATTTAAAAGACCAATTCAAGCTTCTCAAAGTATATTTAGTGTTCATAAAGCTTGCTACAGTTCCTGGACCTGTTTCTTCCATCAGTTAAACTTATATTACTTTCAAAGAATGATTCCTTTTTCTTAGTTTTAATAATCCTGGTTTTCTACTAACTGAACTTCCATTGAAACAGAACAGTCTCTAAGAAGTAGACTGGCACAGATACTTATTTGCATTAAAATTTTCATTTTCCCTCTTTGCTTCTTTACACACAGGTTTCTCTTGATTCACTTTTTATTTTCCTCTTACTTGGCTCTGTCTTCAATTTCACTGATTTTTTCCTTTTTTTTTTTTTTTTAATCTATCTGAAACATAATGAAAACATGCTGCATTAAAGGACGCTTGGAAATAGCATAACAGAATTGCTCATCTCAAACATAAACACATTCCTTTTTCTACAGTTATCTAATTTCCTCTTTTCTGGAAAAAAAAAAAGCCTTCAAAAAACAATCATACATATAGAAATAGAGTACTCAGGAGGGGCTGTCTTTGTGGTCCAGTAGCTTTATTTTAATGTCTGACAACTTTACAACAGAATTAACTGTCTCTGTATATACAGAATGGTCATTCATGTGTTTGTTTAATCATACACACACAAATACACACACGTATTAGGAGCTACCTGTTAACTGAATATAGCTACTGCTACATTCAGTCTTGTGCCAACAAAAATTATTGTTAAAAAATTGAGTTGACAAGCTTAGAGTCTTCACACAACTTTCTTTAACACAAAATATGGGTGCTTGCAACAAGCTCTTCAGACCAAGTACATTCTGATGGTAGGAATCACATTTTCAGTGCACTGTTCAAGAAGTTGACTGCACAACCTATATTCATAAAGAACAGTATTAGAGCTTTTTAATAGCATTTTGAGGGTTTATAAGTTAAAATAATGAAGGGCAGCCTTTGTTGTGGAGCAAGAACAAAATATTATACTTTGCATATATTCATATTTCTTGACTACAGATAAAAAAGTCAGATTAACATTTGACTATTATCCTTTTACAAAGGTCAGAAATTTATGTCTGAATTTAAGTAAGGTTGCCCAGACTCTTACAGATCTGATTCCATACAGGAGAGACATAAGTTGCAAAAGGAATCAAATGATTGCTCTTGACAGGGCAGTCAGGTTGGAATATGAAACAAATATGCAACAGGAGAACTTTGCCTTCAACAGCAGTCTCAGATCAGTCAGGCTGCAATCACACTTAGCAGCAGCAGAAAATTACACCAATGACAATATTATGCTCAGGGCAAATTTGTTTAACCTTCTTATACCAAGTCTGCATTTGACACTCCGGGTTCTAACAGATTGCATATTAATAGTGTATCTGACACCATTTGTGAGGATTCTTAGCTGACATCCATTACCAGTGCATGAAGTACATTTGCTTTATGGCTCACTACAACTTGGAAAAGAGCAAACTGCCTTTGCTGATGTTATACAGCTATTTCTGCAGTTTAACTCTTGGACAAACCCCAAAACTTTCACAGCACCGAATCCCAAAATACTTACAGTCAAGTACTAGCTCATCTGGGAACTACTGAAAAACATTATTTCAAATAAAGGCACACAGAGCTCAGCTAATGTTTGTCAGTCTATCAAAATCAAACCAAAAATAATTCTCTGAAGAATGACAAAACGTGAACAATAGTTTGAATACTGAATATCAGTAACATCTGGTTTTGTTACATCTTCTGTTTCTATCACAAGAAAAGACAAAACTATGCTACCATACCTGCAAAGCCCATTTTCTCTCTTATTTAAATCCAAGTCTGGTAGAAGGTGAATGAGGTTTTTGGACTGTGTCAAAGAGGCAAGTAGGATGTGAAAACAGCCACACAGCCTCATTCACTGAAGTTATTATGGGAATGGACAAGAGCCACTTTTTCTTAAACAAGGTGATCCCCTCAAAAAAATCTGGCATTTAGTAGCTAACCTGCAGTCAGCCAAGTTAAACACCTGTATGCCAGACAAAACCAGCTGTCTGTGTGTCTCTGCCAACCCATCTGCTCAATATACCTCCTGCTAGTGGGGTAAGATCTTTCAGTAAATACCCATTCAAATACAAGTTTGGGGTTTTTTTCCTGTTCTCTACTCTGCCTTAGGACCTTAGGTGCTAATTTTCAGAGCACCCATTGATTAACTACAATGACACAACCACTTTTATTATCATCAGTAGCTGCACATCACGATTTTAGTTGCCTACTATAGAGATATAAGTAGCACACACACTGGATGAGTTACTATTCAACTGCTGTTGCCTTCATCACCCATAGACACACAAACACTGTGTTGCTCAAGCTTCTGCCAAAAGAATTATACATTAAGGATAAGATTATGTTTTCAAACAGTTAATCTATCAAAGGATTCAAGAAAGGATTCTATAAGGGGCAATAGAAACATCTTTTGGCTGTGTCCAGCATTAAGTCAAGTATCTCATAAGATGAAAATAAAAGTAAATTAGCTACTATTGTAGCATACATATATTTCACACACACATAGAATGGGTAGACAGAAGGGATTGTATAGGTGCTGAACTCAAGAAGGAAAATATTTCAGTTGCCTTTCATTTCATCTATGGCAGCTCCACAGTTACACATGCAGCTGTTACTAACAATACCAGAAGCTGAATTTGTATCCAGGGAAGAAATGACACCCAACACTCCCTTCTTAGCACAGAGGTTTTCAAACCCATCCTCACAAAATGAAACTTTTCCAACTAACAACAAGATAGAGGTGGTTTTATTGCTCACATTAGTGTAACAGTAGCTGCAGAGAACCCTCATCAAAGTCCCACAGAATCAAACCTTGTGAGCAGTCTCTGCTATCAGGCCTGAACACGGCCCATCATTTGTTCTAAACACACAACAGCATTTTTTTTCCTTTCCTTGTCTAGGGACTCACTTTCTCCTTAGTTCCCAGGTTAGTTTCTCCATCTTTTTTGGGAAACATATCAACATTTGTCTGGATGAAAGGAGTCATTTAGAAAGACTATTTATAATAACTTTCACCTCTTTTATCACCCATCCTGCTCTTTATTGTGTTACTATTTTGGAGGAGGAGGAGGAGGTGTTAAATTAATATGGAGAGTGTTCTGTGTCTGAAGAGGAATGACTGTGCATCCACCTTTGAAATGTTCCTAACAGCTTTGCTCTCTCTTTGCTGTGTGCAGGGAAGCTTCTCTTCAGAGTGAACTCTTGATTCACTCTTTGTTCCCATAGACTGTCTATTTTCAAACTGGTAAAGCTTAACTGGTACTACACAGGATGTGCCTGATCAGGGAAGCTAATAAAAACCAGCAGGACACTTTCAGCATTGTGTACATTCCCTTTATATGATGTCACCCCTACTGCTGACTGAGGGGGTGAATGGATTTATGACTTACTTTTCTAAAACTTATAGGCAAAATACACAAATTATTTGAAAATTCTTAATTTCAGTATATTTCAACCTATTTTCTGGTGCAAGATACATTAGAAAAGGTAAGGTAGAACTACATCCTTACTCCTTTCCTAGACAGAATTATTTCCTGTAAAGTTTGTAGGTATCCATGAACTGCAATTTAAATATGGAACTCTAATCTTAAATAAGGTGACATCAAAAAGATTTTGAAAGTACGTCATTGTGTTACTTAATTCTACAGTACCTTTTTAACTATGCACATATCATTTGGTTTCAGTGTAAGCTCTGTTTACACTATCTGTAAGATAAGTGTTTCTCTTTGTGTCGGATAGTCTGGAATAATAAGCACATCATCAGGAATTTATTAGAGTTCACTCTTTTACTGATAGGGATTCACACGTCTTTCAGCCCTGCTGATTCAGTTTCTCGAAATAAATGATGGGGTGTGGCAAAGAAATACTCACATTTTATCAAAGGAAGAATTTGCACAGTATTTTGAAGTTTGATATACATTATTTCATAATTGCATCTTCTTAGCAGCGAATGGGATGCAGGTCCCATGGACATGCACTATCTTTCAGAACTATTATGATAAACTGGATCTTTCCAGAGGAAGAGGAGGAGGAAGGACATTACCATTGCTAATATAGCTTGCCTTTATAGAATCACTCATGGCAAAGTGAACAGTGATTCATTGAACTCAGTCTGAGCAGAAAACTATAGATAGGAGATTGGGGGACTAAGGTTCTTACCCACACAGCTGGTTTTAGAGGGGGTTTTCTTGTTTGTTTGTTGGGGTTTTTTTAGGGGGGAAGTGGTACCACCTACACCTTTGGGACAGCTGCACTGTTTCTTACTCTGGCTTCTAAGGTTCAGCAGCTGCACCACACATCAAGGAAGGACACCAGCCATTCCAATGTGAGCTGTGATACTCATACTAAAATCTGTGCTTTTATATTTCTTTTATGGCTATCTAACCCTGGATACGTAATCCTTTCTTTTCTTCCTTTTATTGTTGTTATTTTCAATTAAGAACTACTAAAAGTAAGGTACTTTTTGGAAGTATTGTTAACTGCATCCAAACCAGAGGTAAAAACCAAAATTATTTGGACTCAAAAGCAAGACTATACTCCTGAATTCACATCCATCATCAAAAAAGTGGGATGGAAAATGGTTCTGAGTAGGAAGATACATCTGAAGTTCCTTTCTATTTTTAAATAATGTTTGCCCTATTTGCTACTGTCAGAATGGCAAAAACTCAAACGGAATATTCACATCAAGGTCAGAGTTCACCCCTCTAACTACTCATTTGTGTGAGGGAATGCAAAGAATTTAATGCAGGCTGCAAATTGTTCCATTTCCCTTAATTATTTTCTCTGTGTCAAATACAGTTCTTTGGTGGGTGTTTGTTTTTGCAACCATAGTGATGAGATATATTTGCTGGCTACAGTCAAAATAATTCCAAACATTTATCTACTGGCATCACTTTTTATTCTGAAAATCCAGACATTTGCCTGCTTTACACCCAACGGGTAGGAATTTGAAGGCTATGTTCCTAAAATAGATCTTAAATTATTTTTCTAAATCAGAGCAATCGTTTTGGGGTTTTTTTTTCATATGTTCCCAGTAAAAAATCGTGGTCACTGCTCGCACCAACACAGAGCTGCATCCATTCAAAATTTTCTTATTATTCCATTCTTGAGAAAAATCCCTAGATGATCTCATTTAAATCACAAATATAAATATTCTTCAGAGCAACTTCCTTTACAACATGTGTGCAATAAATCACTTTTCCCACAGTGCTGCTCTGCTTCTTTCACTCCTCTTGGTGTGAAAAACTGTCAGTATATGATTTGACAAACTGCTGACAAAACCAAATTAATTTTAGAACCATACAGGAATCAAACCCTCACTGGGAGGTCATAGTTAATGGGCAGCAGTGTGTTTAAAAGCATGTGTGTATATGCATATAAATACACATTGGCTAGTTGACTTCACTGACCTTGGAGGTAAGCAATGATTTTGACAGATCCATCCTGGTGACAGCTCTGAAGAACAGGGTTTAACCCCCTGTGATTTGGTTGGAGGCTCCGATTACATTCACGGAGTTAGGAGTGCTAGAAGGACAGTAACCTTTTCAGCTGCTTAAGTCAAAATCCATTAAGGACTGTGAATTGGAGCCCTCAGCAACGTCTGCTCACAGGAAAGTAAAAACTGAACTTTATGGCAGCTTGCTCTGCTACCCCAGACTGTGGCGGCTCAGGACAGGAACACTGCCCGACTGCCACCCCTCCCACTGGCCCGACAGCATCTAGCAGGAGAACAGGCAGAGAACTGGAAGCAGGAATCTCTTTAGTCATACCAGCATGAATTGGCAGAGCTTGGGATTCCAAGCACGTATTCACATGAGCAGACCTTATTCTCAGAGCTGGAATAGCCCCATTGATTCAGTGTATCCAAAGTAATTGGATTATGAAACAAAAGTAAATTCTATCCTCCTGTTTTCCCTACATCACTTCCTCTTCACATGTGGTGCTTTCGATTCTGTTTTCATAAAGGGGAGGCCATGGCTGCAATATAACTCTATTAACAGTGTAACCAGCCAGTCAGTAGTGCTGGGAACCCTGTGGGCTGTGAAGAGCTGAATATGCTGGTAGGAAAGGTAGGAGATACTTGATTTGGGAAACCATCAGTGGTTAATACTGTTTCAAGTAACTCTGGGCAAGTACCCATCTACTTTGAACTCCAAAACTATCACAGTGCAAGCAGTTATTTCGCTAACACTCACCAGGAGCTGCTCTAAGCCATTACTGGTAGTAGCAGAGGACTAAAGATTCAACTTTTTTGTCAAGTTACAAAATGAGATTGATTGTTGAAAGGGAACTAAGGCATAATCTTGCTTGCATAAACTGGAATCAGCAAAACACTCTTTGTCTCTGACACAGAGTTTGAATCCAGTCCAAGGACAGAGATGATTTTAGGGGCTTCAGCCTGTTCCCTGACTGACAGCTTTCCAACATATTCACTTTCCATCATGAAGAACACATTGTCACAATGACTGTAAGGAACCCTTTGTGCAGGACTGAGTTTAACAATACAGCATTGTGAGAGCAATTTGTTTCCTTTTCATTAATGAAGATGTATAGGACATGAAGTACTAGTCACTGATTTTTCATAATTTCTGTTAAAAGAGATGGCATCTGCTTTCCCAATTCAAGCAGGAGCTGGGATGGCTGTCAGAGCAGTTGATGTCCTCCAGGATGGGTGTTGCTAGAGAGTAATATTGTTTAAATATAAAAATAGTTTCTAAACTAAATGTTGTAGGAGGATAAAAGTTCAGTTGAAGTTGGGCAGTGGCCAGCCTGGGTTTCAGAGAGTAATTGCTAATTGTGTAAGCTCTGCCCAATGCTCTGTTTACCAAGGATGTTTTGCCCATTTTAGCAGAGGTGGGGCTCATTTCCTTAACAGACACAGAACAGAGCTGCAGTCTGCTTTGTATCCTGCTCGACAGAGCATGCTCAGATCCTTAGGCATTCACAAAAAGTAAAAGTAACTTCTCTCCCTCCCTACTATATAGTGAGCTCAGATAAAAGGATCAGGATGTCCCTGATGTTAAATATTTATCTTTCCTTACTTGCATGTTTCAGAAATAGTCACAGTCAAGTTCAAATCAGTGCTTGTGCCAGTTAATCCTTCCTATCAGACTTGGTTTGAATGCAGTATTCCCATTTTTATCATTAGTGCATGTGAGCAGTATAAGAAACTGAATGCAGTGTCCCTGCCTCGAGTTTGTTCAGTAACTCCTCACAATTACTAACAGTGCAGCAACACGTGGTTGCTGACGTGAGCAAACCTCAGTCCTGACTGCAGTCAGAAGAAGGTTAAAATTTATTTAGTACAAAAACTTGCTGTGGGTTACAAACTCTATGGTGGATATTAGTGCATTCATACTCTTGCATAAGAGCCACTAGCTGGAAAACTACAGAGTATAAAAATTGTTGCTTTTTTTGTTAATGAACTCTTGTCTCCTTCGTTATAAAATTAACCCAAGGCTGAATCAATATAAAGAAGTCTTTTAAATAACCTAAAACTTAAAGTATGTGGTATCTGATTGAAGGAATGGGTTTAGGATGCTCAGAATTCTCTGCCAAGCATTCAGAAACTACAGCCACAATACTTCTGCAAATCCATGCCAGGTCAGAGGATTATAATTATCATTTTACTATGATTATTCCTCTCATGCCACATTACACTGGTAATTACTGCTACAGTTGCAGCTGAGGCACCGACTTGTACTTCGTTATCTTGTAAACACCACATGCTTAGAAATTTTTCAGATGTAGTGAGGTATTTACACAGTCCCATGCTACATCAGAACACTTGGACAAGTATTCTGAGCCAGTTCCACAGAGCTGGGTAGGCACAGGATGGCCCATGTGGAGCTGCATAGCTGTATTACACGTAATGGCATGGAGCTAATTACGTCTGGAACAGCAGAACTCTGGATTCCTCAGCCTTTGCCAAGTTACATCTAGAACATGGAAAACCTTGTGTGTGTTTGTTTAACAGGAGTATGATCCACATACCTCGCCCTTATAAACAAGGAAAAAAGCGTCAAGTACACGAGTCTTTCACTTTTAACAATGACACTGCATTGGAGAAGGCAACAGATACCAAATAAAGCAATTCCTTGCACCCTGGCCCAAATCTGAGTCATAGCCCTGGGGACCTCAAGACCTCTGAATAGTATTTCCTTTGCCTGTTGTCTTTAGCTTATTAGCACACCCATCTGACTAAAGGAGACTGCTACTGATTGTGTACCACCTTCAACAGCAAGTCAGGGTGGGTCCTGGGGGGAAGGATGTGTGAAGTGCCATGGAACAGAAACCCTGCAGCAAAAACTTTAAGCAATATTGTTCCCCAGGGTTTAGGCACACTGCTGCATGTCAGTGCTGCATGTCAGTGCTTGAGAATGTGGTGCACCTGCTGAACAGAGGGGACAGCCAATTAGGCAAAATTTGCTGAAAAGCAGAAAAAAAATCCTATTCTCAAGGAAAAGTTGCATTATGTGAATTGAAGTTCACACAGCCTTCAACATAGCCCTGGCAAGTTCTACTTACAAAAGGTGGCATGTTTTGTGTTTTGTCCAGGGTCACTGCACATACTGATACTACACTTTTGTTTCCACTCTTTCCTATTCCTGAATGTCCCACTCCCAACTCTCTCCAGCAGGGTTTAGCTGTTGTATTTCGCAAGATTTCATGGACAGTGAAAACTACATGTTTATTATAAAATACTTCAATCCAGGGCTTCTGGTTCACATTGGAATTACTGAGCTCCACAGCAGGTTTCTGTGATACTGCCCAAAAACCGTCTGACTTACTGCAAATGCACTCTGTGTCTGTTCTGAAAATGTGACATGAACATATCTGGAATCTCAAAGCTGCACAGTGTCTCTGCCTAATCTACTGAACATCAATAAATCCTGGACAACTGTAGGAAAGGCTCAAATTCCTCCAAGAAACAAATTTCCAGATGGAAAAAGAAGACACGCACAGGGAAATCAGACCAAACAGACCCTAATTCAGAGATTCTTTGCAATCCCAGTGCTCTCTCTTGTCAAGAAGGATGTCAGCACACAGTCTCCCCTTTTTCTATGTCAGTCTTCTGATCCTTCAATACAGAAGTCAGTGTTTCAAAGGTATGACACACAAAAAAATGCCACTGAGTTGAAGAAAAGACCTTGCCTAATTAGCTATTCAAATATAACGTCTGCTAAAAATAGGGCAAACAAGAGGCACACGAACTAACCAAAGCACCTTCCCAAACTAACACAAAGCACCACCCCATGCTCTTCCACCACCTTTTGCTTTCCCTTTAACAACAAAGTATTTTCCAGTTAACTGAATTAATGCTTCTATTTACCCACTCAAATAAATCAGAGCTGTATTTCATGGCGCAGTTTCACAATAATCTGAGCAAAACAAACAAACAAAAAAAGGAGATAAGGTCTTGTTTCCATTCTCTTTTATGCCACTCTTCCCTTCTTTGCTGTGGTCCCGCCCTTGTTCTGTGCACCAGCCATGGCACTAATCAAATATTTGCATGAAACAATTCAGTTTATTAACTCCAGAAAATCCTGCCCTTTTGTTGCTGGGTGAACAGGTTGAAGTGGCTCAGAGAGGACTCTGTCAAGGGCCAGACAAGACACACAGTAAGTGTCGGGTGGGGTTAGCTGGGAGCAAAGGAACAAGATTATCCTTTCAGCAGTGGTAAACTACTAGATCAGCTCACCTTGCCTCATGAAACCACAAGCTTAGAGGTTTTACTTCGATGCCTGGAGCCACGCAGATAATCCACTTAGCCCAGAGTCTTTACAGGGACTGTGGGGAAAGAACAAGAATGTGCTTAGCCAACAGGATTGTACTGCTCTGTGAACCCAGAGAACTCACCAGAAATCCAGAACTCCCTTTTCTGCCACTGAAGGAGGAGTACACCATCTTCATAGCACCTCTTGTCCAGAGCTCCAGACATGACTGCATTTACATCACAAACTTCAGGGGGGATCTGCTCCTTCGGTAGATAACTAAAAGGAGAAGAAGGAGAAAGAAAGAAGGAACCAAGTGAGAAACTAAGTGCATTTACTCTTCTCTGCTTGTTTTCTGTTTTGTTCACACAGCTTCCCAGAAGAGAGGCTAATTTCTTTAGAATGCTAATAAAATTTGACTTAATTTTGTGTTGAGGTGTTTTATGTTTTGGGGGTTTTTAACATAGACTCATATTTACCTAAAATCCTTTCAGCTATCAGAAATTCATCTATTTTAGTTAAAGGGAAAGCAAAACTGTTTCTCAAAACTGTATTGAAATCAAAATATATGGAAATAGAGGATTATCTTCCAGGAGATTTTAGGAGAAAATTCTGCTTTTGGCGATAGCCATGTAATATACTATTACAAAGTAAGATTTAGTTTATTATGAAATGTTGGAGCAAGTCTTAATGTCTCTAATGTCACTTTATAAGTATCACAGTATAAGCTTGTGGTTTATGCAGAATAACAACAGTTATAGGCCAGTACACATTGCTGACTGCCTTATTTCTGAAGCTTATAATTTCTAAAATTATGTTCTATAATTAAACCAAACAATACTATAATATAAGAGCATTAGTTTTAATGGAAACCAGTTATGTATCAGTCTTCAGCTTAATTTGCTCTTCACAGACCCCAGAAATAAAGGGATTAACTATTGCAAATCCTTCTGGTACTTTACATTTAATCACAAGCAATTTATGATAATTTATTCCACATGTCTGATACCACTGGAAAAAAATTTGCAAATAAAGCTTTCTGATGCCTTCAGGAAGTGAGCTTTCATTCTGTTCTAACATTAGCAGCAGACTGCACCAATGCAACATGTAACATTCATTTCATACCCCCAAATGTTGTCAACCATTATTCTATGCACATACAAAGCAAATGAGTGTCTGGTAGTGATTGGGCCGAGGACATCTGCCACATGAGCACTGAAAGACTATCAAGAACTGAAAAAGAAACTTTACTGATGTTTCAGTCCAATGGTAGAAGAGTGTCAGAATTAATTTGTTTCTCTTTTCGTAACTGAAAGAAGGTCTCAAGGTGAGAAAGTACTTATAACTATGGCATAGATTTTCCTGTCTTGATACTGCACATCCCCACAGCACTGGTTTGGTTTTCCTTTTTCTTTTAAATCAGCTAAATTTTTGAAAATCAAAGCTTTCTCTTTATACTTAGGTGCTGTAACAGAGGAGTTGCCTTCTAGAGAACTGTCACCGACGACTGGCCAAAATACCCCTTGCATGGCAACCAGGAGCTCGCAGCTCCTGCTGGATTTGAAGGCAGTGAGATACTATGGACTCACTGATTAGCTCTATCTTGACTCTGAGTGAGGCCAGGGCACCTGGCTCTCCCTCAATTTACAGTTCAGAATTAACCAGGAAACCCACTATTGGCACACTCAACTTCTAATTTGGGAAAAGAAAATACTGTCTGGCAGGCTTGCAAGGCTGCTGACCTGGTCTGCTGGAACAAGGCAAATCATGCTACCCTGCAGTGCATCCTGAGCTAATCAGTCTTTCCTCAGCTTGAACAAATCCTTTGAAACTGGTCTGTGGGAAGAGGAATCCACGTAACAAATCCACCACGTCTCTCCTAATTTTATGTCCAGCTTTAGGCATATAAATTGGACATTCTGATGTGATTTTTTTTCTGCACTTTTTGACTTCCATGTGAAAGCATAAAATGGAAGTAGGCCTTTTTTGGGACCTCTAGGGTTCTGTTGGGCAAACTAACACTCACCAGGAAATAATGTCATGAAAATGTCTGTCTAGCAGCTGCCTCAATGGCCTCCACTTCTTATCAGCAGAAAAAATGCTGTGAAGTATTTAAACTGCAGAGAGAGGCCAGGTTGACATTTAGATTTAGGTATTAATTCAGCTGAAAAAATGATGGCTGTTTTTTATTTGTCCGTATGTTTGAAAGAGTTTCAAGGTCGGCTTTTTCCCCCCCCCTCCTTCTAGAAACATTTGTCCTCTATCTTCCTAACCACAGCTCTTCCCTAAAGGCCACAAACCTAGTTATGAGAGGACTAAAGGAACTGATTAGTTTCCAAGTAGCACCATGTCTTCAGTCACCACGTGTCTGTCATTAAGCAATGGTTAGGTTTTTTAGCTTGCTGTCTTCTTAAACCCATATTCTGGCCTGCAGAGACCAGCAGTGCCAAGCAACAGCAGGCATCTTGGCACAAAAAGTACCACTGACCTTGAAATTCAGAGTACTAATTCACTTCAAGCACTTGTTGCAAGAATTATTTCTTGATATTATAAAACATCTTGATATACGAGGTGATAGGATCCAACCTGGCAAAACTCAAAGAAATCCTGCATTATTAAATGTCTTCAATCATCAATGAGTAAATCACTTTCTTCTCGAAACTAATTTAAAACCACAAAACAGATTTAAAAGGTTAGAAGTACTTGTGCCACTGGGTAACAAAAGATAAATTCTGAAAAATTTAAAAGACCAGGTCGATTTTCTTTTTACAAATATGGAAAGCAGAAAAACAGGGAACTAAGATTTAACAATTAGAACTTCGCTCATGACACCGCTCTAGTTCTGACAAATTACACACCCGGTTTAATTTTGGGAACAAGTCTTAAAATAAACATTAATTTTCTTTAGAAATAAAAAGAATGAGACCTGGTTGGTGAGCCATCTCTGTATGATTCACTGGCTTTGAAAACCAGAAGCATTGCTACACAGCTGGTTGGGAATATTACAGTTTAATAGCTCTGAATGCACTGGGTAGAAGTAGAATTTTCTATGCCCCCCATGATCAGATTAAGTAGCATTTTATTTAGGTTTTAAAAATAAAATTCCTGCTATTTTTGTCACCAGGGAAAGTTTTCAAACATGTAAATCACTAAAACTGCCCCACATGTTTCAGTAGAATTCATGCCATGTTTACAAGCAAATATAAAACAAGGAAATCCTTCCCAGATACAAAGGCTCTTACCACCTATTGTTTTCCCCAGATTTAAGCCTCATTTCCTGTTGTATATCAGAGTTTTTAATGTTAATCCACTACTGCCTTGTCAATTTTTAGGGGCATTTTCAAGAGTTCAAATGGAGCATGTTGATCATTTTAGCAATTCTTTGCTCTCAAGCAGCTCTTCTTTTCTCTGAAATCCAAACTGAACAAGAGCACACATACAATTCTGTCATATGAATGATGATCTTTGAACACATTTCAGGAAAAAGTGTGTGCTATTCTAAACAGCATTAAAAATAGCTTCTGTGCAGACAGATTGATTTCTGCCTAATGGTATTTTGTTCTCTTGTGTCTGTGTAAATGAATCACCTTTACACCATGACATGTGAGGGAAAATGAAGAGCAGGGGACTGAGTGATGTGTATGGGAATCTCAAGGATGACACAGTTCCATTGTGTCTATGCAGTGTAAATCTTTCCAGCTGTAAGGTTGCAAAATATTTAAGTCCAGGACTTTAGGGCAGGTTTGGTATGTCCTTTCCTGAATCTATGTTTGGGTGGGGTATTCAGAAATATTTCTACTGGAGACTTTCTGCTAAAGAGCAAATCCAGTTTGTAGAAACAGATGTAGCTGTTGCTTTTCTACCAGAAAGCACTAAAGCAGAGGTTTGGATTAATTCTCAGAAAAAAAGATAAAAATAGGATTGAATAATTTCCAGTTTGTCAACATACATTATGTCTGCATTAGCAAGTAATTTGGGCACAATAGGGATGGATCAGTACACCAAAACAATTTATTGTGAGGCCTTTATGCTTACATAATGTACTTTTATAGGGTTTCTATTTGGACTAGATTTAGTCCTGTCCCCAGATTAAATGTCTCCCACACGTATAGTTTTACATCAGCCAAAGGATCAGTCATTGGTACAGACTGCAATGTCCCCATCAGGGCTTGGAGCAAATGAGTTGAAATTTAAATTTTCATGTTTAATTTTCTCCAAGAACAGTCTAGCTCACAACTGTCAAAGCAATTCTGCAATCTGATCCAATACACTGGGATTTGCCCCAAAACATGCCATGTCTTCAAACCAGAATGCTAGGGTAGATAACTCTCATCACCTAAAGGTGGTTTCCAAACATTTAATTTTATTCAAAAACTGTATCAAAACCACTGTTGTGTGACGGTCCAGTCTCAATGGAATTGGAAGTACCTCCCAATTCATTCTCTCCCTCTTCACAGAGACTATCATCTGAAATGATAGTGCACTGATAATGTTTGTTGCAGTCTTCCTTGTTTTACAAGGGCCACAAATTAACACAGTTAATTTGTATCAGCCCGAATTGTGTCTTTGGACTAGACCCAAATCTGAACTAATGACCATGAAAAAACTATGAAAAAATCATAAGGAACTGAATGGCACATGGGATTGATATTGGAACCATGTAGTCTGCAGTCAATCCTATAAATCCCTTTGGTTTTAGATATGGCCACATAGCACAATTTGCTGACCCAACTATCACTCTTACACCTGTGTCAACTGGAATCTGTTTAATTACAAACACTAGCAAGATAATAGGCCTACTGTCTAGCTCACAAATTAGTCTACAGCAACTTTATTCCAAAAGCTGGAAGAAAAATACAGAAAGTACACGTAAGACAGGAACTGGTCAACAGACATACACCAGTGGATGAAGCATATTGCATTCCTCTACACAATAAAAAAGCAGTAGAGAAAATACCTACAGTAATGTACTTGAAAGATATTGCTTTCACTAAACTTATTATCACTAAAAACAGCTGAGAAAGCTCAACAATCCTGGAGTAAAATCATCTGCAAAGTGGAGAGGCCTATTAGTGAATTACTCTAGGGAAAGATCTGTGGTGTACAGAAGTTTCATGAAAACTTAGGAAGATCATGGCTTTTTGAACCAAATTTGTTCAGTGCTCATGTATATCAAATGGTCACTGATGCCAGCATTTTCAAACTAACTTCAAACCCTAGCAAATTAAATGATTTATATTTCTGTCCTCTGCACCTTTGAGAATGTATGATTTTGACATTACAAGTGAAAATTTAAATAAAAAACCAGAAAGATGTCATAATTCAGAATTTGCAAGTCTTTTGGTTTTGTTCTTACTTTTCTGACTGCTCAGGTCTCACAAAAGGACACCTTTTTCCACAACAAGAAAAGAGTGAGGATGCTGTACTCATGAGTACAAGAAAACAAACTACATAAAACGTGACTTAGCCTAACATACAAATTCAGTGTCAACAGATATGAAGATAAATGAACTGAAAAGTACACATAAAAATCGCATGAATGAGCTCAGTTCTGCTTTTTAGGACTTGAAAGAAATGTTTATTCCATAAATTTGCAAGGCTAATAGCTATAAAGATATGTATGCTCACTTCTTGTTTGGCTGGTATTCCTTCACTGACAACTTCAATACAGTCTAAGGCTCTCGGTACTTTCACAAAATAAGATGTCACATTTAAAGTCATACACACACTAAAGAAAGCATAACATGTCGATAACCCATAGCCTCAATTTCTAAGAATTGTTGACTGCAATGAATGAGTTATAACTTTTGAGGGAGAAAAATTTGGAGGGATACAGGATTAATATATAGGCTTACATTTTTATTCTAAAGATGGTGTTATCACATCAGACTCATTTGAGATAGGAAACAAATACTTCCACATACCTCAGATATTTTCATTACCCACCTTGCCAGTCTCAATGAAGCCAAAGCCAGTGCAAGTGTGAGGAGACTGTGCAAATGCAGACGTTTCACCAGCTTACAGAGGGTCCAAAATATTCACAGGCAGAGGAGCTTTATCTACAGTGGACCTTCTGAAGGAACTGCCCTGGTATGAACAACGATGGGAAGCATTTGCCATAACGACTGCCGAGCAGAACTCCCAGTGATCCATGGAAGACAATACATATTCCATACATGCATTGCCAGTTATCAACATAACATATTTTTCCCTTGATTGTACAACAAAAAATTAAAATCACTGCAGATGGTTGCTTCTTTTTTTTTGTGTAGAATTTGTTATATGCTCTGTTCTCTTCATCACAATATTGAAGGGGGAGGTACTGTTAATATAATTTGATCACTGTCCTCAGTAAAAAATGAGCCTAATTAGGGTGAAGTGGTATTTTATTCACTGAGAAAACAGGCATCCATCCTAAATTCCTTTCAGTGACTAAGGCATGATGACATATTTGGCTTTAATTACATTGTTGTGCTATAACACTTATTTGCAGGACTAACTGCCACTAAAAAATATTTTCCTGTTCCTACTTTCAGCAAATTTCTAGAAATAATCATGTAACAAGCAGCACAAATCAATTTCCAAGGATCAGAGTGCTTTGGAATATCTGCTGTTAAAAAAAAAGCACCAAGGCATTATTTGCTCTTGACCACATTGAGAAAAGTCATTCTGTCCCACTGCCTCCTCTTCCTTCCTGAAATCCCTGCCTTGTCCTCCACTTTATCCACAGTTGTTGCTGGAATTATCATTTGCTTTTTCTGACACTCATCATATGTCATTCCTTCCTTGAATCTCATTTACATGTTTCAACTTCCCTCCCCAGATTTTCTGTCCATATAACATCACCTCCAGTACCTGCTTTGACTCTAGCTCTTTGTGCTGCCTAGACAGCTGAGGTAAAAACAGCACCTCAGTACTTTTCAAAGAAAATATACAAATATATTATTCGGGATACTACCATGGCAAAGCCTGGAGATTAGGACAACAGAGAAACATATGAGAATAATTTGTTGCTGAAAAGAATGGTGAGACCACCAGATTCCATCTGCTACCAGCAAGGTGCTTCTAGCAACAAGAACACTAAGAGAACACTCATTGGAGCTTGGTACAGATACAGTGTGAACAACAGAAATTACACATACTGGACAACAGAAATTACCATAAGGATGGTGTTTTTTAATTTCAGTTTCTTGAAGTAAACACAGCTAAGCAGATTATGGTTACATTTATCTTTCATTAAAGTGAGAAGGCTATCATAGAGTAGTTAAATATCTTCTTTACTACTTCTTGAAAAAAAAGATCTGGTTTAATTTTTGGCACATTTGACAGACTTTGTTAGGATTAGCAGTTCACCAGCTGGACACAGGTTAACAAAAGAATAAATTGAATGAGTGACTGGTTCATGTCAGGATATGTGAAACAATGAGAACAGTGAACCTTAGTGGTAAATTAAGCATGCTAAATTGGTATGCAAATACAAGCCTCTTACAGGAGCAGCAGAAGTTATTAAAGCAACAAAGCTGTCCCTCAGCTTTCCAAATTTAACTAGAATAGTACAGGATTCCTAATAGCACAAAACATGTCATACAAAAAAAAATTAAGCAGTAACAGATACTGCCAGGCTTCCAGCATATTTTCTTGCTGTTGAGAACAGACTCATCTCTCATGATTTTACAGACCAAAGCTCATTACTTTGATCAGCTTCTGCTATAAGTTTGCAATGGTCATTCCTAACAACCTTTTTTGCAGGACTTGATGTGGCATTTCCTAGGTATAAACAGAGAGAAGAATCAGGCACACTTTATGTTACAACCATTTCTTCTTTCAGACACATGTTTATGCAGTTTGTTTGCTTTCTTCCTTTTCTTCTTTTTTTTTTTTTTGTCCTTGGCAAGACTTCACAAACATTTTCGAGGAAGAAAAACAGATTTAAAAATCATTATTATAAGTCACTGCAGAATGCATAATAGAAAGACTTTTACTGAAAGTAGGAAAGCATGTAATCTTGTTATGAAAAAAACTACCCAAATTTCACCCAACCATAGGATGGATGTACCTGCATCTTGGAAAAGGTCACATCTAATTTCCACAAATCATTGTTGCTTTTAGTCCCTTTAAAACTCCATAATATCTAAAATGCAGCCAACTTGCTACAGAAATAGTTTTATAAATACACTCCCAAATAGGATATGCTTATAAAAAATATGTAAGAAAACAAAGGATTTTCAAACACCTTTCAGAACAGATTAAGGCACTGCCCTTCAATTATATTGTAGTCTGCATTTTAGATAGGGTATAAAAAATAAGCACAAGAAGTGAAGGAAAGAGAGAAGTACTTAAAAAAATAATGGATAGAATAACAAGAATATATATGATACTCAGTAAGTACCTGTAGTAACTCATATCAGCAAAAATACCTGTAACAGTAGAGTCTCATCAGAAGTGCCTATGAACTCACAAAGGATTAAGCAGCTCTGATAGACTCTGTGAAATAGAGGATTAGGTAAAAAAAACAAAAGGAATGAAGAAAACAACTTGAGAGGTAGCAAAAGTAGATGGAATTTGAGAGGAGCAGAACCATGGAAGAAAAGAGAACAGGAGGAAGAAAAAAAAATATGTTTATTCTGAAGCTTCTTTTAGAATGTAGTTGTCTACAACTGCCTCACAAGGGAAAGCAGAGGGGCAGACACTGATCTCTCCTCTCTGGTGACCAGTGACAGGACCCAAGGGAATGAGGGAATGGCATGAAGCTGAGTCAGGAGAGGTTTAGGTTGGATATCAGGAAAAGGTTCTTCACCCAGAGGGTGATTGGACACCAGAACAGGCTCCTCAGCACCAAGTCTGACAGAGTTCAAGAAGTGTTTGGACAATGGTTTCAGGGACATGATGTGACTCTTGGGCATGGTCCTGTGCAGGGTCAGAAGCTGGACTCAAAGATCCTGATGGGTCCCTTCCAGTTCAGCATATTCTGTGATTCTATGACTCCTTCTCTGTCGTGATGTCACTATTGCATTCTTTATCAATCAGAACCCCATGGTCAGATTTGATTCTTTCTTCATGCCCCAAGTCTGAAAGAATCAAGAAAATGCCACTTATTCCTTCATCCAGTCACTAAGAGGCAAACTTTTCTATTTACAGTCAGTGTACAGATCTAACTGGTCTGCCAAGGTTAATTCATATTTCTCCTTTCTAAATTTATTCTCAGTTTTCCAAAGTCATATCATATGCAAGTGGTCTAGATTACCACATGAAACTTCTTTGCTAATGTAACCAGTTTTCTGATGTTTCTTATTTTGCATATTCACTAATATTTTGACATAAAAGCCCACATCGTTGCCCTAATTGCATATTTGTACTCTCGAGCCTTGGAACTTGCATTCCTGCACAATCATATCTATTCAGAATTTTTTTATCTCAAAGCTGACTCTACTGAATCATTTACATACCCTCTTACATCATGGGAAATAGTGCAAGTATTCTCTAAGACACCATTGCTGCTTTAAGTTTTGCCAAAGACGGCTGCCAGGATCAACAGAGATTAAAAAGTTCTTTGTGGATTTAGTGATTGTTCTCCATAGAGAACTCCATCCCCATATGATTTTTTTAAGAGAGAGAACAGTTCTTAATGCCAAAAGACTACACAATATGGAGATAAATGCAAATGTATTTCCTCTTTGATTATCATCTTATGCAAATATCAGTCCATTTACATCAGTGGTGTACCCTGCAACAAGAACAAAATCTATCTTTTCTCTTACTGAATATAAATCATTAGTTTTTATATCAATAATTTTTGTTTTTCATTTCTTGTTTAACATAGCTACTACTGCTTAAGGTTGCTCAAAAATAATTGGGGGTTCACTTTTAATGTGGAAACACTAGTCAAAAAGCTAAACAGCCTTGAAATTTCTGCATTTATTTGGTACTTACTCCTCAGTAACTCCTACTAAGATTAAACAAATTTTCTTAGGGACTGTGTCAGATATGAACAGTTTGTATGGATTAGGATGATTCTATACATTCTTTTGTGTATCTGCTTCCTCCCTCCAGGATGGATTCTCAAAAGTTTGGATAATGGCAATGGTTACGACCTGCTGATCTTCATAATGCTTCCTTACCTTCTAAATAGTTCTGCATATCTTATTGAAAATATCTTTCTGCTCTCAGAGACATTGCTGGAAGAGAAGGCTGCTCTTTGATTTCCTCAATGAGCATAAATAACACATTTTAAACACATTTTATTCTGAAGTGAACCTTAACCAAGAGTTCCCTATACCTAATGAGACACCAGTGCAATTCAGGGCTGCTTCCAGGAGCTCCCTTGACTAAGAAGGGAGCACAGACCACCCCTGTGGAAGCTGCCCAGTGTTCTGGGTGAGAATACAGACCCCAAGGCAGCAGGACTCTCAGCTCATAGCACAAAATACTATTCCTGCAGGAAGGGCAGGTATTCTGATTCCTTTCTAAAGAGCCACAACCCTTGCTTTTACACTAATCCATTTGTTTGTTTGTTTGTTTAGCAGGCTTCTGGTAAAATCTGGAGAAAAAATAGCCAATTCCATATGATTCCATTCCACTGAAAAATGCAAAAAAGAGGACACTTTTCAATACTTAAAAGTTATTTCAGCAAGAAAGTTACTTCTCCCCAGAACAGGTGTTCATGGAATGAATGGGCTAGCTTTTCAGTTTGGACTAGCAAATACACTGTATGTTGCAATGACCATTTTAGCAATTTTGTTATTTATCACATTATTTCTGCTCCATTTGTTGAGTCCTCAGAATTATACTGCAATACCATTGCTCTCTCACAGCTCAAAGAAAAGCCACCAGCTAAGAAGTCCTAATTTACTAACCTATTGTGACATAGAAATACCAAAATGTTCTGAGTCTCAAATTAGAACAGTTGCCAGGGTCTTCAGACATATAAAATACTTTCTGTAGGCCGTGATGTCTGACATAAATACACTACCAGAGTAGGGTCAGCCAACTCAAACCCATAAATAGTAGAATGGTGGCAGAAAATGTTAAAAACAATTACAATACACATGTTCTTTTCCCCTTAGGACAAAAGATTCTCATCACGTTCCTTTTTGCTGGGCCAGAAATATTTAACTGATTCATGTTTAGTGGTAGGAATATATAAATCAGTTTCTGTTCCTGTTTCTGGACAGTTCATTTTATGTAACACACAGATTCATTTGAACCAAAGTATTCTGATCTCTATAATTTCTTTATCTCCACATCTTAACTACCACAAATGAGTTTCTGATGGGTGCTCAGCGGGTTATATTTCTAAACAACAAATTTAGCAAAGGTTTGAAGATGCATGCATCTCTCCAGCATACATCATTACTTTGCTTCAAGACACTGAAGCAGATATTTCCACCATGGAAAATTAAGGGAACAGACTGTTTTCTATTTTAACACTATCACCACAGGGCAGTAAAATCCAAAAGGAGAGAAGTGACATCATCAGGGAATGATTGATCCAATAGGCAATTCACAATAAAGGAGAAGGATCATGCAGCAGGCAAGGCTAAAAAGGGAAGCAAAGGCAACCTTAAGCACTATCTATAGATAGCCCTAAAGTGGGAAGAAAGAGAAGGATCTGGGTTCACAAGAGGTCATGCAGAAACGTTGCCTCCCAGTTTCAGGAGCAGTAGGTTCACACTGGCAGGACTTTATGCCTGAACAACCCCCACAGTCAAAGTCAGCTGAAGTCATGGAGTTGAGGGCTATGTTTTTCCCTGCAGACAATCGTGCTATTGCTTTTTACGTACAAAATTGCTAGCAAAATGCAAATTTCAAAATCTCAAGCATGAGTATTCATGGAAACCAAAGTTTAAACAGATTGGTAACCAAGAGAGACAGTGACCTGATTTCCACCCGTTATAAATAGGACCACGCCTCACTCACAATGATTTTGTGTCAGTGCCTGTGGCTGCTGACAGAACTCTGTAGTTCATTACAGGCAGTGCACTCAGTATATTGGAAGTAGGGTAGAACATCATTTAACAAAGTCTCTTCAAGTAGGTCCCTGGCAAGTAGTACTTAAAAGAGGTCAGCTGAGACTTTTCCTTAGCCAATGACATGGACAGTCTCACTGTTCTGGTCATGATACCTCCGACAAATACTCCACAGCTTGAAAAATAAGATTTTTTAAATTGCCTGAGGGTAGGCATACATAGCACACTCTCCTGTGAAAACATAAGAAGCAATTGAGCTTTGTTAATGGTGTTTCTGCTTGCACTCATAAACACCAGAGTTCTCAGCTGAACTATTTCTTGCTGATGAAAGTGTTTTAGCTTATTCAGAGTTAATATGGATCTCTCTGAGAAATACAACGTTATTACTTGGAGACATACTTTAATATTTCTGTATTCTTTTCATAAATTAGTGCTCCTGAAATGACAATATTTTTCTGAGAGATACAGAGTTCTAGTGGTTTTTCAAGCCCATGTCCTGAATGAAATTCAGTCAAGCAGAGGAGGAAATCTTCAAATAGCTGGCAGGATCAGTCATGATGGAATAGCTCAATTTGAAGAGAAAATATTCCATTATAAAATTGCTCAAAAGAGAATGATCTGTACAAGTCTAAATTAGAGACCAGTAGAATGAAAATACCATGGAGATGTGGATGACTCAATCCAAACTGGCAAATATTTGGTGGTCTTAGACACATTGTAAATGATTCCCTCCCCCTTCCCTCTTTCTTCAGCAGAAACTTTTGGTTATAAAACACCAAAATGAGCAATAATAGAAAATCTGGATGTCTTTAACAATATCTAATATAGTGAAACTTTACACTAGTGTACCTTTACATTCTCCCAATATGACACACAAACATCCTGCTCCCCTTTCTTGCAAACGGTAGACTGAAAGGTCTGTTTAATGGATCACTACAGTTCAGAAAATAAGGCACCATGAACAGGTTCACTGCTCCTCAGCAACAAGCATTACAGGAAACCTTCACACTGAATTCACAGCCAAAATGGGAGACATCCCCACAGGTGTCTGGCAAAACAACAATCCTTAAATCTTCTTGCTAAACTACTTAATTCGTTTTGTTCTGTGAACAGATGAGTGTTTGGGGAATAAGTCAGAATAAGAAACTGTAGTTATATTATTAACAAGCAGATTAATCACTTTAATAGCCAGAAACATTATAAGAGCAAAGAAAAATGATTCATAGCATATGTCAGAATAGTGCTACTGTGAAATAATAAAATGAAAGGAGACAAATTGTCCCAGAGAGCATTTCACTCCTGCGCAGTATTGTTTAGTCTGTATTGTTAATCAGATTTGGCATATTCATAATTTTCAAGAGGAAAAAGAAAAGAAAACAGGAAAAAAACATAGATACACTCTCAAGGCAGCAAAGCCAGATATTAAAAACATTCTTATCCAACTTGCATATGATTCCATGACTTACTTTTAGTATTTTTTCTCTGCTGCTTCCTCTACATAAAATGGCATACATCTTTCATGGACATAATATATATTCACATCCATGTAGACCTTTTCCTTTTAGCCAAATTTGACTGAATATTATAATTTGTACTACTGATAAATACCAAGGCATTTATAATTTGAAGTATTTAAAATGCCTTGGTATTAAAATGCTCTAGCCCACACATTACTGACAAGCTTAAGGCAATTTAAACGCCCAACCAGTGCAGCCTTTTACATAAACTAATGGTTTAGAGAGCTCTACGTGCTATTTGGAATCTTCTAAACCATCTAGTTCTCTTTCATTAAAAAACCAAAAAGACAAAATAAAAGGGGTAAAAGAGCTGTAACTCCAGATAGTAAGGGAAGAGCCTCTGAAAGCATCCTGACTATAATTTTACTTAACAATGGTTTAAAAAGAAAAAAAATACTACTGTTTTCAGAATATGACATACATCCTTAATTCTAGTCGATTTGTATGCTGGCATAAGCTGACACACAAAACACAGATCGATTCTTTCACAAGTACAGCTTTTCTTTACACCATTTAATAAAGCAATCAACAGTTAGGAGTAAACACAGATTTTATCTGCTCAAAAGGAAACTGAACTGACTTGAATGGGCCTGTAACTTTTCCTGCAGGAAAGATATTCAATTTGCAAATATGTTTATAGAGAGCTATTTTTGTTTGTTTTCAGGGAATATTATGTAATCAGAAATTAAATTCTTCCAGGTGACAAGGATAGTGACTGCATAATCCTGCTAAGAGACATATGGAGATATTTCTGTATGCAAATTCATTTTAGTAAGAATACCTCTCTCTATGTAATATCTGCATCAGAACCTATAAATATCTAAGTACAGATGGTGCACAAAACTATGGAATTTTGCTGTGAATTCTATGTATTAGCTACATGCACAGCAAGACAGTGCATGTGTTCTTAACATGGCTAAGTATGATAGTTTTTTAACAATGATTTATTAATGAATATTGATTTAAGTGGCTTAATTCTGAAACAAGAAAATTTTTTTTGGCATTTAATATTTGGCTAAGATGAACAAAGTTTCTTCCTTTTTTTAATTAAACATTTTCATCATTGCTGCCAGCACAGCTAGGTGTAGGAAAGCATCACTTACCAGAACTGAACACAGAGTGGTGCTATTTGAACAAAAATGGATTGTATTTGGTCCTTAAAGAGTTTGGGATGTGTTAAACAACTTTTTGGGTAATAACTTTGCTTTAAAATAAAAACCAAATCAAAACAAAGAAACAACATAAAAGAGCCAGGTTTCATGTGAATCGCTGTTGAAATCACCTGATGATAACACGTAGCCCAGCCATTCATACGAAAACTATTTTCTTTTAAGCTTTCTAAGTTGCCCAGCATTGAAATACTACAGCTTGCAAGAAAACCATGACGGTTGTAAAGGGATTAAATGTGCTATGCAAGAATTCTCCGAAGATATTTGGCTTAAGATATCTGGAAAGTAAACACATGGCACAGTCACTTAGCTTAACTTGCCATAGTAGATTTCAAGCTAAAATAATAACAAACCAAAACCATTTGGAAGCAAAATATTCACCAAATACATTCTCTCACACTAGAGAGAAGGAAGAAGTTTCTTACAATGAGGGTGGTAAAACACTGGCACAAGTTGCCCAGAGAAGTTGTGGATGCCCCATCCCTGAAAACGTTCAAGGTCAGAGTGGACAGGGTTCTGAGCAACCTGGACTAGTGGAAGGTGTCCCTGCCCATGGCAGAGGAAGGGTGGAAAGAGATGATCTTTAAGGGTCCCTTCCAACCCAAATTATTCTCTGATTGACAGGATTCACCAACAGTGTAGTGATAACGCATTGAACTCCCTTGTGTTAAGCTGATGCACCTCCTCGACAGAGTGCAAAAGGCTACTTGTCCGAGATCGGCTGACCAGAGATGGTTAGCATTTCGGTCGCTTCTCGCGAGTAGTAAGTGATGGGAGAAAACAGCCTCAGGTTGTGCCTGGTGAGGTTCAGACTGGATATCAGGGAACATTTATCCACCGAAAGGGTTGTCAAGTGCTGGCGCAGGATGCCCAGGGCAGCGGTAGAGTCACCACTCCTGGAGGGGTTTAAAAGACGTGCAGATGTGGCGCTTGGGAACATGGTTTAGTGTAGACCTGGCAGTGTAAGACACACGGCTGGACTGGATGATCCGAAAGCTCCTCTCCCACCCCAACGATCCCAACGATCCCACCGCTCCCTCCCTCTCAGCATCCCCGCAGCCCGCCCCTCCCTCAGCCTCGCTCCCGTTGGCCAATCACCGGGCAGCGCGGTCGCCATGGCGACGCGGGACGCGCGGGGCCGGGCCTGCCATGGCGGCCTACGGGCGGGGGGTGCGCGTCGGGAACTGGCTGGAGGACCTGCACGAGCAGGAGGTACCGGAGCACACACACCCCCACACACACACCGCACGCTGTTACCCCCTAGCGCTTTAAATTCAGTTTAAACCCCGAGATTCTGCGTGCCGGATAACGCTGTCTGCCTCTCTTTCCTTTGCCAACAGGAGCTCCTGAGGGATTTTATCAGTAGGAGGGAACGAGGACAACTTTTAATGCAGAGATTAGCCAGACTTCAAGAGAATATTTTCAAGAAGGTAATTTTTAAAGAAGGTTGTGTTCCATGACCCCATATAGAGAGGCATAGCTTTTATTATTGTTCATATTGTTACATGTTCAATAACAATTGGCATATTGTTATTATAGAATGCATTAAGAATGCTACAGACTTCATATGCTAAAAACACTTCTGATATTAAGTTCAGGTGATTCTGCAGAATCTTATGTCCATTTTAATTTAGGTAAAGCTATCGGTGTCTATTGATGGACTGGTTCACTTTGGAGACACTGTGATGATTATGAACCCAGACACCAAAACCCCGGAGGCGAAGGACGATGAAACACGTGGTGACCTGACCTTGGCAGTGGATATGGAGGAAATATCCCTATTTTCTGATGACCCACCGCAAGTCTCACGTGGACTGAGCGCAGTCAACAGCGTGAACCCTGTGGGTCGAAATAGTTTCTGTATCGTAAGGTCTGGTGCTTTATTCTGAGTTATTTTCAGTTATTATTTTAGCTTTAGGTATCCTGTTCAGAGAAATACGCAATGAAGTTTGCTAATGTAAAAATTAATTATGAGTAAATTTAATATATTTAGAAGAGTCGTTGACTTCGGTCATGCATTAAGCTTGATTCTGTGCTGCATATTGCTCTGATTAATTGCAAGGACCTTTAAATCAACTTAGATGTGAAAACAGAATTGAGTTCACTGTATCATTTGGTAAATTCTGCAGCTGTTTTTATTATGGTCATATTTCAGCTGTAAAATACAAAACATATCCAAATATCGCTTAGTATTAATATTCACTCTCCTGCACGTAAGGTCTCTGAAGTAGAAATTGCTTTTTCTTTCCATGAAATGGACATCTTTCTGTTGTCCTAAAAAATATATATTTAATTGCCATTGTCTGTGGGACAAGAAACAGAAGAACAGGGTCCTGCTCAATAGCTGAAGGTTCTTCCTTAGGTTAAAATATTTTACCTGTTTTAAAAGGTCAACTTAATACAAAAGGCCTAACTGTAGACTAAAACAGACAACCCCCCCCCCCCCATAATAGTAAAACTGATTATTTCAATGCATATTTTTTCATTTTTACAATTTTAACAGTGCTGATGGAAGTGGAGTGGGTGAACCACTTAGATTTGGGCAAAACTTTCTTCTTGGGACAACAGGAGGGATTTCTGACACAATGGTAAGGCAATAAAGTTGCAAATGAATGTTCTGATAGTATGCATTGAATCAGTCTCTAAATATAGATATATAAAACTGTACAGTGGTTCAACATCTTGGCTTTGCAGAACAGATTCAGAGTCATGCATATATCAAGATAAGAAATACCAATTTAGAAAGTTTATGCAACTTGCCTGAGGTCTGATGTGCAGGCCAAGGGGGTTGTCAGCCAGAAGTACTGGATAAAGGAGACCTTAAAAAGTAAAAGAAAAAAGGAAATCAAAATTATCTTGTGAATCATGAAAGAATTCATATGGGAAATTTCCCCCCCCACACACACACCTTTGAACAACTCCAAAATGAGATTTCATTTCTTGTGAAGATAATATGTAGTAGGTATATGAAGTCATGTACTATTCTGTCGTTCTGAGGGAGCAGATTTCTATTAAACGTTAACATTCTTTCACCCTGTAAGTTAAAAGCAAAGAAGGCAGTACATGTTACATATGCACTCAAAATATATCACCACAACTTTGGAAAAGTTTTCCTTCTCAACAACCACTTTGGTGAGATAAAATATTTGAAACATAAATTCAATTTTAAATTTGTATTCACTAGTCTGCCTATAGAATAGCTACTTAATGAGTTTTTCAACAGAATAGAATCTGTGCTATGGCTGCATAGCTTTAGCTGGGCAGACTGATTTGTCAGGAGCTAAGAGAAAAGGTTTTGTGTTCAAAAATGTATTTTAAAATTACATATCTTGTTTCTTTTATATTGATACTGTCCTAAATATATGGTTTTATTTACAGTTTTATTTAGGAAGTGACCATAAAACATTCACAGCATTTGCTAAAAAATCTCGCCTTCAGCCGGTGTTTTTGACAGGTGAGGATTCCTATTTGACTTGCTGGCAAGCTGCCTTCCTGGATCCACAGCTGCGTCTTGAATATGAAGGATTTCCAGTTCCTGTAAGAAATTAAAACTGTAGGAAGTGTTTTGAAAATTTAATTGAAACAGTAGATGAAGCACTTAGAAAAAATAAGTAGTTTATTCACATAGTCCCTTTTGCCGTTTCTGACCTCTAATTCTAGGAAGTGGTAGAGAGAAGGAACAGCCTCTGATTAGGGAATCTGCTTATACAAATATTTAGTTCTGGTGTTCATTTTGAGGTTGACTTGTTCAGTTTTTCCCATCAGAAATTTTCAAACCTTGACATCATGTTGTGAGGATGCAGTACTTACCTGTTTTTCAGGACTCTGAGGTACTAAAATTCATTTCCAATATGAGGAACTCTGATTAAATAAGAGCTCCTGTACATTAAATTTGAAATTATTAAAAAAAAAAAATCTCAAGGCATCTGAATAAGTGGATGTTTTTCCAAATGTTTTTAACCTTTTGTTAATACAGTACTTTCTTGTACTATATAGCTGCTAGGCTTCCTGAAGTGTTGGCTGTGCAGCAAAATATCACAAATATTCCTCCACAGCCTTGAACTGAGACTCATCTGCATGAATCAGCTCACTAATAAACACAGCCAAAATGATCTATTTGTTAAAGACAGTCTTTTTTTCACAGTATTGGTGTAAAAATATTTGCCAAGTGTCTTCCCTTGTGTTTTTTTTTTTTCCAGGCGAACACTAAAATTCTAATTACTCATTGCTATACTAATCGGAACTTAGCCATTCCAAGGAACTTTTGTGTATGGTAAGAATAATTTATAACTGGCAGGGTTGTGCATAATGATGTGCCAACATCAGGAATTACTGTAAGAAGCAAGACAGGTGATTTAGGAACACACTGAGGAAATGGGAAAGAATGCAGAATGCCATTCTCCTTTCCCTCATTTTATTTCTGGACTGTGATGTGTGCACTGTGTTGCTGCAGACAGTTGTCTCAGACTTACTTGTTTTGCTTCTGTCCATCTGAATCAATCTCTCAACAAATTGAAGTTAATCCAACAATTCAAGTTAATATGTATACATTAAATTAATATTGATTAAGCACTGCTAAAGAGTATATCAATGTTTCCCATTAACTTATGAGCAAGACCTGACTAAGGATTTGTATCAGGTATTTGAAGATGAAACAAAGTCTGAAAGTTTGAGGCTGAAACAGTTATTAAGTAGGCAGAGTCTTCCTCAGTCAGAGAGAAATGAGGATGGGGACCTAAACAGTTTGTACATACTGAGTTGGTGCATCACTGCCTTATACTGATGGGGCTCCTTTTACCTCTGAAGCTAGAAAGATGGCATTTCTCTTGGATTTCAAATTCCTAAATTATTAGCAGGAAACAAAGTGGGATATTGTGTTTCTTGTAAGGGTCTGATATTTGGAAGCATGTGGTGATATTGCTGAACAAGACAGGAGAAACATGAGGAAATCTTGGACAATTCACAAATAATGAAGATTTTCTGAATTTGTGTACATATATATGAATTCTACATGCCTATCCCCCCCCCCCCCCCCTTTTTTTTTTGGCTTTGCAGGTCTTATTTTGGAAAAGAATGTGAAGTTGTTTGTCATAATTACCTGGACTCCCACAAAGTTGAAGAATATAAGAATTACTGGGAAATAATTACAGGAAATCCTGGTGCTGAAGGTGGTACAATGATTGATAGACCCAAACCTCACCCAGATGGGTATAAGAATGAAGAACTTTCATGAAAAGACAGAGAATATAAAAATCCAAGACTACATCCAATAAGAGGTTGATGAGACTCTGATTCTTGATATTTTTATTTTTTTGCTGTTTAGATTTTAGTTTTAGAGATGTTTGTTTTAAAAATGGAAAAGAAAGTCTACCATTAGTAATATTGCATGATCTTATTAACTGATTAGGGTTATACAGTGGGCAAAAAAACTACTAACATTTGAGGAACCACACATCAAAAATTTGTGAATCGGGAAGGGTTCATTTTCCCATTTCCACTTTCACTGATAGCAAAAGATGCCAGAATCCAGGAAATCTAATAGATTTACATTAAATTACTGGCTTTCAGGATATATTTAACCAATTCTTCCAAAACCAAACGCATGTCACACTTTTTAGAAGAGTGAGCATACAGTTTCCAAAACACTGACAATCAAACACATACAAAGCTGTAATGGGATACTTTGACATTTAAAATTCATCAGAAAGAAAACTGGTTGTTTAGCTTGTTCCCCACTCTGTCTAGCACAATTTTGCCAATTATTAAATCATAAGTGAGATTTCTTCATCTTGAGATTGGCTTCTGATTTATGGATATAAATTGAACTTTCTATGCTTGTCCATGTATACTAAATACCTAAATATCCAGTAATCAAGAACTTAAACATGGTCATAGAGACTAGAGACTTCTGGCAGCCTTTTCCATACATCACCATATTCCATTTACCTCTCACTCACAGCATTTTTCAATCTGTAATAATTTCTAACAAGTTTGAGAGCAAGATAAAATTGTCAAAGAAAATTAGGCACCCAGAAGTTTCATGAAAATAAATGCCAAAGCAGAAAACAAATAAGAGTCATTGTAAGTTTATCCAGTAAGAAAAAGATTGTTTCTACCTAATTTGACACTAGAGAATCCACATTAAAAAAATTGCCTTAAAAGAGTAAAAATTTCAGCTGAAGCTCACATTTTTCTTAAACAACAAAATCAATCAAGCATAAGATGCAAATACTTGGAAAACAGAAGTCATTATTTCATAGTTACCTGTCTTTATCTGGAAGTTAAAGCATCACCACAGAGAATCTTTTAATGTATGACATTCCATTATATCCATTTAGTTAACTCACATGTATACATATTCCATCTCTTACTGTACCACATGAGCAGGCTCTTTCTGCACAAAGTAAGTGAATAATTGAGTAAAATACTATGTAGAGCTCCATTCTCAAAAGATTCCAAAGATCTTCAGTGATCATAAAGGTCAAATAAAACTTTTGAAGTTTCACCAAAACAAACCCACTAAACATTTACAAAAGATAGGACTGATCCAAATATATCTTCAAGCTCTATTCCCAAATAATCTGTTTCAAACCCACCGGCAAGGCTTAAAAAGTTCTTACCTTTATTCAATTTAAATAAAATCAGCAGACTGCAGCATCAGCTAATGAGCACCTGGCATACAGGATCTCAGAGCAGGAGACATTAGGGTGCTGTGACATGCAGGTTTGCTTTGGTGCAGTGTACTGCAGAGGACAGTTTTTGAATAACACTCCTTGTGTGCAAACCTTTACAGATCTAAAATATCTCGAAGTAGCCTTAGGAACTTATTCTTTCCCTTTTCGTGCAGAGATATGTAACCTGATGTGTGGCAAATAATGCATGTTTCTGTAGAGGCCCTTTTAATCCTCCAACTTTCAGAAGTTAAAATTCTGCACATTTTCACAACAGATTGACATAAATCTGCTTATATTTTGTAGGCATTAAACTAGTAAAACTGTGACTGCATAAGTACACTGCAGTGTTTCTAATTTGGCCATTGTGGACTTCTACTGGTATTAGATACAGCTATTTCAGCTCTGGCTAAGCCTCTTTCCTCTGGGTGAAATGTAAGAAACAAGAGGCCTTAAACCAAAACCCTTTCTGAAACATAGCTTCGTGTGAACTCATGCAGGAATGAGAACTGTGTGGGCAGAGTGCCTTGGCTGGCTAATGTTATGGATAAGAGTGTTTGTGTGTGTATTTGTGTAGAAGGAAAGCAATGCAGGCTGTACAAAAACAAGTTGTGTAAAGTCTTAGAGGAAAACCAGAGAGATAAACAGATACAGAAATGAATACAAAAGCAGGTAATGTTGGAATTAGGTGCTGATTAAAAATGGCTTGGAGACTCTCATCTGTGTTTTGATCACTCTGTGCTCATTGGGAAGGACTTTCTGAGCTGTTGGAAAATAAACAGGACTGAATTCATAATTCCTGATTCCACTCGTCGTGTTAAACCCACAGATTTGTGCATAGCTTCTTGTATCATATAATGCGTATTTGTAATTCACCTGATTCACTGATAAGGAATACAGATATTTATCTGTTTCCTAATTTTTCTTTTAAAAATTGTTTTTTACACTTCTTAATATTGTCCACACGATGGCACCACGTTTTTCTAAAAAGCACAATTGTTGCTACATGTGTAAAACAACCTGACATATTTAAATAAACGTGTCTGATACAACGCCACAGAAACTAGCCAAGTTAAAACAGGCTTGAATGCTGGGCTAGGAGATGTCATTAATGTTATATCACGTTTTTGGAAAATAAAATCAAGCAATAAATGTAGACAAAGTCCCGCAGAACATCGTGTATTGCATACAATCAACTTCTTTAAACTAATTGGAACACTAAGTAATCTGTAACCAAAACATACTTAGAGGAAATTATCTTTAGGAGCTTTTTCTTTCACACTATGTAAAGATATGAAACTTGATATGTGACAAGCAATGCATATGTTTGTACAAGCACTGTTATTGCTTACTCCAACTTACAGAAATTAAGATAATGCACATTTTCACAACAGATTGACATAATTCTGCTTTGATTTTGCAGGTTTTAAACTAGGAAAAAAATCAGGCTGTGTAGAATGTACTGCAGTTATTCTAATTTGCCCATTGTGGACATTTATTTATAAACACAGGATTTAATATAAAGAATTTTGGGATTGAATATTAGTGCAGAATCTAAATAATCCTGCAATTGCCAGTTAGAGACACAGTATATGTGGTGGATTGGGCAATGGAGACCTGAACCATACTCCAAACCTGACATTTGGGCAGCTTTTTCCCGTTCTACTACTGCATATCATGACATATGGGCAGTGGTGCTCGCCTCATTTGCAAGCACTTTGCTTTTTGTTAGTATATGGCAGTCACGTATCAAGAAAGCTTTTAATGCCTCTTCCAAATTAGGCCTAATATGGATAGCTCCACAAAGTCCATTGTGGGAAGATAAAACACACTTTGCCTCCATTCCAGGCAGCTCAAAAGCTGTTAGCATGAAGCTAGTCCTTGCTGAGGGACAGGGTGCATTAGTTCAGATTTAGTGCTGTGTTAATATAGGTTTTCACAGGCCGAGGCGCAGAGAGCACTCACATCTGCACGTGTTTTGCTGTGCAGATGTGTGTTAGCTGCACAACAGTGAACTAAGGAAGAGTCAACAAAGAAAAGCTGATTATTTAACTCACACATTGGTAACACCAGAAAATGAAAATTCAGTTTTAAATCTGTCTTTTCGCTTCCCTCTCTTTTGCATTCTTCCCCAACTCATGTTTCACATCACATCACTTCTCCTCTGCCATGTTGTCTAGCCCAAACTTACTGATTTACTGTGGTTATAAAGTGCTCTTCTAGCACTCAGCACAAGTCTCTGGCCTCACACCTAATCACATCAGTATCTTCAGAGGCTGCTTTTCTTTGCTGTGATTGCCATGAAGTATTGTTTTAGCTCAGACAGCTGACAGAAGAGGAAGCCATATGCAGGTTTAGTAACTGGATAAAAGATCTGAGGAAAAAAAAAGGCACAAAAAGAAAAAGCAGAGAGACCATTACAATAAAATTCCACACAGCAGTGGAAGAAAATATCCAAGCACTGGAAAATTTGGTGGAGTTGGCAGGTAAATGGGTGATTTTGATAACATCTGTGCCCACTCACCCTAAATTAATATTGCATGGCTATTGTAATTTGAGTGGGGTGGGTGTGAAATGATCTTTTAAAATCATAGCTGTTGCTTTAGAAACACTTAAGACTTTCATGTATGAAAACTAAACTAAGGGAGACACAAAATAAGAAAGATACAGATGTGAAATGCATACATTAAATACAAGTGGCAATTATGACATTTCTAAGTAATTTTGTCAGCTACACTTCCCTTCTAATTCTGTTCTGGTTTAGGTTTTGTCTCAGGTCTTGCCTCCATTCTCTGCCTGACCTGCCTTATTTCCTTGCCCATATACAGCACAGAGAGGGGCAAGCCTTGCTTTGCCAGCTCCCCCCTTCATGCTGGTTTGACTTCATCCTGGAAGCTGTAAAAGGGAATCTAATCCTCAACACTGGATTCTCCCAGCTAAGAGGAGGAGTGGGAAGATGTCACCTTGTTGAATGTGTGCTATTCCAGCAGAGATATGAGCAGCTGTAAGAATATCAACTACAGGATTTGCATAAGTTAGCATTACTTATAATAAGTGGGACAACGTGGCATAAAGACCAAGGGAGACCCCTTGGTTTTGGTGGGTTTTTTTGGGTTTTCTTTGGTCAACACTGTGTATAGAAGATATTTAATGAAACAGTTAACACTTTTTTTTCTTCTCTGCTGGGCTTTTACAAGGCAACATCTTTCACTCAACAGAAGAGAATCATCAGTACAGTGCTAAAAAGCATTGCTACAACAGAGGCACTTTCTCTCGAGAAGTTTCTATATTTTTTGGCAAGGAGGGCTCAGGGAACAGTAGAATAGGCACAAACATTTAAAAATGCCCGATGACATTAATACCCACATTCAATGATGAAATTAATTCATACACATGCATCTCTGCTGTATGTTTATAATAGAAGCTTAGAGAACTAATTTCCCAACATCTGTTAAATGCTGCTTCATACAATATGTCAAAACAAAACTAAACAGACCATCCAGTTAGAAGCCATCTAAAATACATGTTTCTATAATGCTGATCTTGTTTTAATTATAAGCTACTTGGGGCAGAGACCATATCTCCATCCTTTTTTTTTTTTTCCAAATACAAAGAACTACAGCAGAGAAGGTCAGTAAGTAATAGCATAAAGCTGTTAGTAAAAGTGGTTGTAAGATGACAAGAAACTGAAGTAAACCTGGTGCATACAACCAGAGAGATATGGGCATATGAAATCTACACATAAACTGGTGCCAAATAGTAAACTCTTGGTGTGGGATATGAAGATTCAGCTGCCCAAGTAATTCTGACGTTAATAGGAGTTGCTAGGAGAAGAGCCCACAAACCACAGTGCTGTTCCTGTGGGTCTGACAAACCCACAAAGGGGAATAAGAATTATCCATGGCAGTATTTATTTTTATACATATACTTAGTTATTTAATTATATGGCATACTAGTTAAAAATACCAACCAGCTCTTAGCACAAGTCCCGTTTGGAAAAGTGACACCAGCCCTGAGAAATTGAAGTGCTGTTTCTGCAGCTTGTTCACATTAAAACTGTTAGGAGTTACTTTGTACCCACCTTTGGAGATCTTAGTCTAAGAAAATAATTTTCAAAAATGGCATTTAGCTGTTTCTGAAAATGTTACCTGTACAATTTATAAAGACATTAAATGCCTAAGCAAAATGAAAGCAAGAAACTACTGAATAAGCAAAGCACTAAACTGAAGCTTCTATTATTTTTCCTTTATAGAACAAATATCTTTAAACTCCTAAAATGCTAGTTAGCTTGGATTATTGTTATAGGGTCTCTAAAAGATTAAACACAGCAGTTTGTGGAATCCAAATCAGAGAGCAATTTCTGTTCTTCCTCCTTAGTTTCCTACCACTCCTCTTGTTCGGGCTTTCTGCCTCTTCTATATCCTGGAGAAACAACAGAGCAGTTGTTTGGGGAAAAGTTTAGGGTTCATCAGCTTTTCCGGTCTTTTTGCTGACAATTTTGGCAGCATCAGTTTAGCCAGAACACCCAAGACGTATTATAGTCTCACAAATAACCAGTGAATTCAACTGACCATGAAAAGAGACATATAAATAAACATATATAGAGAAATATAAATGAATTGTCACTATATACACATACACACCCTGGGAACTTTAATGCTCACACAGAAATAACAAGTAGTTCAGCATATGCAGGAGAACAGTCTTTTCTCATCTCAAAGTATCAATTGGTTTCTTTTGAAACTACCTGAACTAATTATTTCTTTCAGTGTAATCTTACCTGGTCAGGGACATATTCAGGTCTGATTATAAGTGGCTCCATGGTATCACATGGTAATTCAGAATAACACTGTAGCCATACTTACTGCTTCACTATGTGCCCTTTTTTCTCATCCATCATCATTCCCTTTTCTGCTTTCCCCCAGTGCTGCACAATGTGTCCTCAAAACCAGCTGACCTCTGGTTCTACTCATAGTCTTACAGAGAAATCAAAAATTTGCCTAGAGGTGGACCAACATATTTGCTGTGCTCTTGGCTGCTCCTAAGCCAGTCAGTGTGATAATTCTCTCCATAACACATTGAGTGGAGGACCTAGATCACTTTACTGTGTGGTCAATAATTCATGATTACAACAAAAGAAACTTTTAAACTTGATGGCATAAGTTCTATGATAAGCTCCTAATTTATTTTACTGTGCTTTGTGAATTTGCTGTCAAAAGGGCAGTTGAAATTTACTTTTAGAACTTCCTTATTGAAATACCAGCTTTGGATCAAACCAGGAATTCTGGCAGAAGTCACCATACTGGAAGAAATATTTATGATCAATAAAACATATTTAGACCTTGAATCGAACTAACATTAATAATTTAAGCAGGTTGCTGTGGTATTAGTAAAATGCTTTTTGGGAGTCCCAAGCAGGCATATTTGACTCCACCAGCATTCAAACTCTTTAACAGAATGGGTAGCTTGAAATGCAACCAAAGAGTGCTTCCCACTGTGTTGCCTTGCGGGAGGAAGCCAGTCAGGATAAAAGGGAAAGTCTGAGGATGAAACTGCAAATCTTAGAGACTCAGTGCAGTTAACTCTGGCCTAGCAAGTTCTTGAAGAAAGCAGTCAGCTATGGTGAGCACCGAGACAAGCATCAGGGGATGAGACAGGCAGCCATAGCTGCATGGCATTACAAACTCATGTTTATCCCAAACTCATGTTTATCCCTATTATGAAGTAGAATGTCTAATAAATCACAATTACAAAAATGGAGGGTGGACTAATTTCTTATATACAAGGTAAATTGCTGTAGCTCAGGTAAGGGGCAGTAGTTAACTCTGTCTTTTGTTTTTATGGCACCACTGGAGCACAGTGATCATGTAGGCAGGGATAAAAAGCAAAGAGACCAGTCAGGCCAAAAATCCTCACGTTTGCATTTTGCACTGTTTCAAACAAAGACAAACCTCTTTTCCTCACTAACAAAGGTAATGGAATCCTATTCTGCACTTTCTCAGACACGTAACACGTGCCCTTTCATCCCTCATTTACTATATCTGTGCATCACTATCCCCAGTTGGGCATAGCTCTTTCATAAAGACAGTAAGAAATACATTGAGAATGTTTATGAGGTGCTTCTAAGAAAAACAAAGAAACATTACAAAGCAATTTTTTTCATTGTTTTGAAGTGTGTTGGCATTCTAAAATTTACCATAAAATTTTTCTATGTGTATTTGCTCTCAACAAATTCCCCAGGTTGAATTAATCAAATTAATAATTTTTATTGTCAGTTTATCCAGACAAAAATCCTCTAGGATCTATCATCTGTTCTCCATATTCCTGTTTAATAAGTTGCAATTTGTTTGAAAGGAGTCCACGTGGCTGTCTTAATAATTACATATATGACCTTTGATACAACACAGCTTATTGTTTGCATTGCCTACTGAAAATTTTGGTGCTGCCAGAAGTATTCGAAATCCAACATTTTCCTCTGTCCTTTGCTAATTAATGTCTAACTATATATCAACTCATTGCACCATGTTAGGCAGTTATGGAATTTTGTCCCTAAGTGTTAACTGATTTTAAACAGTGCCCCACTTTGGGACTACTGAATGGTTTCTACTGAACATTGGACTTTATACAGCATTCAGAAACACCAACACAAATTCCTGCTTCCTATGAAATTAGCTTAACAAGGATTTGGGGAGTAACCATTTGCACTATATGGTTGATGTGTGCAACCTTTTCATCTAAGCAATTATTTCTGAGAACAGAATGTTCATTCATCATGGAAAGAATTGAGGCAAAGTCACTTTATACCACATATTTGGCCTGTTAAATGGCACAACCATTCACTGTTTGGTTTCAGAAGTTAAGCATTACATGTAAGCCAAAAAGAGGTGAAGGTTTTTTGTTCAGCCACGTAACCTATAGCAATTTTAGGTTTTCTGCAATAATACAAGGTTCATATTGTAAAGAAAGATGTCAGAATTGATATAAATGTACAGTAATGATTTTTCAAACATATTTGAAGCTATTCTGCAAAAGAGAACTTATTATCATGCTAGGGTAGGTCAGCAATTTCTGCAAATGAGCAGTGTAATTAAGTGAGCACAGTCCTCCTGTGTAACTGTCATGAAGAGAGTATTCAGCACCTGGAGTTCTTGTGCCTGTAACATAACAGCATGCTCGGCTAAGATGGGCTTCCTGAGGGTGGGACAATGAAGTTGAGACTGAAATTATAAGTAATGAAAGGAGTTCTTAAAGAGTTCAGAAAACACATTCATGAACACAGAATTACTTGAGACAAATTAGAACAAAAAATAAAGCTCTTCAAAATATATTTAAACTTGCAAAACTATCTGTCCCTAGGGAGAATCCAATATGATAAGCTTCTGCGGGTGAACACAGGTTATTTTCCCCACAGAAATAAACAATTACCATCTTTACAATTTAGTAGACAACCACAGCCATAGCTATATTCTTCAATAACAGTCTAAGATATTTTGTATTGATGCATTTCTCCTTTGTTGATTGATTGTTCTTTGCTTGAAAGAACATTTTAGATATCAAAAAAAATCACTTTTGCCACAGTTAAAATGAGTTTGCCTCATATAATTCCTGTTACTGCAAAAAGATCCTGCTATGATAAAGACACTGGTTATGGAATAAAAAGTCTATTGGGTTTAAGTCTCAAATGTCATTAACCTATGTTATGTTTGCATATTGAGTACAATCAGGACAACATTAGAAAGTTATAATTAATGGATTCATTTAGGTAAAGAAAACAAACTATTAGTGAGGCACATTAATTTCACCTGATCTTGCCAGTTACTATATTGCATTCTTCCAGTTCAGAACATTATTGCAAAATATGGATGACTGAGCAGGATTGCAAAAAAAGAGCTAAACAGAAACATAGTTCCCAGAATTGATTATCAGAGTATTAGTTGTTGAAATGAGATTAGTCACTTTGCCAAAAACAGTATATCACTACTGTGGTAAATTGCATAGAGCAGGAAGGTCTAATTACCTTAATGATGAACTTTCATGTAACCATATTTCTGATTCATATGCATCTGCCTTTGGATCCCAGTCCTCTGAATTTGGACTCATGGAGGTATGAACACAGTCAGCAAAGACATCAGATTGCAACAATCTGCTGGAAGAAAATAAAACAAATTCTTTAGCCTCTTACTGCAAAACACACTCCTCAGACTTCTTATAATTGTTTTCTGAACTCTTCCCACCTTGTTACCATCTGTGCTAAAAAGAGTGGATGCCAGAATTGGACATGGAGTGGCTCATTTAATGCTTTATTCAGTAGTAAAGATCCTGTTCCTCCTTGATGCTTTTTGGCACACACATCCATTTTCAAGGCTGCATCCAGGGCCTCAGTCAGGGTGGGTGGCCTGGGGCTTGCTGGAGAAAAGAGTTGCATCCTCCAGCCCCCCTCCTGTTGTCATTTCTCTTTGCTTGAGTAGCCTGAGACCAGCACAGTCTGTTCCACTGGGGTCAAGGAAGCAGCAAGGGGAAGATGGAGAAGAGACATTTGATGCACAGAAGAACATGCCTGGGCTCAGTGGTTAGACTAAGAACACCTGGGAGCTGCTTTACTGAATTCAGCTGGGAGTGAATTATTCCAGGCTCTTGGGAGACTGCAAGGGACTCTTCTTGCAAATTGAGATTTTGATTTTCTCTCTCCTGCCATTCTGCTGCTCTAGGTAAATGATAGCTTTGCGTATAGCTACTCTAGCTGTACTTGTCCCTGTGGAGTTTTAACAGCAAATTGCCATTGAATTCTTTAATAAAGGTAAAATAATGCATAAAAGCAAAATTTTAGAGGTATAACCAAGGTGTTTATTTTAAATGGCATAAAGCATTTAATGGGTAAAGAATAGCAGAGGACTAAGAAATATATTATGACTCAGAAAGTAGTGAAGACCGAATAAAAATACAAGTCAACGGTTATTTTCAGCTGGGAAGGATATTAACAAGTGGAGATCCCAAGACCTACACCAAAACTGGGGTTAATTTAATCTCTTTACTACTCCTCTGGAAAGCAAGAGTGCAGAAGCAGAGACAGCATAATTGGGAAATTATATGTGATCATTTAGAAAACCCACAACTTAAAAAAACCAATAAACAAAACAAAAGAAAAACCTAAAAGAAGGGACTGAACAAGATGGCAGCTGAAATTTAGCGTAGGCAAGTGTGAGGTAATGTGTACTGAAGGGAACTATTTGAACTATTCATATACACTTATGGTTTGCAAAATCACTCAAGAAAAAGATCTAGGCGTTACTGTGGACAGCTTAATGGAAACTTCTACTCAGTGCACAGTAGTGGTCAAAAAAAGCAAGCAAGATGTCAGGCTATATTAAAGATGGATTGAAAAATAATACTGGAAAGAACAACAATACCAACTACATCGACTAAGTATTCTTAATCTTAAGATTAGGTTAATTTGCTTTCATGTTGTGAAAAAAAATAGGAATCACCTGGGGTAAAAGATGGGATTTAGAAGCATTGATAAACTATGAAATGAAAAAAATTTAAAGGTTATCAGAATGGTGATATCCTTCAAATTAAGGTTTTTTTTCTCTAAACAGCTTCTCTGCTCCTCAGTTTGTAAATGAGGATAGCAGAGCATATTCTGTCATATCTACTGACATGAATGGATGAAAAGTGGCTTACAGATTGTGGATGAGCTTCTTTTGAGCTCAAGGCCTGAATGTAATTTTCTTGCTGCTCCAGAGAAAAATGGAAAGGCTCAGCTCCTCACAGAACCTTTCTGCTCTCCCCTGAGCCCAGTCTACAGGGCGCAATCCAGCGCCAGGTCTTATCCAGTTTAGGTTCAGTTGATGCCTGCAGCCAGCACAGTGTATTCAGTCTTCACCCACTTCCTCAAAGCCAGCCTAGCACCCTAACTTGAAGCCTTTTCCCTTTCATTCCCTTCCTTCCCCTCATAGCCTACACTTACATCCCCAAACTACCCTCTGCTGCTTCCACAGTCACACCAGTTACCCCAGTGCTCCCCACAGGGCTATTTAGCCCACCTTCCCCTCACAGCAGGCACAGCTGCCAGCTTAGTTGCCTCAGTATGTGCTGTCAGGATTATCAGCACTGCTGGACACCCATTAATTTGCCTCTCCTGCAGGACCTTCCTCAGCCTCTGCAGACTCCTGACAAGCCCATGGTGCTGTTAACATTATCAATTACTGTCCACAGCAAACACAAAAAACTAAAATCAGGGATTAATTTACAACAGATGAACACCCCCCCACATATGCACACCACCCAGCTTAGGGATATAACATGCCTCAGTGCACACATTGCTTAGATATTAATTAAGGCAGGTTTCTCTCCTAGTTAGTTGACATGCCAGGTTGAAAGCTGACCTGTGGATTAAGGACAATGACATACACCAACCTCTGTGGCTCTTAGAGTAGAGTGCTTGCTATATATAGATGTCAGAATTGTAAATTTAACATTGTTTAGTCTGAGGATAAGTAAGGAAAATGGGAAACTCATTTGCTCAGCAGTAGCAGGGTGTGGAGTGTTGTTCTCTGCTGAGGATTATTTTTATTTTTATTACTAAACTCTTGAGAGCCTAGAGATTGTCACAAGGTCCTTTTGCTGTTCTGGACTGTGAAACCAGGAGAGGAAAATATGAACTTATGCAGTTTTATATAACTTACAAATGTGTTTAGCACTTTTTGTGACAGTGAAGGCAGTCAGAAAATTTAACTGTTTCCTTTGTGAAGTTTATGTTGTTTATCTGGAAGTTTGCTTGTTTCCAGAAGTCGTATCCAGAGCAGGGGCAGGACATTTTCACACATAAGTAAAATAAATTCTAATTACAATAAAAAAGAGAGCAAGAAAGAGAAACTGAAGTTACACTGTAAAAGGGCATTATTACCTCTCTAACAGAAAGCATATGGAATAGTAGCATGCACACAGGTCTGAGAGCCAGGAATAAATCAGTGCTAGTCTAGACGTGCTGATTCCAGCTGTGGTCCTGAAACAAGCTGTTAGGACTAGGACTTGATTAAGTCTAATGCCCATCTGGAGAGGATGATGAACAAATCTAGAATAACTGTCCCATCAGAGCTGTGCTAGGGGTACTTATGGCTGGGACACAGACAGGAGAACAAGGGTTACCCATTGTAATCCCTTCTTTCTAACAGTGACTGCATCCACAGTCTGTATCAGAAATCAGGGTGGTACATCCTATGCAATAGTGCCTTATCACATAGCCCCATTCTCTCCATTACAGAAAAAGAAGAGGAAATGTCTTTATTTAATCCTGTTTTCCACTTAGCATGGCACTCGCTCATTGTTTTGCTTGTGCTTTCCCCATTGTGGTTATAACTAATGTGGTCAACTAATATTTATAAGCACCTAGAAGATGGAAAGCCTACGTAATATCTATTTAGGGTAATTACCTCACAAAAAGACCTAAATAAATATTGACCCATTACATAAATCCAGAGAGCAAAGCACTAGCAGAGTCTTACAAACCCTCTCAAAAATACCCCCTCTCTCTTGCCTCCACTCACTTCCTCAAAACAATGAATCCCTCTCAAATGATCTCTTATGAATAACATTTGCACCTCCTTTTCTATTATCTTATTTTCACACAGCAAAAGGATTCTAGTTTGTGTCTGTTTGCTGTAGCTTGAGTTCTGCCATCCTCAGACAAAACTCTTCCCTCCACTACACAGACTTTATTCACCCAAGAAAAACCTCCCAAAGCCCTTACAGACCTTATGAAAGGCGTTTTCACTCACTTGGGTTAAATGAGCACTGTGTGTTTTCTTTCTTCCTTTTTATTTTTTTTCTTTGGGGGTGGCATAAAAAGTAATAAATGAATCATTTCAACTTCAGGCGAGAAGTTTAGGTGTTGTATTTGTACCATGCAACTACATAAACACAGAACGAGCCAGTTAACCAATGAACTGCAGGAATGAGAAGCAGTGAGATGATCTAAAACGTTTTAACACATTTTCCATATATTAACATTTGGACTAGTTGTGTTTTGCTTTCTTACAACAGACACAAGTCAGTAAAAGTCCAAAAGGAAAGTCTGAGGTTTTACATTTCTGTTTGTGGTACAGGAAAAGGGTTACGATCTCAGTGGTTGATTCAGTGAAATAACATCTCTTTTATACACATCTGCCTAGCAAGTAGGGCGGTAGTTGGAAATACCCAATCTAAAGCATTAAAGATTTGCTGGCAAATAGCAAGGCATTTTCTGCAGAGGAAAAGTTGTTATACTGAGTAGTCACTTTGAATGCTTAGGAGTTACAGTCAAATATCCAAACACTGTGGAGTTACACTGCATTTATTATTTTCTCAAGTATTTAACACACTGGGAATTGACTCTGCCGCATATTTCAAATCCAAGAAGGCATGATAATAGTGGATTTAAATAAGAAGATACTTGGCAATGGTAAGTGATATTTTTATAACAAATTATTTAGACATCACGCAGTCAGCTCTTTTTACATGTCATCATGTATTATTTTCAACTGTTTTAATTTCAGAATTTGAAAGAGAAGAATAAACAGATAAGAGGTATTTCACAAACTACATTTTTTCTGTCTTTTCACTATCACTGTTTTGTCTTTAAAATTTGAAGTAAATTATTAGTGTTCAGTGATCAGCATTATGAATTAGACAGAGATGCTCTACATGGACGTACCTTAATATAAGACACTGTTATTTTGCTGTATAATATTTCTACTATTCATATAAAAGTCTGCAGAGTGGACAGAGACTTTAGTGAGTTCACAGCTTTCTTCAGTTTTTAAGGCCTCTATAAACCTGCAATATTATAAGAGGCAGAAAAGAAACAAAATCACAAATCAAATGATTCATTACTCAGAAAAATTTGAAATCTACAAAAATATCTCACTGGCAATTAAACTTCATAAATAAGAGAAATAATTAATTTAAAAACCAGATGGAAAGGACAGGATATGGGATATTTAATTTTTTTTAAGCTTTTGCTAAGTACAATTTTTTTGAGAATTTTCTCTAACGATTCCCTACTCATTTCCACTGTGCTGTGTAACTGAAGGCTATATTCTTTGAATACTTTATTTTTCTTCAAAGACGAATGCAGAAAAATGCATTTCTCCATGAGAACTTGACAGGGGTAGAATCTAATCCTCTGAAACCACATTTCCAAACCATTTTAAAACATTAATATGATTATCTACTACAGTTCCAAAGCACAGATCCAAGCAAGACATTCAAATGTAGTATTTACTCAAATCTCTGTATGAACTAGCCTATACAGGAAATCAGTAAATTGCTTCTGAGTCTCAGCCTCAAAGGGGATATGTATTTGTTTAGTCATATACTATAAATAACATCTGTAGACCTGAAACCTTGCCAGTGTTATTAATGCAGTGTTCACTTAATAGTATCCTTTATTATGTGCCCCATTAGCAACTGATTCAAACAGTATGAGCCCACAGAAAAAGCATGCAGGCTGGTACAGCACACAGATCCTGGTGATCTGTTATCCACAGGGCCAGTGCAACCTCATTTGGTGGAGCTGAGCCCTGAGCTGAGCACACAGATCCTGGTGAGCAATCCCTTGGGAGAGGTGGTCAGGGCAGAGGCTTTGGAGCACCCCTTGCTGCTCCTCTGGGGGGGGTTGTTGCTGTCAGGTGGGAGGTGGGCATGAAACACTCCCCTCTTCCCCCACTGTACCAGTCTGTGCCTGGGAATGGATGACATAAAGCTGTGGGGCTGTCAAATTCCCTCAATTTATGCTGAAGGACTGACCTGACAGGTGACAGCTCTTTATCACTTTTATAGCTCCTTGCTACTAAAGACCACAACTGATGTGATCTGCTGCTTTCTATGCCTACTGCTGTTAAAATATTTATGCTGTCTCTATTACAGTATGGCACATACTGCACACTGTAAAATAACTTGCATGCCTTATCATATGGAATAAATTTTTGTGAATAGATTCTGCACAATATGAAATGGGTTGCTCTAGGATACCATTAGCTGACAGCAGCAAATTGTTACTGTTTTCTAAGAGTAGCTGTTAATTGTTTTGTTCATTGTTCCATTTAAAAAAAACCACAAATATTAATTATCTTTTAATATTTTTCATCAGAGAAATCCTCACCCCACACATCCAAGAAAGATGGTGATGGTCTTAACCCTCTTTCTTTGATGAGGACGAGGATTCAGAAGCCAGGGAAAATGAACCTATCTATGGTTAAACAAGTAGGTTGCCATCAGAGCTGGAAGGAGATTTCCAGACTCAGTGCAGTGTTCAGTGAAAAATGAGCTGGGGCAGATTGCTACTGCTTTATAGTCAGTGGTGTTCATTAGATGTGGTTGGTAAGGTTCTGTTATAAGTAATATATGTCTTTGCCCAAGATTAATGCTGAGCCTAAACTGATATTGTCAAAGTCTTAACATTTTTCTGCTACTAATTTTTTGGATTTAAGACCGTTTGTTTTAGCCAGAAATAGGGGAAAAAACCTCACCTTTAAAATTTCTGTTCTCCAAAAGTTTGGGATGTTCTTGAATGCTTACTTGAGTCAAGTCTTTAAAGATTCACTCCATAAATAAAAAGATAAAAATTTATAATCAGCTTAAAAGGTGTTGAAGAAAAAGGGAAAGAACCAGAAAAAGAAATTCTGGGTTATGTTGGTGGTTATATGGTTTTCTTGGAAAGCGATTTCAGGCAATTACTTGGGACTTAAATTCCAGAAGAGGCTGTTTCTTTTGGGAAATCCAACCTGAGACAAAGGATGTAGCATTAGTTCCTATGGAGAGATTATTATTAGATATTCTCTGAATCAAAACTGAGCATACATAAAGAAAAGACACTGGAAAACTTGACATCCCTGAGCACATGTCTGTTCCAGGGTCAGGGTTATTGAGTGGTTGTCCTCTGCACCAAGCTGATGTACTAGGTGGCATTGTGGGAGACACAGGATGCTGTGTCACACTGGCTTTTTGCATATCTCCAGACAGCCTTTCCAGAGAGCCTGTTCACAAGACAGCCCTGTGTCTGGAGGCAGAGCCTGTCCTACAATCCAATTGTATATCTGCTCTTGTCCCCTCTGCCAGCTGCAAAATATAGTACCTGTGATCTGAGTTATACCAATTTCCTATGAATTAAAATATCCCTTCCACTCCTTAATGCTATGGAGCTTAATTGCCTACTATCTGGTAGCCCTGGACTACAGATGCTGTGGTCCTAAGAGTTATTTTTCAAATGCTTAAACTGAGGTTATCACAAAAACTGTGCCATAAAATAATAGTCAAGCTCTTCTGGACAAACACAGAAATAAAGGCAAATGAGGATACAGTGGTATTTAAAAGAAATGGTAACTAAGCTGTGTAACAATCTGTCTGATAGTATAGTAAGTTTTCAAGATTGGTGTAATAACATCTTTACATTCAGATCTGGTGCTTATTTTAAAAGATAAGCTTTAGCTTGAGCAGAAGTTATTGCCATCAGTACAGGAATTACAGGCTAATTTTTTCTCTTTGACAGGTTTATTATACTAGCTAACTAGAACAACTTCTTCTGGTCTTGAAAACTGTGATTCTGTAGGAAAGTCAAAACCCAAGATCAGGAATCCTCAGCTGAGATCTCTCAGCCACTACCTCCAAACTACTTAACATTAGATACTTCTCTGAAGGTGTAGGCTCATTTCAAAACACATAAGAAAAGTCTTCTCCCAAAGACACTAGATCCTAGACTGTTTAGGATGCTACAGCTTACCCCAGCACCGTCTGTCACACCTATGACAAAGTTATCATCTGATCTCATGAAGCATCAGAAGCATTGTGTTTTGTGCCTTACCAGGAACCTATTTATGTGACAGATTAGAGTGCTTCCCTCATGGGAAACCTGTAAAATAACCTAGGTTCATCTTGCTGTCAACAATAATGCTATGGGGAATATACATTATGACTAAAGTTAGTGTTAAAAATGACAGTATGGCCAAGAACAGGAGAGCTGCCCTTGGAGCTTATACTGCTATCTTCAACAGCACAAACAAAACCCACCTTCTCAGCTTCATTCTGATTGTCACAGCCTTAGAGATAAGGTGCAGCAGCAGGAATGTGAAGGGTCCTCAAGACTTCTTTAGTGCAGACTTAAGCAGAAGGCTGTGTTAAGTAGCTTTGCCTCTGCCAAGCTCCAGGAATGACAAATACTCGGAAGCAACTACTGCTTAAGCCTTGTGCTTGAAATGACAAGTGTACAAATGTGGTAAAGTCATCTTATTCAGACGCAGATATCCAAGTGAAGAAGTTGAGTAATTCATCACCAACCCTTGACAATGTTAATTGAAAAAAATCCCAAACCCAAAAAACCCCAAAACAATATCCCAAACCAAAAAAACTCTGCTATATCCGCCCTCAAAAAAACCCCACAAACAACGCAACCCAAACCAAAAAACCCAGCAACCCAGACAGGACCATGCATGCTCTCTGTGAAATGCTAAAGGATATCAAGCCCCTGATTTCAGTGAGCCTCAGATCAGGCTGCTGTAGGAAGTGCTGCCTGTACCAGAGTGTAGAGTATGGAGCACATTCTGCCACTGGTACTTGGGTCGACTAAATATATTCACCTTTTCAGTTCCTTCATTCATTCATATCTGGTTGTTCAAGGAGTAAAGAAGGCAGCAGTAACACTGAGAGAATGCAGCATGGGCTCACAATAAAAGATTAAAAAAGACAGATTTAAATACACCTTTTAACTGAACTAATCAAAAATATAGAGAAAATATTCATATAATTTTTTTAGGTAAATTCAGCTTTCTTTTGCCCTTTACATTCTTTCCTTATAAATCACAGCTTTTGGCTATTGATAATTCTCCTTTCATTCAACCTAAAGGGCCCCTTATGTCTGCCTACAGTTTAGGGGACTATAAATCAAAGGGAATGTTAAGTCAGATGAAAAAGGAACATTATGTAACTGAAAGTGTGGAAAGAAGAGGCAAAGTCATAACTTTTTAAAATATTTGGTTTAAATTAGAATGACACCAATAAGGGGAGCTCACATAATGTTTTTGCTACTCTGGTGCTGCAGTAAGCTATAAACTGTATATTGGTCAACGGTTTAAAAGCAGAAAAGAATGACCTTTCCTTCAGGGCCAGTTATTTAGCAACTTCATAGCCAACACAAATAATCTCTAGTGCCGCTCTAAGCCCAGCATAATCTCTTACTCTATATACCCACTACAAAAATATCAAAATAACAATACAGCCCACAACATTTAGTTAACAGGGTACCATTCTTGCCTTGCCTCATACACCACACCATGGCTACAGCCAACACACTTTATACTCATAGTGCTGTAATTTTTCAATCGCACACTCTTAATACAAGCATTTATGGAAATCACTTGGGCTGCTTTTTCTGTAAACAAATCATTGCATGCACACAACATATTCTTCATGGAGTTCCAGGATATGTTCTCAAGACGAGGCAAAAATACTTTTTGATGGGTGTACATTTAGTATTAGACCATCTTCCATGGAATTATATAAACAATATTTTACAGTTTACCTCTAGGGCATTGCAACAAGTCAGGTTCATAACCACGCAGAGTGGGAGTGCACATCCTGCAACACAAATGTTTTTGGCAAGACGAGGTCTAGGAACTTTTATTAACTCACAGGAAGGCAGTTCATTGGAAAACAGTCTTGGAGGCTGCAGAGCTGGATGCCACTATGAAAGAGTCAGGTAATAAAGTTCACAAAAGGAAGTGATCTGAAGAAAAAGGTGGAGTTCCAAACATATGAAAGCAGCATGAAGCTGGAAGGAAGGGCAAAAAAAGGAAAGATAAAAGTATGTAGAAGATAGAGGATGACATCAGTACAGAGATCAATGAGAAAAGGATTCTACAGAGAAGTGAAGATCAGGACATTTTTCCTAGTACAAGAACTGAACAAATCTTATAGGAAGCAAATTTAAAACAATTACAAGTACATTTATATATAACACATGAAACTCATTGCCTCTAGATACTCTTGAAATCAAAAGTTTAATGGGAGCCAGAAATGGATAAATTATAGTTACATTACACAGGATTCATTTCATCTGTAGAAATAATAAAAAAAATAAAATCCTTGTGCTTCCTGGCAAAAGCTGGGTACTAAGTAATGAAAGAAATTAGAAAGAGTTTTACCAAATTTTACATAATGCAATACTTATCCATTCTAGGGCAGCTGTGGCTTCTGCTAAAAAAAACTATGCAACCATAACGTAAAAAGGTCCAATAATTTTGGAATAACATACAAAACCTCAGAGTGCCAGTCTACTCTTACCTATAAGGTACTCAGAAGAAACTCTACCTGAAAGCAAATTCTCTCTTGATTCTTCCTATTCTATTTTTTTTTTTTTTACAAGGTAATCCCTTTGAACCAATTGCTGGAGAATGATACTGGTTTAACTGGGTTTATGGAGTGACTCAACATGTCATGTTGCTATGTTTTCATGGATGGAAGGGCAGAGTGAAAGGCATGAAACCAAGACAGAGATGACTAATCCAGTCCTGGCTTAGAAGCAATGAGGGAATGGATTGTCCTGTGCAACATAACTGTTGTCTGAAATATGGTAAAATGTGAAAATTGTGATGGTGTCTAAGGCAAAAGTAATTTATCAGTTTGCTAAACAATGTAAGGACAGGACAAAAACTAGAACACTCCAGACTATTGGCTTTCTTTCCTATTAACACAAGCAGTATTTGGAGCTGGGTGGAGATCAGGACTAAGTTCCATCATTACTTAGATCTGCTTTGCCCAGTACTAATGTTCTGTTCAAATTTATATGCTCCTTTTTGGAAAAGGTTATCACCAGTAGCAACGGACAAAATATTTAGTACTGAATAGTCTGCATATTTGTCCTCTAGAATCCAAACCTTTGGATTTGGAAAATAATTTGGAGAAAAGAGGAATCAGCTCCTGTTTCTGCTATGGTTCCAGACACATCCTGATTTTAGTCACACAAAAGAGAAGAATTGCCATAACTATTAAGTTCAGTGGCTTCTCTATTTTCTTTACCCACCTCCAATACACACTAACTCAAGATGTCAGTAAAGCTACTCCACTTTATGGTAGCTGGAACCCTATTCCACGGTAGCAGTATCACTCTACCTGTGAATTTGTATTGTTTGGCTTTTATTCTGAAGCAAGAATTGCTGGCCCTTCTGCATGCTATTCCCTTTATCTACAGATATATATTTTCATCAACTCACCTCTTGGGGTGAAATCTCTGGCCAAGTGAAATCAATGCCAAAACAGCTAACTTCAAAGTGCTCATGATTTCTGGGATCTTCTTGTTCCACACATTAATTATGCTTGAGGTTTTAAGCATTTCCATTTATTTGTTTGAACACACTTTATTTTACTGCATTCTTCTTCTCCTGTTCCTCACTAGAAAAGGCACTGAAGAAACTCAGCTGATTTTCCTTATACTTCCTATTATCTCATAAATCTTTATCAATGTAGCTCCTTTCTGCAAAGGAGAGTCCAAATAATTAATACAAAATTCCAGCCTCTGATCAGTTTTCATAGCCCTTTTCCTGGTACAATACCTTTGAGCTAAGTAATGAAGATTGACCACAGCATCCAATCAGCACAGCATCAAAGTATACCATTTGTGCAACAAGGCAGGCACAGTAGAGGTTCTCTCTCTCTCTCTCTCTCTCTCTCTCTCTCTCTCTCTCTCCCCCCCTCCCTCCTTTTCCTTATGGCTTCTAAAAACCTGCTTTTCTGTTCATCACTGGGCACCAAACAATTACTGCACAGAGAAGATGGAAAAAACTGCAAAAGGTTAGAGTGAAACAACATGAAAAAACAGCCCCTCCTTGTGATATTTATGTTTCTGCTGCTGGCCCTGGCAGGAGTCCAGATTTGGAATGAACAAAACTCCCAGTGGCTTAGGGACTACATTATTCAGCCCATAGTCAGGAAATGCAAAAGTATGTGACAATGGGAAGAAATAAAGCAAGCTTTCCAATGCTTTTGAGCTTCCAGCTCAATCAGTTTGGATCAAAACTCAGGGGCTGTTGAGATTTTGTGTGAATGAGTTCTCTATTGCTAAACAAAAACATGTGTGTGTTACAGTGAAAGATAGTGAAGTGGTAAACAGTATGTGGCTTTGCTCCCTTGTTGATATTTCATTTTTACAGTACTAGCACTACAAAACCCCATTTAATGTACAAGGCCACTGTCCTTTCTATTCAAATACAGTGAAAAACTCTTTTCCAAAATACAAAGTTAGCTCCCTATTCCTCCTCCTCTCCAGCAAAGCTACCTGGTAACTGTTGATCACTACTTATTGCCAAATCTCGGTTCTTTTATAAGCTAAGAATGTAAAAAAGTTAAGTAATGCTCTATGTTATTTGTTAAAATAGTTAAAACTGTATCCTTTAGAAAAGATATCCTTTAGAGAACTAGCATCCTAAAAACTTGGTTGTTAGGAAAATAATGTCAAATTCTCTTCATAAAAATTTAAAATACAGAATACCCACAATGTTATTATCAAGGACAGAGTGTTGCAGAGTGCCCATAGACAATGTACAGAGCAGAGATTTCATCTTCCCTTTTTTTCCCAGTAGGGAAATCTTTCCCACAGGGTAGATGCTTGTCCCCACAGTCCATGTTTTATCTAAAAGTCACAGGGCCACTAAGCACAAGACCCTATCAGTGCAATATTTTAAACCTATTTTATAATTCCTCTCTCTCTTTTGCAAGTTTAGTGACAGATCAATAAAACCAGGACCTTCAAGCCACAGAACACACAGGGTAGCAGGTGTCTAAGCGCTCTCATGTTGAGCATTTCCATGACCAGACATGACCAGGTTTATGTTTACATTTTCCTGAAAAGTATAGGATTTATGGTTTGTAAGAACACTCTAAAGAGGTCTCACGATTTCAATAAACTAACATGAAATATTTTAATTCATGCACTCATCGCAAAAAGTAGTTTTCTGCAGCAGGATTGATATTTGTCGGAGTGAGCAGAACTGAGGATGGGCAGCTGGGGACTGACACTGATCTGTGTGACCAATAAAAAACAACTAAGCATGACTAGGACGTGGCAGAAAGGGTGAGCTGCCTGCTCCCACAATTGATGGTGGATGCAGCTCAAGCAGTGTTTTGTGGAGGGAATCACCACAATAGGAGAATAGATTGTGAACCACTTACTCTGCAGCAAATGAAAGGTGTGACTGAGGCAATTTGGATTCCACAGCATTGTTCTCATTTCCTGCATGCTCTGTGGAAAAAACCCAATAATTTTCTGAGTTCTTGATCAGTTTGGATCACAAAGTTGCAGACTAGCCCATAAAGGGGAAAGTATTTAAGAACTGGTAAGTTAAAGGGACCGTTTCACTTCGTGGTGAACAATACGAGGGCTTGGTATTACTTTTTGCTCCTGGAGCAGAAGTGGTCTATGAAACTGCGACTAGCTTAACGTTAAAATATCTGCTAAAATATATGAGAAACCTGTTTGCCATCTGAGCCTCCAGCAGAAAATCCTGCACTTGATTAGCACAGATTCTGGTTGTCACCCTAACTCCCCTCAGGTGGGGTTAACATGCCTGAACCCCATCAATCCTAGGACAGGGGAGCAATGGGTAAAAACAAACAACACAAACTCCTTAAATGGTCTTGCCACCTCTGGGTAGCTGGGAGCCTGCTGGAAACAGTTTCCCCAATACTGCATCCCATTGCTTTTGTTTATCTAGCCTTGCTGACATTTTCTTCAATTAGGAAACAATAGCTCCGTTCCAATGTACTGAGCAGAATTACTGAAACTGAGTCACGTGGCACCAGGAGAGTGTGTTTTCAATTATTCACTCTGTCTTTTTTTGCCAGGCCTATGAAGAGGAACAGCCTTCTGCAGGAGTCAGGTTTGTCTGCCTCGCTGTTGTAAGTTCCTCCTTTTGAATTTTTCTTTTACAATTAGGTATTTTTAATTTTTTAATTTTTTTTTTAAACAGTAAATTCAACTCTACAGTAATTTCTTACTCTTTATTATAAAAATTCCAAATCTCTAGCTCTTCCTATTGCCTGGAAGCCTAGACATCTGCAATAGTTCAGTGCTAATAATACTGCTCAGTAGTGAATCTGACAAAGATCACAAGATCAAGATTAAAATAGAATGCGAGATCTAGATTAAAAGAGGATGCTGTTAGCACTTGGTAATGTAAATCTCATCTTGTTCTTGCTAGTAAAGAAAGGTTCTGTCTTTCCTACTGTCTGGTTAACAGCAGGGCATTCACATTCAATCTGGGAGCTACACCAAATTATTTGCATCTTGTAAATGCTCGGTTTAATGTCCAACCAAAAATTTGAACCAAATGGGCACAGCTCAAATCATGTATTTTGTTTGTAGAAGACAGACTGAGTTCGGGCTTTTTAAACTTAAAGCTGGAAAAATAAAGCTTGAGGAAAAAAAATGAAACAGAGAAGGAACATTTGGTTTGCATTACAAACCACAGACAGCTTCCATCAGGCGAGCTGGAGGTATAAGAACAGCAAAAGAAAATGACAAGCAGTGAGTGCACTGGAGGAAAAGATGAATGGTTTAGAGAATTGACTTTGAAGTAATTGTCCGTGCCATCGATACCTTGAATTAAATTTGGTGGAAGATGGCAATGAATCATAAAGCTTCTCTGGCACTTGTGATGTTGTTTTCTGTGTAAAATATAATTTCTTGATATTTTTATCAGAAAACATATAGACTATGCTTTTGGTACCTCCTATATTTCTGTCACTTATGCAACCCTGAATCAGCAGCTCTGGAGAGGATGTTGCCCTAGTTAGGACTTGTGATCAAATACTTATAGCAAGAGCAAGTCTTTAACTGGAGGTCTTCAGGTCTACTGGGTTTGTTTTCACCTCAACCACTGGCTTGCTTTGAGATTGGGTAAGTCCTTCAGGGTTAAACTCGGTTTTTGAGTGGATGGAGCTATGATGGGGGTGGGGGAGGAGGAAACAGCTGACAAAGCAGGGCAGCAGAGTTCTCTCTGCTGCAGGTAAAAGTCCTCAGGAGCATTGCAGGGGGCTGGGATAGCAGAATGCACTTAGAGCAATGTTTTCTTCCCTGTTTCAACAGGTGCTTGTGTGTGTTCCCTGCATCCCAGATGCTTAGCACAGCCAGAGAGGCACCTCTTGGAGCATTTAGTACTGATGGCAGCACTCCCTTCCTAAGCTCAGCAGCTTCAGGCAGAGCAAGAAAGGGCTCGTGCATATCTCCATCCTTCATCCTAGTATGCCAGTCTCCAGAGAGCTGCATTTTGACCATTAAGATATCAAGTCTTCTGCTTATCCACATGCTTAATAGCTCTTTTTTAAATTCTTCCTCTTTGGAAGCGTAAGAGTGCAGCTAATGTTTGTACAACATTGAAATCCCTGAATGAAAAGTGCTATTTCTTCTAATTTCCCCCCATAGGCAAGACTGTTTAGGTCTGAATGTGCAACTTGGGCTCATTTCTGACATTTTTGTTGCTACTGTCTAATAGCAATTATCAGAACACAGAAGGAGCGCTGATTCCTGTTGCAGATTTTCAAGTGATCCACATTCCACTCACCTCCAGCAAGTAGCTTTGTTGCTTCCTGCCCAGGTACTGAGAGTAGAGACCTGCAGAAGTTCCCCTCATCCCAGACATCCCACTGCTTTTTCAACTCCACATTCTGGTCTAGTGAGCCAGATTGCATTTTTACCTTCCTTCAGACATACAGGAAATGCAACATCATAGGCTTAAATTTATTTCCTAATACACTGGAGATGCTAACATGGATTTCTGAGTTCAAAAATTGCAATTGAGTTCATTTATATTACACTAGACTGAACTGTCTTTTTAAAAGACTCGAACAAGATGTTCAAACCTTGAGAGTCTTTATATATTCATAGTGATAGTGTTAGGCAGTTTTTAGCTAAAGTAATCAACAAAGAAGCATACAAAAAAATTGCAAACTTTTGATGCTAAATTATACAACCACCAACTACTTAGTTCTCAAAATTACTGTTCTAATATAATTCATAGCACTTTTCATCTCTGTACTTCAAAATAAATTACCGCATAGAGGCTCTGACAAGAAGGTTCTCTCTATAGTGCAGGAACGGAGATGAATCCTAGAGAAACAAGACCCTGTGTCAACTACAAAGTACATGTGTTAAAACTGAGCTCCATCTGTGTCATCTTTTTCCCCATCCCCTCTTGCCTCTGTGTCCTTAAATACAGGCCAGGATTGTCCTTTTATTCAGTGTGTCCTCTGCATCACAGGAAGGGAACGTGGCTGTGCTGTTGGACAGTCCCCCATCACAGCAATCTTGTCATTCATAAGAAGAGAGGCTACTCTGAAAGGAAGAAAAAAGTAAAATTAACTATCAAATACACCGGAAAGGACCATCCAAATAAATCTCCTTTTCCCTGGGGCCTCCTTGCTTCTCCTGAAAAAGCCATGCGCAAATTTTTTTTATTTTTACAAATTCAAAAAAATTCAGATTCATGTTGAACTGTGGATTTCTTCAGCAATGCCATAGAGTTCCTTCAGACAGGTACTCAATGGCATAGTGCTTATCATCTGCTTTTGGTTTTTCCCTGTTTATTTATATGAAAAGGAAAAAATAAAGCCCAAGAAAAATAATCCTGCAGATTTATTATAATGTTGACTTGGATTTATTATATGAATGTGGCTTGGTCTGAGTTTGCAGGCCTGTGTTTATGGTTGTGGCTGTAAGGAGCCTTTAGAAAACCTTCCTTCTTCCATTTCTGTATCACTAGTGGCACTTCAGGTGCAAAGTGCGTATGTGCCTAATTAATTCTGCATAGAAGCACCAAAAAAAACCCCAAAACAAACACAAAAACCCAGTTTAGAGCACAGTGTACAAACTTTTTCTCTCAATAGTATATCCAAGAAATGTTTTTTCAAATGACATTGATTTTCTGGTTTGTGTGTAACCCTTACAGCATCGTTATGCAAATACTTCAGTTTCAATAGGCATTTTCCCCAGAATGACAGCATTCAGTATCTGTTAGGTACTGTGAGGAGAATAAAAAGTTTGTGTAATAAATACAATGATAAAAATGGTGAGAAAGTCAAAATAATTAATTTAGAGTTTGTCTTGTTGAATTTTCAGCACTGATACATGCATACTAAAGTATTTCTAGAAAGCTTTTTCTGAGAGAAAAAGAAAACAGTTTTACAAAGACCCCCTTTGTTACATTAACATGTTCATTATTCATTTTACAAAAGCTCCAACTTCTGCCACATTTTGATTGTATAAATTTTCTTCCATTTTACCTTAATTTTGTACGCTGAATCATGTGCTGAAACAAACCTTTTCTGTAATAGGACACTTTTTGATTGATGTACTGGGGCTGTATTCCTTTATAGAGTTCAATCCCTAATCAGATATTCACATCTTAAGTGCTTCACTGGATCTCTCTGTTACTCTTAAATGCACGGTCTTAAGTGAGTTCTGGTCTGCAAAGGTGGAAGCTTTATAGCAGCCTGACATTCCTTATTTTCTCAAGGCTATGGTCTACTTTTGCTAAACCACTTACAAATCAGATGAGCCAGGCAGAGAACTTAATGTCAACAATTTGATTAATCTTCTTTGAATTATAGTGGTTTCATGAATCAGGCTTCAGAAGGAGTTTATTCTTTCCAAATAATATTAGGAGGATAGAATAATGCTTTTAAAGTATCCTCCTTTTCAATATGGGATTTCAACATGCAAATTCAGCAGATGCCCAAAGCCAGGAGACAATGGAAGCATCACAAACTTTTATTAAAAGCACTCCATTGTGCTTGAGGAACATGGCAAGAGAATGAAAAGGTGAAGGAGAATCTAGTAGAGCACTGTGCAGAAACAGAATTAGCAAGTCATGAGATATCACGTGGCTGTTCGCAGACTGAAAGGCTCTGTTGATTCGATTTATTCATTAGGGCTTTTCAGTAGTGTAGGTTATTAGTGGGAGAAAGTGGGGTATACTGCAACTTACTTTTTATATTTCCTTTCCTGGAGGATATTTAGCACCAGAGAAGCGGAGAAAGTTATTGAAAGTATCATGCCACACAAATGGGAGAATGACAGGAAGAAGAGCAGTGGCTCTCTGAAGATGGATCAAAAGAGCAATGCTGGGAACAGGAAGTCAAGGAAGTTTCGCTCCATTTCAAGATCACTTATACTTTGCAATGCCAAAAACAGTGATGATGGGTCAAGTCCCGACGAGAAATGCCCCGATCCCTTGGAGATGTCTACCAGCTGGGGTCAAGAGGATTGCTCTCCTAGAACACAACTGCCATGCACATCGGAGACAGAAGACAGCCTACCTGATCCTCCACGTGTGATCACCAGCACGGTCCAGTCCAAAGCTGCTGCAAATGAGAACTGCAACAACATGAGAAGAAAGTTACTCACCAAGGTAGGCGATTTGTGCTGTATATTGTAATGTTTCCCATTACAGTAGTTTCTAAATTAATAAATTCCTAAATTAACTCATATTTCTCAGGAACACAGGGTTCTACTCAGCTTTTTTAGAGCCTGCAGTGTTCCTGATCTGCATAAACAGCATGAAAATGTATTAGCATCCCTGTTGTGCTGTTGCACTCTGCTGATCGACGTTCTGCTGAAATCAGTGACTCCAGGCCACTCACAGTGTTCAGATTAGCACAGCTGGTGTGTTCTACCTGCAGTACAGAATTCAGCTCAAAATATAAAGCTGTCACTACAGTAAAGTACATTTGTAGAGTGCAATACCATAAGATCTCATAAGCTATGCAAGCACGAATTATATTAATACTGTGGAAGACAGGAGATTCGGTAGGAAGATGCTCTTTCCCTCTGAGGCATTTAGTGATGGCTCTAAAACCACCAGAGACATCACACTTCCTAGAGATATAAAGTCTTAACAGCCTTGTATTTCAATATTATTCTTTAATCAAGTAACTATATTAACACTAACAATCCAAACAACTTTTCACTCTGAACAATATATTTAGATGCTTTCAGAAAGTTCCTTTTCAGTAGCATAACCTAATTTTCCACTTTCTCTCTACCTGATGTGTAAAAGGGACCTCACTGCAAGCATCCTCCTGGTACCTCCTTTATTATAAGCCTTTTATCTGTGCAAATAGTTACTCACGTGAAAGAACTGATTCTTTCACCTAAAATGTTTTTCTTATATATATTTTATTTTATTTTACATACCTTCCATAGAAATTGGTTAAAACTAGAACTCTGTCTAAAACACAGTGGCACAGTGTTACTGAAAATCAGAATCTCCCTATACTCCTTGAGTTTCTTGCTAATGATCACAGCATGCCCAACATTGCAAAGACTGCAGCAGGATGGATACAAGGTTTTTCAACCCTCAGCAGAGTCCCAGCATGAAGGCAAAACCAAAACAAATTGCTATTACATTCTGACAGAAAACAAGACCAAGTCCCAGTATACACTCAGTCACCTGAAATCCATACCATCTCCTCCTTTTTGGAACACTGCTGATTCCCTGCTGCGAGTGAAGGAGCTGGCCCCTGTGGACTTCCCCACCTTCTCTTTTTAAAAGTTGAAGCACTTAGGTGTGTGTCAGCTGCCACGGTCTACTTGCTTGCGTATCTCCAAAGTGTGCAGGGCTCCAGTAACTGTTGAGATCCATATCCATATGAAACTACTCAGTATCTTATTGCAGACTGTAAGTTTAGATCATTGGTTTTTATAGCTGGTAAGCAGCTAAAATAGGAATCTGGGGAACAGGGTAAGTCCCATAACTAATACATTTGCACAGATAAAATATAACTGCTAAGGGTATAAATCCACTCTTTGGCTGAAGCCTCAGTGTCACTGACCAGGATGGGGCAGGAGCCAGGATGGATGGTGACATAAATTAGTCATCAGCCCAGTCCCTTACAGCAGCATTTGGGTTGCTTAGTGCCACTGTAGACAAGGGGTACCATTAAATTCCCACTCCAGAGCTCTCATAGCAATATAAACCTCTTCAAATGCTACTTGCTAATCTTCCATACCTTTCAGAGTCATTGATCAATGAGTGATTCTAAAAAGTCTTATCTCATCATGCTAAATAGGATGAACTTTGGGAACAGCTGTACTGACCTTATCCTGTATTACTGTTGCTGAGGCTTTCCCCTGTATTATGAACGCAGTGATCTCTCTCTTCCATATGGCAACAGCCTGTCAGTACAATCTTCCTGTACCACATCTTAACAAAGCTTAAGCCTAAGACCTCTCTCGTTAAGGAGTCTGCAAGCATTTTTCAAGTCCCAGTGTAATGCTCTCTCTCTCCATCTCCATGTGACACTTTAGAAATTCATGATGTGTGACTCAGAGCTGAAGGATCCTTGTCTTTGTTCAAGAAAATTGATTCCATTCTTACAGTGGTGTTGCTGAGGCTATTCCATTATTCTTCTGCTTTCCAGCACCTGCAGCCCTAAACATAACTCTGAAGGTGTTAATAACTCCCACAGAACTGAACAACTTAATATTTGCTGTCACAATGGAAGGAGAGGAGAATGTTTAGAAGTGCTGCATGATTTAATGTTCCTGGTACATTTCTTCTCCAGAGTAAGGGCGAACCTGTAACATCAGTATTCAAAATACGAGTTCCTTTTTTTCTGTTAAAAGCCTTAAGTATCTCCCTGGGCATGAGATTCACCACAAGCAATAAATCATGAGCAAATCAAATAGTGTTTCAAGACTAAATAGAAAAGATTTCTTTTCCTTCTCTAGTGTTCTGTCAGCAACGATGAGAGCAGATGAACAGTCTTTTAATTCATTTGGTATCTGTGCTCCACTATTCACTTATACTGACTATTGCTCATCGTGTCCAGAGACCCGGGGTTACCTGGGGTGTCATTTGTTCAGCCAGCTGCCAGACCACATAGCTTCCAAGATGAGGTGTGCTTGGTGTGGTATGGTGGAATGTCAGCTTGACAATGTATAAACAAGCAGATCTCCCTTATAGCTCGCTTCTCACAAAATCAGCAATTTTCAGGTGGCCTGAAAAGAAAAGAAACCAAAGAAATTGCAAGCAGTATCTGATACCGTGAGCACTGCCACAGCAAACACTGTGGGAGATGTCCTTGCCTGGTCATGTCACTTACAGAGACTATGCCAGTTATTGGGAGAACTGGGCAGAAATAAACAATACAAACTCCTATTCTTCAGAGAACAGCAGTCTCTGCTGGGTCTGAGAGCTGCTTCAAGAAGCACTTCTACTAATTCAAGAAACATTCCATTACCTCTTCCCTGTACCACCAGTGCCCTGGGAAGCATGGGGAGTTACCAGTCAGTGGGGCTGGTAGCAGGGCTGAAATAGCATCTAGAATAAACCAGAATAGAGAAGGGCTGATTCTTTATGCAAACACTGGATCTGAGCTGATCTGACTGCATGGCTCTATTTGGTTCTAGAAACTTCTGTACCATTGCTTCCTTTGGTTCCTGCCCCTCTTCTCAAAGGAGAGAAAAAGCAAAAGGTAATTTTTCTCCTTTGGTCACTACCAGAACATACTTTTCTTAACTTGCCTTTATGCAAACACCAGTTAGCTGGCCCTTTGGTACCAGGACAAGTGCTATGGCAACAGACTGTAATGTCTCAAACATGAGCCCGTGGGCAGGACAGAAAAACAAAGCCAAGAGAGGAGGCTGCATTTATTTAGATACTTATGTGTTCTCCTTACTTTTCCTACTTGTTCTCTCTTTCTGTCTTCCCAGCCTTTTCGATTTTGCTACACAAGAGCCATGTCATCCTCAGAGAAAGATGGGAAAGAGGCTGTTGCATTAAGACAGTGAGTGCTGCAAAACACAAGCCAGGGCAAAGGCTTCCAGAAAAACACACTGAAGGCCAGATGATGGGTGAAAAGGTCCTTCTGTAACATCTGATGTGCTGAATTGCCTATCTAGGGCAGAATCTTAAACCCATGCCTTGCTCCTTGCATCATTCTTTCTTTCTAGCTTCTGCCATTTTATTGATTGCACAGGGAATATGCTGCTGGGAAAATGAATTACATTTACTATAAATATTTTGATAAGACCAAAGACCAAAGCATCAGGCTAGGATACATCAGAACCAGTAGAGTGAGTTTATGCCAGAGCGACTCTGGCCCTTTCTTTGTTAGACTTGACACAGAAAAAATTCTTCTTGAAGAAAATCCCCAAAGACTGTATTCTCTTGGAAATCCCAGCTATTTCACAGTCAGAAGGCCATAAAAGCTAAATATTTAAATTCATTATTGTACTGTTGTTAGATTTTTTTATTTGTTTTGGGGTTTTTTTCTTTTCTTTTTTTAAACCAGCAGTCAGTCAGCTCATTGTCATACCCTTGGTTAACTGAGTCCAAGACCTTACTTGAACTAGCCTTGTATAACACTTCATTTCAGACAATCTAACTACTGTGTCTTACTTTCAGAGCGCACAAAAGTTTTTCAGTTTTCCACAGATGCCATGGTTACCCTTATTTCTAAACAACATCTGGAATTAGATGTTTTGAGATGAGACTGGCTACAAATGTCTAATGAAAACACGAAGGAAAAAGAAATCTTTTAAATGGCAGATAAAAAACATCCTCAGAAGCTTTGCATTTTGCATGACAAAAAAAGGGGAACAGGAAGAGAGAGTTGGCCTGGATGTGTAAATTACTTTTCCAGAACTAAATACAAGAAAAATTAATCTGCTCTCACCTATGAAAAAAAATGCATCAAAGAAGGCTCTTGAACTCCATCTTTGATTTTTATTTTTCAGCCAAGCAGTTTAAATACAAATTTTGCTTTGAGTGCATATTATAACACAGATAAAAGTTTCCCCAGAGTCTTGAAGTGCTTGAAGGCAAAGCCCTTTATAAGCAGAGATTTTATTCACTGGCAGCAAATACACGTTTAAACATATGTTCTAATACTGAATAGACAAGGTTGAACTAGAATCCACCTGCCCCCACACCAAACCTGCCAACCTTCTTTTAGCAAATTTTTAGTACTCATTGCATTCCGAGCTATAAATTACCTTTCAAAACCAGCAGGATGCTTTGAAAAGGAGAAGGGTGCAAAAATAAATACTGTCTTTACTCTTGGAACCATCCACAGTATTTCTATGCATAAAATAATCAGAGAGACAGGAAAAAAGATATTAAAGAACAAAACCCAAAGCAAATTGACTGCTGGCACATGAATTGGGTCAAATGTTTATTTTTCTGCAGAACAGCTTTTATTAATTTTCTGTCATGTTGCAATAACTTGGATATGAATGCAGTGATCTATAACCAGGACCCAAAAAATACAGATGCTGACAACATACAGATACTTGTCACATGTCCACAGCCCAATAAAAACTTTTTTTTAAATTATTCACCTAAATGAATTGCAGCAACGATTGAGACACAGAGCTGATTTGAAATGTAGCCCAGCTTGGTAAGATGACTACATGTGTAAACAAAAAATGTTCCCAAGGTTTTTCTGCAGTGTATAACAGATTTAACCTCTACTTTCCTAGTGACTAAGTGCACGCAACTTACTGCTCTTAGAAAAATATCTGTATCAGTTTTGCTTTAGTGTCATTTCACATGTATGTCCCAGTACAACCCAGAATTTCCAGCCTGGCACGTGTCCCATTGTACAAAACACGGTGTCTTCCCCAGGGGACTCACACGGTGCTGCAATGAAAGACCTCAAAGCCAAACCCACTGCACTCTGTGATGTCCTGTGAAACTGGTGAGAGCCACATAACTTTTGGACATGAAATCATGAGGATATTTACAGGTACCACTAACACAGCAGCTGTACACTGTGAACAGGTTATATGTAAGGCATCAGCACGACTCTACTTTTAATGCTGGTGAGTTGGAGACAGTCTGAAAAGGCCTATCAGCTGGAAAATCAAGAAGAGACTGAAGTATGGAGAACAGCTACGCAAAATTCTGCGTGCATGTCTGACCAGTATCTGTGAGAGGGCACACATATACTTCAGGGGAGCATTATATAACAGTAAAGACTCCTAAGAAGAGAAGTTGGCAAGTCCAAATTTGAATTCTGACTACAGAAAAAAGAAAGGAAATAACTTTTTTAAACACTGAGATTATAATACCATTATTCTTTCACAACATGCCCAATCCGCAATCAGCTGACATCTCAAAATATTTAGCCAACAGGAAGAAAAATTTCCTGCCTTTAATATCTATCTTATATTTCTCATGTTTTACAGCAAGCACACCACCCTATTGAAAACCCTTTGGGTTTTAAAGGATACTTCACGCATGCAAAATTTGGCCTGTAATTTCATAATCATACCTGAAATAAAGGACCAATGCAAACAAACAGAAAAGTGAGCTCACATTTTTGGCTACTCAAGATCTCAAATTTTAAGGTATCAGAATTTCAATCTTTATTTTGTTACCATGCCGAAGACTTCAAAGCACTGCCATAAGATATAAAAAAAGAACATAATGTAATCCTGATTGCAAGTAAGTATTTCCCAAGATATTTATCTTGGGTGAAAAGTAAATACAGAATCTCCAAAGCTAACATTAGAGTTCAAACAAACTGGTTTAAGACAGAATTCTGTCCATGCTTATACGCTTCCCAACATATTACTCACTAGAAGCACTCTTTGTGAACAAAAGAGGCTTCGTAAAATTCAGACACTCCTCGTTAAAAGCAGACAATCTGGAATGCAAGTAAACCCACAGAGTTAACGAGTCAGTCAATACAAGTACAGCCCTTATCCCTTACCTACTGAACTCAGCCTGCAGTGAGCCTAGGGCTCCAAGCTAAATACTTCATTCATTCACAGCCTCAGATTTACTCTGGCAGGTTTCAGAATGGGAGCCAGGCTTCAGCAGTCAGCCTAAAAGATAATGACCTTTATTGACATTGCTGTAAATTTGAAGTTTGTGTTTGCTGCCAGTCAGGTATGATGTGATCCCTATTGATTTGTGGTGAAAGAGCATAATGATTCTCACTCTCAGGGCTGGATGAACTCTGCTTAGGAGCCCTACTGATGGTGAAAGTGGCTACACAGCTTTCCTTGTGTCTCAGAGGACTGCAGATTACTGGAAACAGTTTATGCCACTCTGATCAGGGGCCCAGGGAGCAATACAGACAGTTGACCACTGCTATATTTTGTGGCCTGTCCTAACATATGAAATTTGCCTCCCCTTCAGAAATCTATACCTCAGTCACACAAATCTCTTGGGAACAAGCCTGGACCAGGATACACTGAGAGTCCTCTTCACTTTGTGGAGTATGGAGAGGCTGGCGAGGGCAGAGGAGGTGCGTTCAGCTGGGAGCAGAATGAGTGAATACTTGACAGGACATATACTAAGCAAATGGAGAAGAAATTGTGTGCTAACGTTCCAGCTTTCCTTGTCTCTTTAGAATGTTTCAGTGTTCACATATTTGTGCCACAGGAGCATATTTCCTAGTCAAATGTGTTGTGCTTCATGTGCTTAGTCACTCCATTCTTTGCTTTCCTTAAAAGTCTTAAGACACTATTTCTCCTTCTGCGTAGCCGTGTGTTAATGATTCACAACTGCATTAAAAATATGCTTACAATTAGTCCTCCAGATGCAACACAGACTACAGCAACTTCAACCAGTCTGGAGTGGACAAAGAATTTTCCACTGTTGCAGACCTCTCTATTCCCCTGCCCCTACTTAACAAGTCAGCAGCAGGGGTGGAGCTTTTAGTGTTTTGTATACACTTATTTTCCATCCAGACCTCTTCTGTTTTCCAGAGCATTTAATTTTCTGGCATGTGTTTATTTTCCTCCCTGTCTTTTCTTATAATAGTTAGCATAGGCAAAGCTTACCCAGTTACTGTGAAAAGTCTATTATTTGTTCTCTTCCCCTCTATGCAAAGGGACACTACATTCTAATTCTCCCCTCTTGTAGCCAGAAGCCACTGAAGTTCTAAGGAAAACAACTTTTTTAAAACACTGACTCTATAATACCACTTTTCTTTCTCAACTGCACAGTGTTAAAGGCCTGCTCCTATTCTTCTTGAAGGCAATCTGGTTCTAAGAATGTGAACACTTTCTGTATTTCTTAAAAAGACTCAGGATAAGTGTAAGCAACTTTTAGCACCCTTGGTACATTTTCTTTTATGCAACCTTTCATCTTCTGAATCAGGACAGCTGCATCTGCAGGCTGTGTGCAACGTCGGGGAGCAGCAGCTCAGGATTCAAGTTCTCCAGGAGTCCAAAATGTTCATCCTTCTGGAAAGGGTTCACAGGCAGCCACGTGCCTGCTGAAGGCCGAGCAAGCAGGTACCGTACACATGGAGTCAGCAAGTTATTAGAGAGCCATTTTTTTTTGCATGGATTTTGCATGACCAGCTTTCGGTGAAAAGCTATGCCTTGAAGCTCTGTTCCAGAGAAAAGCAGTGATGCCTGGGAGTAACTTCTTACTGCGCTTACAGTTGGAGACATGGGTTGAGGTTCTAGAAAAATAGAACTACGAACATTCAGGAATCTAATGCTTCCCAATTTACACTAAGAAATAAAACCTGGAAGAATGAGAGAGCGTGCACAACATCAAGTTTTCAAACATGATTTCCTAGTCACCCTATTAAAGGGCAGTGTAGGATGGCCCCAGCCTACCAAGGTTGCTGGAAAACAATGTGAGCCAAGGTTCTGACAGGGAGTAAAGCGTGTGTATAGTCTCTGATCAATTTGCAAATGCAAGATGGTGAGAGAGGAGGAATATCTTGCCTAGAAGTTAGCAAAATGTGGAAAGGCAGCCACTGATCAGGATAGAACAGCAACAGGAGAAAATCCGAGCAAGGGATGAGGTGTATCACACATCAAGGCATCTTGTGGTAGCCCTCTTCAAGGCAAAGGGAGAATTGCAGCCAACTCCTCAGTTAGTGAGGAGACATGTAGCACAACAGTGCCATATTGTTCTTTGTAAAATAATATGCAAATGTTTCTGGTTTTGTTTTTTTTTTGGTTTTTTTTTTAAGGGATGGTTGCCTGAGCCCAGGGGATGAACTGTTAACACTAAATGGACAGTCACTTAAAGATCTGCCCAGGAAGGAGGCCGAATCTCTCATTCACCCAACGACACGGCTGGTGAACATCCTGATGGCTAACAAAGTAAGCATGAAAGCTGTGGTCCCCTCCCACAAGTGTGGGGTGATTTGACATTTACTTTAGAGAGGAGAGGTATTTGTTCATCAGACGTTTGAAGAACATGGTTTTGCCTTTCCTGACAAAACCCGAAACCTCTTGTGGTCAGACTCTGGTGACTTTCAGCATAGCTTTTTCCCAGATAAACAGATGCTATGGGGAGGCCAAGGCCCTGGGAAACTCTAGCAAGGGCTGTACAACCCCTCCTTTTAGAAGCACATAGCTTGCCAATGTTAATTTTCCATTTAGAAGTTGAACAAATGTGGATTGAGAGGTGGATTTAAGGGAAGATCCATGAATCCAGGAGCCAGAGAGCAGGCCCTGTAATGAAGTAGGTTTGTGGATCTAGGATCTATAGCAAAGGCTTTCCAAGCTACCTAACCTGGTAAGAGAAACACTGCAAAATCATTTTCAAAATTCCTTTTCAAGGATCTTCTCTGTATTTCTTATTCTGAAGAGTTCCTTAAGGGAATGGGACTGAAAAGCCCTAGTAGGATTTTGCTACTTGGCAATACCTCCACCTGCTGTCCAAGAGGAAAATTTCCTCTCATTAGATCTTGAGATATCTCCAAACAGAACCACTGAAGTCAGAATTCTGGAACGAAGTGTTTGTTGGTTCCAGATAGATTAGAACGTACAGGTCGTGCTCTTATGCTGCTCTTGTGGTCTTTTTAGCCCCTGCAGAATATTGCGGAGCAAAACACTTTTGTATTTGGAGTTTTACTGTATTTTTATCACTTTCCATATTCTGTCTGTATTTAGTAACGTTCTTCCTTCAGCTGTGATTCCCTCAGGATCAATGTCATAACAAAAGCAGGACTTGCAGGAACTATACACATACAGAAATTACTCCTAACATGAACTGTTATTCAGATGTGATAATTTATTTATTTTCAAACCATTCTAAAAACCTACCTTTATAAACCTGAATGTTTTATCTACAAGTTTTTAAGTGCAAGAATTACTGGCCATATTTTCAAAAGCAACAGGATTTTCCAAGTAGAAGATACTGATTTTTTTTTAAACACAAAATCCTAGTCCTCAGAGGTTTTTAAACACGCAAATTGTATTTTGACTAGAAAACGACGCCCTGAAATCAGAAGTTGAACACCTAGCCACCATTGTAAAGCTGGGTCTAAGAATTTCTCCCTTGAATATAACACCCCTCTAAGGTGCTTGAGTACCCAAAAGCACCAGTTAACCCCAGAAATTAGACAAGCATTTGCTACAATTCACCCACACGTCAAACTATTAGTCTACCTGAACCAACTGGGAGCGTCCAATTAATTTTCTGTCTGTTTTGATTAAAGACCAGAATCCATTTCTATTTTATTACTTTGTTATATCAATATTTCTAACAAAGTACTTTGTTACACTAGTATTTATAACAAAGTTTTGAGCTGCATTCTCCTTTATCATCCTATCTATTTTAAATAATTAATTTTGCTTCATATGTTTTGATTCAGGCTGAAATTTGTGCCAGCCAAATTAGGATAAAATTTATTTTTAAGATTAGACCAATTCGAAATTTTCTTGCATAGCAATAGAGTTTTTTTCTTGTTTATCTGGTTATTGTTTTTTGGTTTTGTTTGCTTGTTTGCTTTTGTTTTAGGAAACGCCAAGGGGCAAGGAAAGGCCTTTGGAAATACAGAATGGTTTTCTGCACAGTAAAGCTGCATGTCAGAGGACTCGCAGTAACTCAGCCAGTAAGTGGCAGAGAAGTCATCTGCGCTCTTGTAATACTCAGGGAATGCACAGCACAGCACCTCCTCCTGTGATGGTACTGGGGTGTTAAAAGAAATGGCAACTGTTGTCCAAATATATTCCAGAATCCTTAACTAAGAATTGCTGATGCATAAAACCTTCAGCTTGTGCATTCACAACATCCTACAGTCAGGTTTTGTGCATAAGCTTTACATTTTATGGGGGCATTTTTAAGGTGTATTCTTAAGTGGGCCAACAGTTGTTTGGTTTGCTTTTTATTATGTTTAACATTAATGGCTATCCCCACAATGAGGACTGAAAAGATTGATCCCTTCACAAAGAGATTTACGGGAGGAAAACCATTTCTAAGTAACGTTTACCTGATAAAATGACTGTGCAGAAGTGTCCAACGCTTGAGCAATAACAGCCTCTCTGTGTCAGGTGTGAGCCCGTTCTGGATGGGGGAGGTGGAGAGCACGGCACCCCGGAGAGCTGTGCCCCTCAGGGACCGACAGCCCCACACTCTCCACACCAGCCGCAAATCTCTTTCCCAGCAGCTGGACTGCTCTGCAGGGAGAGCCCCGGTAAGTGCTGCAGGAAATCACCTGAAAACCAGACAAAACTGTCTCCAATAAGACTCTGGGTGACTGTGGCAGCTGCTTTCCTACCAGAACCCAGCTTCTCTCCAGGCCCTGTCAAGGACGATGGTCACTCTCCTCTGCTTTCTACCCCCAACACCTCCTCTGTCAGGGGCAGGAGACCAGGAAAGGCTCATGCCAGCAAACCCCCATTTCTCCAGCAACTTCTCCCTCCTGTTGCCCCAACAGGTTTTATAGTGTGTGTAAATCCCCCTATGTGGTTCACACCACCCCACCCCACTTTGGACCCCACTGCCACCACCCTCCCCAGTCACCTCCGCTGGCCCACCCATGGCCACAAGAAGGATGGACTCACCTGATGGCTGGAAGTGGCTGCCCTTGCTGCACTGGCTGCATGAGGCATCCCAGTTTCTGCCCACACTGAATCAGAAAGATTTAAACACCCCATTAATGTAGGCTAGAGACTGGCAGCAACTCGCCATTGTCTGGGACAGCAAAGGCTGGGCAGGGCAAAGAGGTTGACAGTATTTATGGCCAGTGGTTCCCAAGCTCAAGCCTGGAGGGAGATATGGAAGTGAAGCTTCTCACTGTCACCTCTTGCTGTGCCTGAAGCAAGGCTGGGGGACTCACTGCTGCTCCCTCTCTTTTCCTAGCCAGTCCCTCACCCTTCCAGTGCCACAGCCTCACCCAGGGCTTTAACACAAGTGAAGAAGGGCAAACTGGAGCACAAAGACCAATCAAACAACACCCACGTACACGGACAGACCCTCAGGGATTCACTGGGTTCCCTACTCCTCAAAGGCCCTGTGTGGCGTGTGCTGCCCATTGGCAGAGGCTCTTTGGCAGCATCCTCGTTTTGGGTATCACTACCCACCACAAACAGAAATACATCCTCTCACACAGAAGTAAAAGACACATGAAAATTTCCTATTTCAGATTTAGAAGATCCACAATGGAATAAACAATCACCCTGATCTGGTAGAGGAATATATTTTGGAGAGCGTGGTTTTGGTGTTGCACAGACATCTCCCTCTCAATAATGTTCCTAATCCCATGTTGAACAATTAGTCTTGTTTTTATGTCAAAACTGAGACCTATTTTCTCACATATGCAGAAGACAAAATTTTGGCTGATTTTCCACATGCTTCATCAGCTGTTAGTTTCACTTTGCTGCATTAAAAAAAAAGTGTTGAACTCTCTCCTATGTGTAATGAGTGCAATTAACTCTGGCCCTGCTGAACTTCATGAATACTTAGCTTTAGGTAATGACTTTTGTCAGGGCTTAAATTAGCTTGCGATACCCAATTCCATGTTGAAATAGGAGATTTCCATTAAATGTCCATTAAGATGGGTTAAATCTCAGGGGCTGGAGTTATGAAATCCACTGTCTGTGGAATGGAGGGAGGAAGAACACTGAGAAATTGCTCACCTTGGTTATCAAGCAAAATGGATGTGCTTCACCTCTTTCAGCAGTAGAAAGATGCTTATGTAGTGGTTCACCACATAAGCAGAAGCACAGAGTAGTTCATGGTCTGAAGAACTTTCATGAGCAAAACTGGTTTTATTTGTCCCAAGATAAAATATATCTTTCTACACCAATGCATCACTTGAAGGGTCAACGTTCTATTTTTTTTCCAGTCTAATCACTGCAGGACAAATTCAGTGATCAGCAATTGTCTGAATAAAAAATGGCTTATGAAAATTAGAGAAACTGAAAAAAAAATCTTTAGTACCATCAGTTATAAGGAGGAAAATTTCAAATAAACAAGCAGGTGTAATGTATGTCCAAAAATTTCTGGTTCTGTATTAAAAATTTTTTGTGAGCTCTTTTCTTTTTTTTTTATGTTCACAGGCAATTTCGAGATCATCTAGATCCCTAAGTACAGCACAGCTAGTGCACACTTCCTGTGGCTCACAGGCTTCAGTAATTTCAAACATTGTACTGATGAAAGGACAAGGGAAGGTAAGACTGGCTGTGTTGATTTACCATGGAGTTTTACTTCATTTCACAAATGTAATCTGCTACGCACACGGAAGTGAATTCAGGTATCAATGTTGCTGCTTCTGGGTTGCCAATTCATATCCAGTCTTTGCCAAGAGTGATTAGTTACCATTCACCTGCTTCTTAACCTTCTGAAGTATCTCTTTGCTGAGGAAGAGCCTTCAGGTTCTAACACCACATCCACATCAAGCCAGCAACATCAACACTGACATTCACTGCTACCCTTTCTGGCAGCTGGAGGTAGCATTGAAATCATAGACTCTGTGTCATGCAGAAGTTGCACCAGCACAGCAGCTTCAGAGCTTCTTTCAAGTCAGAGTTGAGCTATAAACACGGTTCTGTTGAGATGGAAAAGAAGAGCTACCAGGAACAAACCAGACCTTTCTATGCACTTGTGATAGTGATTGAATTGATTGCAACAAACAAAATGCAAATCATGGGATATTTTGTGAAAATTCCCATTTGTTCTTACTATTGGAATGTGGTTGACTATTTTTTCATGGATTATATTACTCTGTTGAGAATACTACCTAAATAGGTAATGCAGAAGAAACTGCAAATGAACTATTATGACAACTGATCACAGGCCCTCACACACTGTTTTTCTTCCATAAATTAGGGTTTGGGATTCAGTATTGTTGGAGGGAAAGACAGCATTTATGGACCAATAGGCATCTATGTCAAAACCATCTTTCCTGGTGGAGCTGCTGCTGCTGATGGAAGGCTACAAGAAGGTGGGAAATCCCTCTTCTCTCACTTTGCCCGCTTCCCAGAAAATGATACCTAAAGACAGATTGAAGTGAAGCTGAAATGAGCAATAAGTGACTTCTACACCTGCTTGACATTATTGCATTTACAAGGCTGCTTTTGAGTGCACGTATGTATCATGTATCTTATTGCATAATATGGTAATAGTAACATTATTTTTTGCCTTTTGAAACAGGTGATGAAATCCTGGAACTGAACGGAGAATCCATGCATGGATTAACACATTATGATGCTTTACAAAAATTCAAGGTTACATAATCTTCTTCCAGAACAATCTCTGTCTTTACACACAACATATATGTGAACTCAACCCATTCATTCACTCTCTGTTCTTTCTAACAGGCCAAAAAGGGTCTTCTGACACTTACAGTCAGGACAAGCTTCAGCACACCTCATTCTGCTTCCAGCTGTCAATCACCCCTCTTGTGTCAGTCACTGAGCTCCAGCACATGCATAACCAAAGAAAACAGCTCTTTCAGTTCAGAAAGTGCATCATTCTCATTAAATCCTACAAAGCCCAATGACAGGGTCATAATGGAAGTTACCCTAAACAAAGGTAAGTGTTGAAATTAACTGATCACTGACAACAAAGCACTGACTGATGAACTGCTGTTCATTTGCTCTCTGAACAGCGAGCCTTTCCTCACTAATCTGATTCTTTTCCTGAACTAAGTTTTTTTAATACACTTGGTGCCTGTCAGTGCTAACAACTATCTATCAACAGCAGGATTTTGATCACCATCTGTCCTCAAGAGCCAATCATTCATTTTTTTTTCACTCAAGCAGAGTCAAATTCATATCCTTCACATGAAAAAATAAAGCTCTTGTCAACAACCAGATCTTGGCACCCCACAAGCAATATTGGTGTGCACTTACTTTAATCATGAGGGGGACAAAAGCCCTCAAAGCAACCACACAATAAAAAAATAGAAAGGAAAGAAAAAAAGGAGTGGAAGCAGCAGTCAGTCTTGAAAGTGCAATGTTCATGAATGCAAGACTTTGGTTGTGGTTTGTGCAGTAAAAAAAATTAAGACAGTTTTTGGAAAGGTCTCTCCAATGGTTTGTTTTGACTATTTCTTACCTTTTTTTTTTTTAATTATTATTATTTTTTTCAGAACCAGGTGTTGGCCTTGGAATTGGGTTATGTAGCATCCCTTACTTCCAGTGTATTTCTGGGATTTTTATTCACACCCTCTCGCCAGGCTCAGTGGCACATATGGATGGAAGACTCAGGTAGGATGAGAAAGACTGTCTTATGCCACTTTTTCATTGCTCTGGTTTATGGGTTTATTTTTGACCTCTTTGGGCAGGAAGACATAGTGCTTTCTGTGAATTTTGGGTTTCTAACATGTGTTTTAAATATGTGCTATCCTCAGGGTTTGAGCATGTGTATTCAGGAGATGTGGGATTTTCAGAAATACAGTAACCCAGTGAAATTACTGTCTCTTGCCAGCCTGGGCTAGCTTTGAAGGTCTTAGACAAGCATATAGCATTGCTACTGGAGGAGATTTTCAAATGAGAAACTATTTGGAAAAATCCAAACACTTGGCATATTCTGGCTTTTTTGTGGTTTTTCTGATACAAGCTACTTAAATTCTATCCCTTCCTGCCCAATAGAAATGCAGATTTTCTGAAATGAGCTTTAGTGGGAATGTAGAAATTCACTTTCAAAAATTTATGACCAGTTAGTAGTGTTGAATATATTGAGAACTGAACAGAACACTGCAGTTTCAGTGAAGGTTTTTTGATTTAATTTGAGGTGTTCTGTAACTCTCCTCTCATGCATGCCTGAGACTTTAGCTGAAAGAGCTGTGTCTTAAACTATTTGAATACTTGTGTGATATAAATCAGTGCCTTCAGTCAGCCTCTTAATATATGGGGATATTTTCTGTAGAGTAGACAAAGACAATCTCAGTTTCCATGTGGGCCTAATTTGGATTTCATCTAGAAAGACTCAGTCTAGCAGTCAGCAGGATTACAATAGCTTGTTATTAGAATTTTTCTATTAACAAGTTATTCATATGTAGCAGAAACATAACATCCTTTCTGACCTTCAATAGCACTAGCATAAGAAAAAGACATGAAAAGTGAAGTGTTAACTTGAAAGGCAGGAAGGTGTAGGCGGAAGCAGCAGCTGAGCAGAAAGATCACAGGCACAAGGTGTGCGTAGCTGAGCATGAAGAAAGCTCAAATACTGCTTGCAATGAGACAGATCAAAACCCCTTGACATCCAACTCATTCCCATTCCATTTTCTGTCCTGGCAACAGACAGATTTAATCTGTGATCAAATTAGAGGTCAACCATATGGATTTTCCTTTTGCATACTTTCACACGGGTGAGACAAGGTCGGGAGAGAATCTGTTTTGTTTACATCCTCTGCCTTTTCTTTAATATCTCTGTAGGTGTGGAGATGAAATTATTGAAATTAACGAAACTTCAGTACAAAATACAACTCTCAATGAAGTTTATGCTGTGCTAAGCCACTGTGATCCTGGTGCAGTACAAATTATCATTAGCAGACACCCTGAACCACAGGTAGCACACTGTATTCTTTCTGACCTTCAGTATACCACATACTGAGAACTAAGAGTGAGTGAGGGAGCAAGTGCTAATCTAACCTGGGTGGAAAAATGTTGACAACAAAGGTGTTGATCTCTTTATAATCATCGCTGCACACAAACAAACCTGAGATACGCACTATCTTAAATAGAATCGTGCAAGATTTGAAGATCACTGGAGACAGTCTTACATGAGTTTCTGTGCAGTGAATAAGGAAATTACAGAACTAACATTCAATTAGTATTGAATAAACCAAAATATAGTTCTTACCCAAGAAAGAATTCCCAATGATAAGTAAATAATTTGAAAGACGGAACATATCTCCCCCTAAAGAAATGTTTTTACACTTGTCTTTCAGTAATTAAAATTTAGGTCTTGCCCAGTCAATATTTATAATTAAATTAATATTGAAGTAAAATATTTTATTCTTGCAAAATTTTTATTAAAAAATGCTTCCTAACACCAAATACTGTAGAAATGATTACCAAGTTTAAATTGTTGCATAAATTATGCTGCATTAAGTCATCTTATACTGGTAAATCCAGAACTCTACTTCTTGTGAAATATGTGAAAGAACATTTATCTTTGAAAGATCCCATTTTACCTAAATAACCACTTTATACAGCACATCCATAGATATACTTCATCTATTCTAGAATATATACAAATATAATGGTGTGCACTGAGCTTTAAAATTAACTGATGTGTGATATAACTTGGTCTATGCCTTTCTGTTTGGGGACTTGCAGGACTTGGAAAGCTTTGTGAAAGGAATAAATGTTTAAATGTTAATCATCACCCCACAGCAATCTCATGAGAGTATAATGGCATGATATTTCCTAGGTGTCTGAGCAACAGCTAAAGGAAGCTGTTGCACAAGCTGTGGAAAGCAACAGATTTGGAAAGGAGAGACATCAATGGAGCACTGAAGGTAAGGGAATAAGTGCATTCACTGAGACATGGTAATTTTGACTTAAAAGATGTTGAGGATGAGTACATGCTGTATTAGAATCCTTAGTAACAGTCAAGTAACCTGGAGCAGAAAGATGAAGAAACGTCACAGGACAACCTTCCTAACATGTCTCCTATGATATGTTACCTGAGTGAAGAGAACAGACCAAATCTCTCTGATTACCAACAAAAATTGTTGTGCAAACTTCCTCTCACATTTGCTCATCCTTCCTTATTTACAACCTTTGCTTAGAGCTTTTCAAACAACTATCTGTTGGTGACAGCACCAGGACAGCAACAAACTGCACAATGCAGGTGATGTGCTAGGAGCAGTTTGTTAATCCCCTAATTGTGAGGAAAGGCATATGCAGTCATGGTTGGAGCTATTTGCCCAGTTCAGGTATGACATTCTCCCACAGTAACATACTCCCTTTAGTGTCCTCATGTCTTCTAAAGGACCAAAAGGAACAGAATTATCATTAGTATAACTACACTGCTGACGTACATACATGCATGTGTACTTATATACGGAAAATGCTATTTTGGTGCCCAGGAATGTACCTGTTGACTCTTCACTCTACAAGCCATCAATGCATCAATCACACCTTGGCATCCACCGATAATGGTATTTAGCTGCAAATTTAATCTTAAAAGATTAAAGGCTGAATCTTAGAAGAGATCACTTTGCATGTATTGAACAGACAATTTGAACATGTTCCTGATACAGGTGTTAAAAGACTGGAAATGAGCTGGCATGGAAGACACCCGTGTGAAAAACACATTGAAAGGAATGCTGCTTACTGCAACCGCAGGGTCCAGAGGCTGATGACCCGCTCCAGCAGCGACAGCAGCTACAACCCCCGGTCCTCGTGTGGCAGTGGTGCTCTGTACCAACTGACTGACCTGAAAGCAAGAGTACATAGCGTTGATGTACCAATTACCAGACAACCTGGCCTGCTGTGCTCATTCTCTGCTCATAATTCAGAGAGAAATTCCCCTCCTACCTGTAGTGAAGTAGGTCGACCTCTGCAAAACACTAAGAAATCATCAGAGATCCTGGTTAGAAAACCTAAATCGTCAAAGCCCAAACCTCCACCAAGGAAATACTTTAAGCAGGACTGCACATGTGATGACCAGTGTAACGCAGACAGAAAAGAAAAGCTTGTGTCAGAAGTGGCTGCATCACCTTCTGCAAGTGTTCAGGTAAAGCAAAATTTACAAAATCTTTCTTGTGTCTGCATATTTGTGAGGCAGGGGGAGGAGGAAGGCAAAGTGACTTTATATGACACCAGGAAGAAAGGCAGAGAAGAAAGAAAAAGTGTATACACATGTGTGAATTGGGGGAAGAGAATGAGGCTCTTCTGTTTTGAAAACAAGGTGTGTATCTTAGTGAAACCAGCTGAGTGCAAAACGTGACGTTCAAACTAAGGTCAGAAGGCAGAGCAGTGTCTGAAGAAAATTTTATTCCATATCAAGGAATCTGACTTAAAATCCCAGTGAGAGGAGCAGCAACAATGAACCTGTGTCCCTGTCATTCCTCATGAGCATGTGCTGCTGGTGGCTCAAGCACTCTCTAGTTCCAGTGGACTGGGGCAGTGATGAGTTCCAGCCTGGAACTGGAGTTTACACAGCCTCTGATACCAGCCTGGTATGGTTGATCCTAACCATCTGTGACACTGAGTCAAATAACTTATGAAGTAGAAAAGTCATGAAACAATTTCTTTATTTTACTAGTGGATTTTTACTGGAAGAAAGAACTAATGTTATATACAGCAGGTATTTTTGGGCTCAGATCCATTTCTTGAGAACAGGAAGTGTTAAATAAACTCATTTAAATTGTGATGCACCTCTGTACTTGTTGATGAACTACAGTACTTGGAATCAGTGTGTATATGAACATCACTAAATTTCAGTTCCCTCTCATCTAAAAGAACAGAAAGACAGCATTTCACATTTGCATGAGTGTGAAGGATTGTGAGATCTGCATGTTGAAACAAAGCTGTGGTTCATTTAAAAATGAAATCTCTTTTACCCAGTTTAGTAATGCAGCAGTAGAAGTTAACAGTTCTCAATGCAATGCAAAGGAAAAAAAAAAAGAAAAAAAACCACCAAAAAAACCCCAAACAGTTCCCAAGCTGCAGCATCAAAATAAAATTATATAGATCAGACTGAAGTCCATGTATAACATTACTATCTGAGAAATTTTCAGTTACGCACCTTATGTAAGGTCACTCTTTTAACATCCCCTCAGAAGAGCAGTAGAAACATATTCATCAACACCTACTAGAAAATCACCTTTGAGAAGTAAAATTAAGAGAAATAAACACTTGTTGAACTTATCACTGACTGCAACTTCTTATTTTCTAGTACTTAGTAATTCTAAATGATAATGAGAAAAACCTATGTCTTGAGATCAGTAGAGTCAAGCTCTGTTCAGGAAGACAAATTCCTCTATTAAGACAGTCTGTATATCTGTATATGCTCAAGACAGAGGGTTTCTCGTCAGAATTTCAGGTCATTAAAAGAAGGTTTTATTATTGCTTTTTAAATATTTTTTTTAAACCTTTATTCCCCAAACATTTTGTATTAGTCAGTTTGAGGCCTGCATACCACACTTTTGTATGTGGTTTCTTCTTTTTTTCAGATTCATGTATTTTTTTCAGATACATATATACTGTGGTTTGCATAATTACGTTCTGACACAATTCTTTTTCCTGTTTGTTCAGCAGGAAGTTGGAGAACCAATGCTAGAGGGACACCAAACTGATGTAACACACAGTGTCTTTACCACTTCTCCTACAGCACATGATACAGAACACACAACTGCTGCTCCAGTGGGCAGAGATCAAGAAAGAAAAGAAAACTTAGGTATGTTGAATTCCATTTACTTTTTTTTCAGCTAAACCTAGTATTTGGTTTTAATGCCAAAATGGGTATTGAGCTGACTTCACCTTTCTCTTTAAATGTATCTGTAAATTTTGGGGTGAACAGATGAAATTTCAAATTATTGAATTATTGTTAAAAAATTATTCCAGTCTTGGGAAAAAAAAAAGAGAAACTAAATCAAAAGCAGCATAAGTGATAATTTACTGTAAAAAATGTTAATGGACAGGTACAATATTGGTATATTTCTTCAGGTGAAACTGCTTAGTAATTGAATATTTTATAGTAAAATTTTATAATTTTACTATTTACTAAATTTACTATTTACTATTTACTAATTTACTAAAATTTTATAATTTCTAAAGGACATTTTTATGCCTAGTTTCAAGGCTCTAATGTTGCAATGCTACAAACCACTGATAAGTTAGCTTTCTGCTGTGCTAGTTAGAATCAAGGAAACTTAGTGTTAAGGGAACGAGACAGTCTCAAAAGGTCTCTTACAACATAAATAGCTATGTAATTCCATAACTTCTTGTTCAGATCTTTAAAAAAAAGTAAAAATGATGCCTTAAAAAAAACTTACACTGAAGCAGATAACAGCACCTGTGCACAAACAAAAGTTTGCTGCCGTACGGCTCTACCACATCTAACATTAAAATGCTTAATCAGTCTGTGATGTAAAAAATTTTCCTACATTACAATCAAGTTTTTACTTTTCAGAAAAAATCAACTGGAAATGCCTGCACAAATTTAAGAAAGCAAAAATAGTCATCAAAGATCTCCTTAGGATAGTCCTTTCAGAGCAGGATATGCTTAAAAAACAAGAAAAGAAAAAACATTTTTAAAAAGAATTTACTGTAACATCACCTTTTTCACTAGGCTGCAAACAACATCACAATTTTAAGCTTTTATTTTAACTATTCCAGTTTGTATCATGACTTCAGCACCCCAGAATTTCAGGTTACATTTAGAATTTGCAAACCCTTTAAAAAGGGATCTCGCATATAAGTGTGTAAGAGCCTTGTTTTGCAGTTAATTTCAGTGTCTGGATTCAGAACTTGTAGATCAAGAGTTATCAATTTTTAAAAAGTTTAAACTTTTCAGAAACTTTAAAAAAAACCTATCAGAGGCTTGAATGAAATTCAAATTTATTGCATTAATAATGATGCAGAGATAAGGAGTGGAGAAGTAGAGGGAAGCTTGTTTATAATCACTGTTTCTTTAATACAGGGACTCCACTCTCATCAATACAAAGGCCTGTACTTAAAAGACAAGCACGGGTAGATTATAGTCTTGATACAACAACAACAACAACAGAAGACCCTTGGGTTAAAATTTCTGATTGCATAAAAAGCTTATTTAATCCTACCATGAGTGAAAACAGCGTCCATTTAGATTTGCAACCTGGCACTGACAAAAAGAAAGAGAATCAAAATCGAAGCAGCTCAGAGACAGTTCTGAAGAAATCAGAATCAGAGTTAGTCGGTTCAAAAGGGCTAAAATCAGATGAAAATGACAGTGTGAAAAAGGGTCCTCCTGTTGCACCTAAGCCCACCTGGTTTCGCCAAAGCCTGAAAGGATTGAAGAAAGCAAATTCAGATCTAAAACCACAAGCAGATCAAAGTCCTCTTAATCCTGACAGTATTTCCATCAAAAAACAATCCAGTTTATCACGTATGTCTCCTGGAGGATCATCAATAAAACAAAGAATAAGCTCATTTGAATCCTTGAGTGCTCCGCAGTCACCTGAAAAGACACACCGAAGGTTCAGCCTGAAACCATCAGTCCAGAAAGAATCCTCTCCCACTGCAGCAGAGCCAGGGGTGGCTCCAGCCCATTCAAACCAACCCTTCCTCCAACGTTGTGAAACCAGCCAGCAACAGTCACCTGTGTCCATGGGTACAAAGAGCCTGGATAGACCTTCCTCTCGCAGGGAGGATACTGCAACCAGCTCAGAGAAAAGCAGCAATGCCAGCACTGAAATTTTATCAAGTCTCTTAACAACAGGAGCCATTGCAAATTCCCATCTTGTGTCAGTAGCAAAAGCACACAGTCTAAGGTCACGGAGCTTCCCACTTACTGCCAGGCAGGCTTGTGAGATGATGAAGCCACATGACGAGAAGTGTAGCAAAATCTATTCCATCAGTAACCAGGTGTCGTCTGCTTTAATGAAATCATTGCTTTGCCTTCCTCAGTCTCCAGCTTCTCCTGGAAACAGTGCATGGGAAACTGCAGACACAGTGTCTCAGTCCTCTGGGGAGGAGGACGGGACTTCTATCTCACCTGCAAGTGACCATCATCACCTGGACACCGGGTTTTCGCTAAAGTAAGATACCATATTTAAAACTCAGATTTACAGATCAGCTTTGGTGAGCATCTGTGCTGATCTGCTGACAGATTAAAGTTCTGAGGTAGTAGCACACAACAGTAAAGCACAGACTAAGTTAGGAACTTTTTAGACCACAAAGGTTAAATGGCTCATATGACTGTTACACTTGTTTTTAATTCATACTACATACGCCCATGTATCTTTCAAACATCTTCCTATTTAAGGAGCAATATTTCTAGTATCTCCATGATAAAGGAGATTAAAGTCTGTTTTTACCTAGGACCAAGAGATTACCCTTATTCTTTTATGTGATAGATTCTACTTGTGTTACACTCATGATTAATTTACATTTGTCTGTATTTATAATATTTATAGGAATTACCACCCCAAGTGCAGGCTAATACAATCAAAAGATGACTGCTCCAAAATTGTCTTTTGCTTTTCTGGGTATGTTCTTTCATAACTCAATGTTTCTTTTTTACTCTTGCCACAATGGGACAGCCTTTCTGAGTTGAGAGAATACACTGTGAGCTTGGCAGACAATGAGAAGGAGGAAGAGAGACAGGAACACAGCTCACCTCAAGCATCCGGTGTGTCAGGGCAGTCAGTCATCTCTCTGCTTTCCCCTGAGGAGTTAGCAAAGCTTATAGAGGAAGTCAAAGCACTAGATGAAGCAACGTTAAAGGTAAACCTGTTTTTTGCTTTTTGTGCATGATTTTCAGAAAGATGTGGAGCCAATGTGTCTGGTTAATCTTTGCAACTTTAATGTTATGCTTATGCCACTAAGTCTCATTATAAAATGCACAATAGAGAAAAAGAAAACATGCTGATTTTCCAATCATTGTGACATATCTTTTGAGAAGTTTATGACTGTATTCCTTTCTCTGTCTAGGAATTTGATGATATTCATGTTACAATTTTGCATAAAGAAGAAGATACTGGGCTTGGATTCAGCCTGGCAGGGGGCATTGATTTAGAAAACAAAATAGTAACAGTAAGTAACATAATTCTTAAAAAATACTCCCAAAACAACTACTCTGTCTAAAAACATAAAACCTTGCTGGTTTTCTGCTCCAGTGTTTGTTTTTTGACATAATCAAATAATCAGGCAGCTGTACTGATAGGATTGGAAGAACCACAGTCTCAGTAGGTGAAAAGGGAATCCTTCTGCACAGATCTGCCTATCCAGGTGACTGGCAGCAGTGTCCTGCTTCCTTGGGCACCCAATCCCAAACAGCTCTGAAAGCCAAGGCAGAACACACAGCCCTCAGCAGGAAATAACCAACATCTTGTGCTTACAGAAGATCAAGCAGTGTGCTCCGGAGGAATGAGATGGGTGCATAAATACGTGAGGGGTCTGAAAGATAGAGATAAGCTTCATGCCTTCCTCCTCCCACGAGCAGAACAGAGAGAGGGTCAGGAAGTAGCATACACAATGTACACACCACAGGCAGCACAGCTTGGGCCATCTGGTACTGGGGCCAAACTGCTTGCCTGGCTGCTTGAGGAGGGATGTGCACAGGAGAACTTCTCTGTACAAATTTTTTCAGTCCTCAGTCCTGAAACATGATAGAAGCAACTCGTTCCTGGCAAAGAATGAAAAATTCACATGGTAAAAAATATTAACTGAATGATTTAGTGATTTGACCTCTTTCCCCCCCCTCTTTCCTTGTGTGCATGTGTGGTGTCTGGGCTGTTCAATAGGTTCACAAAGTGTTTCCCAATGGACTGGCATCTCAGGAAGGAACTATTCAGAAAGGAGATGAAGTACTATCCATTAATGGAAAGTCTCTCAAAGGTGTGACTCACAACGATGCCTCAGCAATCATGCGACAGGCCCGCCAACCCAGACAAGCTGTTGTTGTCACTAGAAAACCTAAAGATGGAGAAACAAATCTCAGTGCTTCAATCAACTCTAGTACATCTTCAATAGCAAGTGATGCTTCACAAGAGTCTGGTAAGTTTAGTGGCGTTACCCTGCAGTCCCCACATAAGTGTTTACTCATCACCTGAAATCCAGGTGTTCATAAAGCAGCACTGGCTGCATGAATCTAAAAAAAACCACGATTAAAGACAGCACAGTTAATAAAGCATTCCTGTAACAGACATCTGGAATAACTTCATTGAAAAGAGAAAGAATTAATGGATTTCTAAAATAAAAGAACTCCCTAAAAACCCAGTGTGATTCTCTATATGAATTTCTGTAGACGTACAAAGATGGTTATTGTAGCAACACATCTAATTGAAGGTATAATGACAATTCAGCGAACAGTGATTCTTTATTCTAATATTATTACAAGACTTGTTCTCTGTGAAAGAGAATTTCATTTTGAACAAACAACGTGCTATTGTTCGATGTAGCAGGTGGCTACATCTGAACCACAGCAAGGTCAGAATTTTGCAGAATATTTCACATTCAAGATATTTTTGTGTTGTTTTTTTTTTTCCCTAAAGAATGATCTGGGGATCTGTAGCTTTATTTCCATTTGCAAATAAACATTAGCAGCTTTGTAGCTGATAGCAATTTCATAACTAATAGCAAGTCAAATGTTTACCTTAAATTTTGTTCATGGAACAGATTTTTATACTTCCAGTAAATGTCTTGTATTTCCATTCTCACATGAATTCAAACACAATTTTATTTCCTCAGCTCCCCAGAGGGCCTTAAAATGACAAAAGGAGAAATTAAAAGTTTTCACTTTCTCTTTCATTTCAGTTTATGGTACCTTTGCAAACAAACCAGAAGTTCATTTTCTGTAACAGATGTTTTAGCTTTTCAGACTATGTGCTGCCCACCTGGTAACTCTCCATTTGTTTCCAGCAACTGGAGATACAATCTGCACTGTAACTCTAGAAAAAACACCTGCCGGTTTGGGATTCAGCCTGGAAGGAGGGAAGGGCTCTGTTCAGGGAGATAAACCCATCATCATCCACAGGATATTTAAAGGTAAACACACTTAAATGGATACACAACATGTTCCCAGCTGATGCAGACTTGTGGGTTTCATTACTGCTGATTTATAGTTGTGGGAATAGCATTTTTTGCAAATGCAGCATTATCTTGTTTGGTGCCAGTAATTCACTGCCTGCTGGAACCAGGTGGTTTATACCAAACATGCTGGTGGTCCAGCTATTTCACTACTAAGTCAAAGATCCATTAAAGTTTCCTCCACATAAAGAATTGAAGGGAATTCATTTTCTTTCCCAGGGACTGCACTGGAACAGAGCAGCCCTGTTCAGCCCGGCGATGAGCTGTTACAAGTGCACACAACGGCCATGCAAGGACTCACTCGTTTTGAAGCATGGAATGTAATCAAGGCATTACCTGATGGGCCCATCACAGCCATCATCAAGAGGAAGAATCGGAGCTCTGTTACCACCAAGTCATCCGAAACTTTGTAAAGAGAGGAATTAGACTACTGCCAATAATCAAACAAAGGATTTTATTACTTGCAGGCACTTGGCGAGCACAGCAAGATGCTCAGAAAGCACACATGAAGAGTATAAAGGACATCACTGCCAGTACAGAGAAAGCTGTCTGGGATGCGCTTAAGATGTGCAGAAAATGGGCACGATTCTTATTTCAACATTCAGAAACAGATGTTATAAAGTGTAGAATTATAAAATAATGACTTTATTAACAATATACTGGCTGTAATAAAATACTTGACAGTTAAAGTATGCTCCTGTTTTGAGCCATTAACTAAACAAATATCATAAGCACATCCTGTGCTATGTTTTCAGTGCTACTCTCCAAGTCCTGTTCCCTGCCTTGCCTTACCTTCCCAGGAAGAAGAAATGTGTCTACAAGCCTTCAACTAAACACTGCCTTGGGGAATACGTAAAGGGCAGAGAAAGGCTCATGCAGCTCTGTTTGTCAAAAACCTAGACAATTTCAGCTTTTCTATTCAAAACACAGAACATCCAGGACAGTGCAGGTTTTCCTAACCTTCCTCTGGCCAGAGATCTCAGAGGAGTACAGCAGGAAAATAACAAGGCCATTCAAAACCAAGTCTTACCTTGTAACCACACTTATTTTTTAAAGGTCTCTGTTAATTCTGTAAGGGAAAGCACCAATGAGAATATGTGAGAATCCAAGTACTTCTGAACTGAATTGTTTATCCCGGAAACACTAAACTTGCAGACAAATATATGCTTCAAACACTGCTATCAGCATTGTGGCAGTGCTTTCTGTATGCACTGTATGGAATTCTACCAGCAGCAGCACGTGTATCTAAGGCAAGAGGGTCCCTTGTCCCCAGCTGGTCTTCTCTGACCTGCTTCACTGAAGGGAGAGAAGCAATGGTAAGATGGAAGTAGTAACTCATCAGCTAAAAGCCAGATGGCTGCACTGGTTATTGTCCTTGGCTGTTCACCTTCCCAGAGTTGGGAATTTTCTGTACCCTTCTTCGGTTACTTAATTTCAGCAGGAAGAAATTAAGGAGCTTGGAAGCTATTTTCTGTGCACTTAACACAATGCACAGAAACAGCAATTGAGAGAAAGGGAAGTAGGACAGGCAGCAGAAGCTGTTAATTGAATCCAGGCATCTAATTTGCTTTGGCCTTTCCTCACAAGACAACTGTATAGTTAATCCTTGAAAGATCACTCTTGACAAGCCATCTGCCCCCACCTTCCAAACCCTTAACCAAATGAGTTGTCTTTTCCAAAAAACAACCTCTTATCTCAAAACAAAAATTTTATTAATTGGGTAGCAACCAAAATAAGAGAAAAATGTGAATCTTTTTGTACATTTTTACACTGGTACCTACACAAAACTCTTTCCCAAGACATTTTCAACTCCAACTTGGCAGGGCAGAAGGTTAAGGGCTCTTAATTCCTTCTGGATAGAAGTTGTTGAGCATTCAGAAAAGGGATCCTTAAATTATTGCAATAAAAAGCCTCACCTACCACCTTTGTTGCTCACAGCAATTAAAAAAAAAACACAAATAGCTAATAAGAAGACACATTGTCTGCAAAAGGTTTACCTGCAGAAATAATGAGTGGTGATCTCAGCTCTGCTCCTTGAACTTTTTGCTAATTAAATTGAGGACAATCCTGGAAAGACTTTCCAAGATATTGCAATTCATGCCAAACAACTTCAGTACATTTAGAAAAATACGTATAAGCCTCTCTAACATCCAGGCCCAAATCTCTTCTCAGTGAATTTGTTACTCTTCCTGAGTATAGAACGCAGCAATTGGAAATAAGGACCAACCAAGGGCAAAGAACCTGTGAAGGGCAAGTGTTCTCATCAAAAAACCTCTTCCCCAGGTAGTGGGGGTTGCAAATGGTAGGGAAGGCTTTTCCCTCTCTTGTTACCCTAAATTCAGAGAGATGCTGGAAGTCTAAGTAGCTCTTATGTTTCCTTGACAGCAAGGCAGGTGCACAAAGAACCACTTTAAAGGATGATTCAGGAAAAACAGTAAGATGTAGCAGAAAAAATATTTATTTCATCACACTCACACAAGTTTTTACATCTTTGTATACAAAGGAGACTAGACTAAAAATTGTTTCCTTAAAAAACTATTCCATGGGGTAAGATTTACAATGGGAACCTTTGTGTGCAAGTCCATGCCCTATAATAAATATAAAAAAATACAGGGACAGAAAGCAGAGCATATTAACCTTATTAAATAATTGAGTTACTGCATTAAAATCACAACCTGCATTTAAATTCCTAATTCAGCAATTATTTTTCTTTTTGTAATTATATGTAACCTACTGTAATGTCTGACATTCCTGTAGCAAGCAATGCCATAGATATTTCGTAAAGATGGACACAACATTGCACACAAAATCAGGTGCTGGTTTCCAAAGATAATGCTGAGGCAAACCAGTCTTAGAGAAAAGCAATGTCCTTATGGCCTGTCAAGACAAAGCTACAAAACAAGATTATTTACCCGTTAAAATCTTTCCCCACAGGAGACCAAAAAACATTCAAGCACAGTTCAAAAGGGTCATTTCAAGTGCAGCTTAAGAAATGGCAAGTAAAGTGCTTAATCATCTTTATTTATTGCCACTGTGTCAATTCAGTTTGTTTAATGACACAGGGGAAATCACTGGTTTTGGTACAGAGAGGGGAAAGGAAGAGTGTCGATTTGCCAGCCCACAGACCTGTGAATTGATTTGCACTGCTGCACCCTGACTTACAAAAAAGCACTTAAGGCATATTTACCATCACTGCTGACATCTGCTGGAACAAACAAGCGGAATCCTCCACACAATCCATTTCCTAGCTTAGACCCATTGATACGTCTCAGCAGCTCTACAAGTTCTTCTTTTGGGGAAGAAACACTGTTCCACAGGAATCTACAGGGTTTCAGAGACCAAACAGAGCTGACCCACACCTGGCTAACCCTGTGGTACTAAGTGGGTTTTAACAACTCTCCCCTTCGCACACATTGACAAAGTGTGGCCAAGAACAGATCCAGCATGTGCATCTTCTCCCTGGAGACAGCCACCACTGCTGTCTCCAGGATTCTTCCAGCCTCTGGTGGGATATTTTTCTAAAAGTGAAGAATTTTGTATTAGAAAAGAATGCATTGTTCTGCACGGAGACAGGTACAAAATGCTATTTTAAAAAATTATTTTACTCAGTTCATTGTTTCATGTCACCTTTCTTAAGTATCTTTGCTGACTGAAAAGTCCTGAGGTCAACTTCCTACTTTTACCCTCGAGCTGCCAGTTTTTTTTTCCTACTCTCAGCTGGTGATGTCAGCAACTCATCTTGTCATGCTTTTAATGTCTTAACAGCTTTGGTCAGGTTACTGTAAAATCCAGATATGCTAGATGGAAAAAAGGAATCCACCACTGTCTGGGGAAGGTAGCCACCAAGATCCGTCTGAAAGAAAGTGAGGAGCTGAGTCCTGTCTGGTTCCCTGAAAAGACAATGCAAGTGATTTTATAGCCAGCAGTTTAAGAGCATTAAGAACTTTTCAATGACTCTTTCAATGACTCAATAGAATAGATATTTCTATGAAGTTTTTTTTTTTTAACAAACAAGTAAATGTCCGTGAATGTAGCTACCGAATTACAGATTAAGTAGGCCCTAATTAGCTACTTGACTCGGTTTATAAATTACTATAAATTATAATAAACAACTAGATACTCATTTACCAAAGATTAAGACCATATTTGTATGTTTTGCTGAATCTCTGTTTAAGGGGTCAGCGAGAATCCTACCATGATGACAGTTCCTGTAACATTAAATACTTCCCTCCAGGAAAGGAAGAGAAACTAACTCATTGCCCAAAAATGAGAACACAAAAAGGGCACTCAGTCATAATGATTACCAGGAAGACAGACACATGCCATTGCCAAGAGGCTACAGGTCACATGTGACCACATACACATAAACACACCACACAATGGATAAGAAGAGCTTTAGAATTCAAAACAGTCAAGTAGATAATTTCTTACCCTGGAACAGGTATACAGAGACAGCCACAAGGGTAATTAAAACCTCTCACAAAATTTGGTCGAGGTGGACACAGTGGGTGTTCCACATTGGTGGCTGTAAGGAAAAGCAGTGAAGAAAAGTGTCATTCTTACAGAAGCTGGGAGAGTGCTCGGTACTCAAAGCACCAGCTGGGAAGCAAACTCACTATATGAAAATATATTTAAAAAGAATGGCAATATAATCCTCTTAGTGTGGGGCTATGTCACAAAACTGGCAGGAAAGACCATTAAAAGGAACCACTCTGGCCTTAGAATGGGGAAATCAAAGAAGAGTTGAATTTACAAGCAATTGTTACTGAGCTCTGAAGGAAGCATCAGGACACTTTGAGGGAGTTGCATTGAACTCCTGTTGTGCAAGGTCATTCAGGATACCTCCAATAAAAAATGTCACATGGATATGCCCCTTGGCTGCTGAGAAGCTACACTCTAGCAAGTACATAAATTCCTGGCAAGGCATTCCTGAACACAATGGGCAAATAGGACACCTGAACAGTGAGGGAATAAAAGTACTGACTTGGAACAGTTAAACCATAGAGTGAAAGTGAAAAAAACAAAGAAACATCCTTCCGTATAGCAGCAGCCCCTTAAAAATCAAGATTACATTTGTTTTCATAAAAACAATCATTTCCACATACAGGAGTGGTACATTTATTCAGTGGCTTCATCAAAACCTAGAGGCAGTGCAGAAAATGTTAAAATGGGATTTAGCCTAAATAGGACTTCTTTTGGAAAGTTCTGTAAACTTGTAAAACAATAAAACCACACACAAAATATCCTAGAACTTAATAGTAAATTAAATACTTATTCAATCTCAAAAGCATAGCAAGGGGAGAAACCGGCCAACAATATCACCATTATCTTAGTGTTAAGATGATTTATATAGTCTGAGAACAACACAGAGAGACAATTACTATTTTATCTTCTGATTAAGATCAGGTCAACAACTACTGAGCAGCATGTTACTTAGTTTTTATTCTATATTTGTTTCTGGTAGCTGCTGGATATCTCCTAACGTAACATGAACCTGTTGGGAACACAAGAGCCTTACCAGCAGATAGCAATGTCCCATCTTCATATTGCTTCATTACTACCACATCCACAAATTCTCTTGGTGAAATAATCCTCATGAAAGCTGAAGGGGTTGTGGTTCTGCATACAGAGATAGTCTGGGAATCAAAAAACAGAATTATGCCAGTTAATGCTTTCTGAAGTACATCAGAAAAATTGATGGAAAAGAAAAAAAAAAAAAACAAAAAAACAAAATGAAAGAAAAAAACAGGTTTGTTATCCCAGTATTGTCAGGCTGATCCAGACAGAGACACCAGACAACTTTTTAAGATCTCTTTACCTCCCAGCACATAACATCGGTTGTCTCATGAGGCACGACAGGAAGGGCTGTGCAGAGCCCAGCGCTGCTCAACACACGCTGTCCTGTCACCAGGACAGTTTTTAAGGAACTTACATCGGTGAGGGCTTCGATGACCTCGAAATCCTTCACGTTTTGGTCCCACTTGGTCCTGAGCCCGCCGGCCACCGGCTTGATGCATTCCCAGACATCCCGCGGGCTGGCGGGCAGGATCCCCTCTCCCCTGTACCTGCGGCGGGACGAAACGAAACCAAATGTCTCTCCACCCTGCCCGGCCCCTCACGGCGGGCAGGATCCCCCTCCATCCCCCTCACCCCGGGAACGGGCCGTACTCACAGGTTACCAGCGAACTCCGCCGAGGGTCTCCAGGACACCGCGACCTCGCCCTGCGGGAGGGGAAGCGTTCAGCACCCGGGCCGGCCCCCGTCCCTCCCGCCGCGGCCCCGCTCACCCACCGTGCTCCGGCAGCCCCTCCAGCCGCCGGGGTCCCGCCGGTACAGCCGCAGCTGCTCGGCCGCCGCCTCGGCGCGCTCCTCACGGTCCATGGCGGGCGGGCGGGCCCTCCCCGCCGCCTTTGAGCGCCCGCGCCGCGCCGCCCCTGGGCCGACGGCGGCACCGCCCCGTCACCTGAGAGTCACGCCGGGCCGGCCCCGCCGCGCCCTCCGGGGGAGCGGGGCTGAGGGAGGCCGGCCCGGGTAGCGGGGACCCCCGGGGTCAGCGGGGCTATCCCTCCGAGGCCTGCGGAGAAACGAGCCCCAGTACCCCGGAAAGGTCACAGGGATGGGGGCCGGAGCGCTGCCGTGCGCCTGCCTAGAGATGGGGCCGCCCCACGCCCGCCATAGTGTGATCCCAATCCCAGTGACGCGGGGCGGGGGGGGTATAAAAATCTTCAGCGTCTAAAGAGAGTGTAAAATTGCAATTGTGCGTGAAAAAACGGGATAGAATTTAGAATTCAATTAGGAGTAATGAAGCGAGCTTTTTAAAGGCCATGGGTCGAAAGTTTTCCACTCTTGAGAAGCTTATCAGGCTGGGCTGAGTTTCACCAGAAAGTTAACAGAGGACCTAGGAGTTAATCTAGAAGGCAGGCACGCGTTGCTGTGATCAAATAACTGCATTACCCAGAGATTATTATTCAGGGAGGGCCTTGTAAAAAACCTCACTATTTGCTCTAATTAACTTTTTTCTCCCTGATTTGTTTGAGCCGTAGTATGTTCAAATAAGACACATGAAGATGTCATACTCTAAGTAGTAACTCCATTTGTGGGAAACTGATTCCCAGCTGAATTTATTCAGTGGAAGCATCTTTAGCTGTGACAGTGTCAGATAGAGAAAGCCTCATCTCACGTATTTTTGTACTGGTTTAAAGCAAGTGCCCCAGGTACACAGCTTCTGATTTTCCAGTAAGTGGATATTTTGCTTTTTTAACAGCATAACAGTAAGGAACAACTTGGAATATTTTTCTCTTACAAAATTTGCAATATGTCAGTTGAGATATTAAAGCAAGGTACAGTAAAACACAAGGCTAACTATGCTTTTTCCACCTCGAGTGGCTGCATACAGGTTGTTACAAAGACTACTAATTGTCACAATTACTCTGGTAGACCTCAAAGAGAAAATTCAATAAATGCACATATACCTGTTGAAAACACAAAAAGGTTGAGGCACTTTCTCAGACATTTGAGCATATCAGTTCATTAGGCTCAGGCATACTTAGATCAACACTGTTTTTTGATTTCTTTTTGGTGAGTTTTGTCCCAGGTTTTGGATACTTGTCCTTGCTGTGAATGACCTGGATGTACTGGTCATTGCTGCTGTTCTGTGGATCACTGCTGGATTCAATGGAAATGGAATCAGATTCTGTTAGAGATTGCTCCTGTTTTTGCTTTGATTTTGGTTTCACACGGGGCTCAGGATAGTTCAGGTGTACTTTTTTGTAAGCATATGGAGGCCTGTCCAGGTCCAGCTCAAAACCATCATCCCAGGATTTGCAATGCACTCTGGCAGCATGTTCCCCGATGTAAAACTGTGGTGCTGGGCGAAGATCAGACAGAGAGCGAGGGCGGTGAGATCTGCTCATTAATTGTCTCCCAAGTTCTTCCTCATCCTCGTCATCTTCACTGGGATGAGAGGAATACATCTCGTGTGGTGTTCGAACCACGTATCTTCTGACATGGCGTGGATACAACTCAATAATGTCTCCTGATTCCTCCTTTCTGAAATGCCTTTGGAGTCGGGAGGTAGAACGGAGCGATTTTTTGCGGGGCTCATTTTCATTAACCAGAAAATACCTGGTAGCATATGGTCTGCATTCCACAAAAACAGGAGCCCCTGCCCCAAGGGCATCCGGATTTACCTGCCGAATGGCTTTTCTGAAGAGAGGCTCAGAATGAATATCTTCAGTGTGCTTTTTGAAAGTCACTGGTGTGCAGGACTTTGTTTTGCAGAGCTCACTTGTGCTCCTATGCACAACACCTGGGTATCTTTAGGAAGGAAAAAAAAAAAAAGAAAATACTGAAATACTTATCAATTAATGTAATTAAAACATATTAAAAATTTGTTGCTCTGGAAGTCAAACACTAGGTTGAAAGACTGAAGATTGTCATATTTCCACTGTTCCAAATTTTTAGAACCATTTTGAGAAACATACCCTAGAAATTAGGAGGTATATTTGTTCTTCCTGGGGAAGAGGCAGCAGGCAATTGACCTCTCATGTTACGTTCCCTTTCTGTTTTCTTATTATTCTGAGAACTATTTTTTATCTGATCATTTGGAAAAAAACACAGCAGGTAGCTTAAAGCGTCCATCGGCTGATGTCCTAAACTGATTGCCCTACAACTAGACCTGCACAGTGTTTGTTACTGTGTTTGTCTTGTTCCTGGAAACAGTATCCCACACAAACTATTTTAATTATGTGCCCGAGGGGAAGCTTAGTATTTACATTTGCTCAAAGTATGTGTAAACTCCATCAACTACTTAATTTCAAAAGGTTTATAATCCCATCTCAAGGGAGTGTTAAGGAGGTGGTGTCACCAGCAATATGAATAGTATCCCTGAACTAATCTGCTTTTAAAAAGTTTCTCAGCTGTCTAACAGCTCCAGACAGACTGAATGCACAGATATTTGGTAAATAAACACAGCTATTTTGTCAATAAACACACATACGCCATGGAGCTGCTGGAATAAATGCCATTTCAAAACCAAAGCAGACTTACCTGTTTGGGATATGATCATTTCTTGGTTTCTGTACACTTGTTATGGAGGGAGCTGGCGTTAAAGAGGTTGAAGTTGTGGGAGTTGCGTTGACAGGTCTTGCAACATCAGTTGAGGGCACGGTTTGGGGCACGGACTGGGAAATGGTTTGTATTCTGGTGCCTTTGCTCGCAGGAGATTCAAAGTTCAAGACACTGCCATTCTTTCGGGGAGTTGAGGACCGAACAGAAGACTCCTGGCCAATATCATTGTCTTGGTCTGGTCTCTTGTCATTAATATCCAGATTTTGGATTCTGGCTAGAGAACAGAAATTATTACAGGAACTATCCAGGTCTCTACATTTAGAAGCTGCTGTGTAAATGCAGTGGCACAAACTCCTCCTTCAGTCAGGGATCCAATGCCAACAGAACCCACTGTGTTCAGAAAAGAGAAGCTGGTGCCACAGTGGGAGACATAGTGATAAAGGGGTGGATCCTCATACTGAAGTACATGATAGATGGAGTATTGGGGACATAGAAAAAACACTGGATGTTGCACTGTAGGATTCCAAATTGGGCAACAAGCCATTACCTCTTTTCAAGATACCCGATCTAGTTCTCAACATACGCAATACAGTTTTTAAAATGTAATTATAGCTCCCTACATGTATGAGAAATCAAAATGTTTTTGCATCCAAATGCTTAATTAATAGTGGTATTTCTAAAGCTCACCTACTTACCTACTGCCATCTGAACCACCTTTTTCTTATCCTCAGTTCTTTCCTAAAATACATTCAGAAGAATGAGAAGCAGAAAATGATTATGGATTAGAGAGTAAATCCCCTTCTCTGTAAAGATGAAACATACAGGATTGGTTTTACATTATGAAACACTGGAAGTGACTTTAGGGATTTAATTAGGCTTGAACTTTGCTGAAGACCCACCAAATCACATGTAAAATTGCTTTGCACTGTACTTACTGCTTGGATCTTCATTCTCAGTTGATTGTTGGTGAATTTTAATGATCTTGCAATACTTTGTAGGTAGTAGATTAGCATGCTAGAAGTGAAAGAGGTGATATTAGTCACTTCAAACATTCTTGACAGTTTCCCTTTGAGGGTTTATAGGTCATCGAAATGATGTACAGGTTCAGTTGTTGCTCTGTATCATTTTCTTATACAACGATAATCGATCACAGCCTTCTTTCAAGCAAACGCATAAAAGAAATAAATGACACTGAAAATAGATATAACAGCAGTTCTAATTTCACCTGTGGTTTTTACAGCTCTTTTCATTGTCCATGTAAGCCTGGGTGTATTTCTAGATTTTTTTTTTTTGAATTCTGGACACATAATTTTGTTAAATATTGTCTTGTGTTTTTTTCCCCAGTCCAAGGTTACGGAACAGAGACACCAGAGTTACGGCTGAGCTTGCACACTCATACCAATGTAATTTTGTTGGCTAACTGAAATAACACCTTGTTTACCCTGGCAGAGCTGAGATCAGATCCTGGCAGATTATGGCCTGACATAATGGATTACACTGGCTTTCAGATGAAGTAGTCTCACAGACTTCATACCACAAATATTTACATATGTGCTTTGCCATCAGTTTGAAGCGGTCAATAGATTTATTTAAATTTGTAAATATGACCATATTTACATGACCAGGATATTAGAGGAAAAAAGTTACAAATAGGAAGTGTTGACTTGATCTTTCTCATTTGTTTGAAAAGCCCACTGGTAGAACAAACTCTGCCTTCGTCTTTAGTTTACAGGGAGAAAAACGGTACAAGGGTACATGCAAGACAAAAGAGATTTCACAGAAGCAAAGTGAATTTCAAACATCTCAAAGTTGATATTAATTCCCAGCTAGGAACAATTATTTAGAATCTAAGTAAGAAAAGACTTCCACTGGAGGGTCTGCAGCAAGTTATATTAAATTAACACTTAAGAGCAGACAGTCATAATTGATTTATCTTGTCAGAAATTGGGATGACTGAGTAGCTTCTTTAAATGACACACTAAGCCCTGTTCACTGTCATAAACTGAACTAAAGACCACGAGGAAATGGAAAAATTATTTCTGAGGAACTCTTGAAAGTGAACTTAACTTCCTGGAAAAAGCAGCACTGCAAGCCTTGACACAATATAGTGAGCTTGCTCTAACACAGTATCCCAAAACAAGAAATTCCTTTTGATAATGCAGTAACAGTCTTTAACATACAGTTATTCCTGTCCGATCCATACACCATATATTCAGTGAGGTGTTGGATTTTTTTTTCATGTATGCTTAATAAAATTGCAAAAATGCAGTGTTTGTTCCTCAGTGTCAACATTTGACTCTCTAGAGATAAGGCCAATATTAATACAATCAATTTAACCTGCCTGTGAAAACCAAAGTACTTACAATAAAAGTAGTAGTGCAGGGAGGACAACCACAGGACTGCTGATGTAAGTAATCACTGTGTTGAACCACGTGGGAAAATCATTTTGAATTGTTTCAGAAACGATATCATATATTTTTTCTTGACCACTAGAAGAGGTGGGGGGAAAAAAAGGTAAAATTAAGTTGTAAGTAATCCAAGGTACATTTGTTAAGCAATGTTGTACCGAATAAACAAGAAGTTTCATCCAAAACTACTTTGAAACATTATAGTGAAAAGGAAAAAAAATTAAAAAAAATAAAAGCAACTTGTTCATTAGTTGCTTTTAAACAATGTTTTTCCAAAGCACAAAAGCATTCACGAAACTTGGAGGGTGCTTGAATTGAGACACGAGACAGTGATGTGTGGGAGATTACATAATTCAATGCAATGTGCCACCGAGCAAACATAACTGAACTGTGTCTATAAAGCAAATACACTCAGAACATTGACATATTCACTTTATTAAACCTTAAACTGTAAAACATTGGCAGCTGAAAAGCATTTATTGTAAGAGGGGGAAATAGAATCTTTGCAGTTTTCATTAGTCAGTTCTAACTCACCTGAAGGGACCACAGCTTAAAGATGGCTTATAGCGGGCAATAGCAAAAATTGTTGGTAACATGCATAAGAACAACATAAACAGCAACATGGCCAAGTAGAAATTATTGGACCTGCAAGAAGGTGCAACAAGTTTCAGATTATACTAATCAGAGAGAAAAACAGAGGCAACTTAAAAGGTTCAAGTCTGTATCTACCTATCAAGATCCACATTTCTGAAACATTAAAATCGTTCTGCTATAATTAGAAAGTCTGGACAGAGCTGGTATAAACAGACTCTTAATGATCAAAATCCTATTTACGGTGCTTTCCAGAGACCTCTGCGGCAGCCAGAGGACTGTTTACTGCATAAAAACTGACCTTACTGTCCAGTTGTGTTGGGGGAGAAAAAGAACACTGGCACAAACTGACTCATCTTCCAAACACGTTACAAATAATGGATTCTTAAGAATTAAAGATGCCCTAAATTATTTTCGTTTTGAGTAAACAATTAAGATATTCATCATGATAAAAGAAAAATGGGGAAAATCGTTGTGTGATGCAACAGAAAAAACTAATCTACCTCACAGCTTTCAAGGAGAGAAACATGAAAAAATAGGACTTGGAACAGTTAACACATCTAGGTTATTGTGCTCGAGCATATTTGTATGGAAATAAAGCATTTATGTCAGGCCATATATAGCTGTCTAGGAATATTCCCTGACATATTTTTCAGTTCTTGCATATCTTCAACTACCCTGCTTTACAAGACCTCCAGTTTCTCAGTGACTGGTTTTTTCCACAGACCTTTGCTATCAGTATTACTGTGAAATTTGATTGTCAACTTTCAGAGCTAAAATCTCCTTAATTTGATTCATATGCACATTTCCATTGTCTGCATATGATTTATTCCCTGTCTTTAGTTCTCATCCTGACTCACCGAGATGCTCTGAAAACCTGCTGATGTGGTACATTGCACGTTAGCACAGCCCAGCTCCTGAGATACATGAGTCCAATCAACTTGAGAACATTGAATGCTGGTAAGCAAGGTGAAAAGAAAGCTCCCATCCTGCAAAAATAATGTCATGTCAGTGCTCAGTGTTGCCAGAAACCATTTGAATGACAAAAAAAGAAGACACCCCAAACAAGAAAACAACAGCTCACTATTAATAGATAATCTGCCAATGTAAAAGACCACATTACCAATATCCTACTTGAATAGGTTTCATTGAAATCATCAGATTGACTTAGCAATCAGACAACAAAGAACAAGAAAAATCACTTAAGGGCTACATACCAGATCATTCCTTGGTTGTAGACCAAATGCAATACATTCTCTGCAATTTTGAATTCTCCATATTCTGGCTACAAGAAACACAGCGTAAGATGGATACCTCTGTCTTTATCTTGTTTTCAGAACATTTATTTGAAGCATTTGACTGAATTAGTTTGCAGACAGCACATAGCCTGAAGCATCCAGATCAACTACCAACTTTTGGCAGGCAGTGGGAACACAGCAAAACCTACTCTGCAGCCAGGGATTAAATTAACTAATTCCTCTCTAGTTTACTTCACTTCTTTAGTTAAGGACAAAGAACACTCCTCCAAAGCCTTCCATAACAACAGCTTCTTGCTAACCAAGTATTACTGTAGTTTTCTTAAAGGGCTGCTTGCTGTTGGTTGTGGTTTCTTGGACCATTATCTTTGCTACAAATAGATGTTACAGCTACAGAAAAGAGTAGGGAGCAACTCCATGCCCTCTGTCTCACCTTTGACTCTGGTATTGCTCCATGATCTCATTTTGGGAAAATACACCAGAGACATGGGAGTAGGCTTGAGGAAAAACATTCAGTCTCAGCATTTACCCTGTGCCCTCCAATTTAAACTCAGTGTGAGCTGTGCCTTTATAGATGTGTGCTACCAAGAAATTATTCATTTGTGCCAAGACTTCAAGGATATTCAGTACTGAGGAAAGGAGCCCACCCATCTTCAGCATCTTAGTTTGATAAAATGAGGACTGTACTTACAAACTTGCTTTCTAGATCCCAGCACCAGCAGTCACTTAAATATCGGACACACAGTCCACGGAAAAAATCAATTAGCAGGATGCTTGCGACTGTGAAAATCATGTCGATAATTGAAAGCTTTAGCATCTCCTGAAATACACATTGTTCACACATACTGAGTCATTCTGAAGGCAAATGGACTGCATATGGCTCTTTTGCATTTGTGCTTGTATTTTTGGCTCAGCTCAGTATTCTGATATGAATTGAATATATAAATTACTTCCTTTTAAGCTTTTTCCTTACTTGTCTTTGTTCTGGCAAAGAGAATAAATATAATCAAGGGTGCCTTCTATTGCTTGCAGCAAGAAAACTCTGGTTATGATGGTATCAAACTTTCTTTTTAATGACTGTTCTGAAAATTTATCTAGTGAAACTAGAACAGGGTGATTTTTCTATTTCACCAAGTCCTTTATTAAACTGACTGTTGCAATACATACTTGCTAAGTGCTTCACAATGAGAAAAATCCTATTATTCATACAAACCCAAACCCCAATGGCATAGGATCATCAAGCCATAAAAGACAGCTGTCTAGGGCTTACAAAGGAATGTGATTATCCTATACTTAATTGAGCTTTCAAAATATAAAATTAAATAGAAAAGGTTCAGTTCCAAACACCACTAGCCCATTCTGGGGAAAAAACCAAACATTCAAACCCCTCTATTTCCTATGAGACTGTACAAAAGGAAGAGGGGTGTGTGAGAATAGAAGTCAGGGTAATAAAACTAGGAGAGGTCTTTTTCTCCCAACACTCAAACAAGACCTTTAATATGCTCACTGAAACAAGGAGCTCGGCAAGTCAAAAACACACCAGCATCATTCTTAGCCCAGTGGCCTAGACATGAGTGTGACTGAAAGAGACCAGAGCCTCAAATTACACCTTTTGCATCTTGTGTGGTTAAAATTTCTCTCTCTGTGCGTTAGTGCCCCTGACAGTCATTCAAAATAAAGGCCACAAATAATATACCCTTAACACAAAGGAAAGCAAAAAGTGTCATATTAAATCTGCAGATTTTCTTCACCCCACTATGGGAACATGGCACTGCCACCCAACTGGCCCCTTTCCTACAAATTGATGGTATTTTGAAACCTTTTGTTCTTGTCTTCTCTTCCTCTGAAGCAGTGAAGAGCACTTGATTCTCTAGTGATTTACTGAGGCAGAATGAATAGAGACTTCAGATATTGTACAAATGACTAAGAGCACAATCTCATGCTTGTTTTGGGTCTGCATCTCCACGTATTGAGGCAGTAACCTGAATCTGCACAGGGTGCATGTTGTTGCTTATATGTTTTTATAGTCATGTTTCTCTGTATGAGTTAGTAGGACATATCCTATTAAAATAGGATTCATATCATGCATCTGTACAGATCTGCCTGTGCAGAGCTGAAGACAGAGACCAAAGCCTGGCAAAAGAACATTTGTATAACACTAAACATACTGTAGATATCAAACAAAATCCAAGCTTGTATCTGTGGCTTATGACTTAGCATAGCCTTTACTCGTTCTACACAATCCTTAGCTAAATTAGCTGAATTCTGGACTTTATATGAAGAAGAGCTCTAAAACCAAATACAGCACAATATGATTTTAATTTTTTGTCAAATGTGGATTAGGAATAAGCTGATGACACAATAGAACAGTTACGTACTTGACCAACATACGTCTCCCAGCACTGATCCTGTGGGTTCTGGGTGTTAAAGGAACTTGTTTTGTTAACCAGTGATTCAGAGACCATCAAGTCTTGAGTGCGATGCTCTTCCAGTGTGACAATGCCGCTTCTCTTAATTTGTACATTAGGAATAGTTAAATTGTCGTCTTTAGAAAGAGTTTTGGTTGCTAAGGAGGTGGTAGAATTACTTGCATTGCTGTTAACGCTGGAGACCTGAAATAATAAATGTCCCCAAAGCTACTTTTTAACTCTACATAGGTGCAGATGTCTGTCCCTTCTACACACATTTCTTTCACATATTTTCCAGCAGCAGTTAGGTGACTGTTAAGTAGCTGTCAGTGCACAGAATCAGATGAAACTTGTAAGGACAGGACTGAAAGCTGATTTTAGGTAGCTGGAAATATTTGGCCCTAAAGTGATAGCTTTTTTTTTTTTTTAATAGTTCAGCTGTGCACAGAAATCTATTTATCTTGTTACATTAGCAGTCAAATGGATCCATCTATCCTAAAAAACTAATTTAAAAAACTGTAAGTAAATTACTAAACTTAACATTACAATCCTATTGAGCTGTAATATATTTTAATCAATTTCAAATAAATTGTCATCTGACTTCATATAAATCACAATAAATGGAATTCTATCTATGAAGTCTGCTAGCTTTATACATCAGAAAACTCCAAGTTAAACTTACAGTGACACTCATACTGTCCACTTTATCCAGGAGTGCAATGATTAAACTGTAGAGGTTTCCCAGGTATAGAACAAGAACCCTGCAAACAGAATAAAATACAGGTTATCAGCATTGTTATCCCATGGAATTCTCATACATTCTCTGGTTTGGCTGGACTAAAATATGTGACCAGAATATAACTCATCTCTTCCTCCCTTTTCCCCCAAATATTTCTACACTTCATAATGCCCATACCTGGCAAGCTGGAAGCGAAGAGTGGTCCTTGGATGATACATCTCCAGAGCTGCCACAAGTTCAAAAGCAGAGGGTGCAATCATTGTGATCAGTGACACAACCACGCTTACCTACAGAACAGAAATATGCAGCATTTCTGTAGCTTTTTATGCAGAACCTCTGTGGAACCTTGGGTGCTAAATGAAATACTGCTGAGGCACATGCTTTGGTGATTGCTCTTCTTGGAGGATATGCTTTAAAAATTTGTTATTGACATTAGTAATAAGAGTAGTTATGATCCAAAGTTGTAGATTTGGAATACCACTCAGGAGTTTTTACTCTAGATATTGTAGCTTTAAAGTTCTACTTTATTAATTAAAATAAAAACTTAATATGTGGGAAATATGAAGCCAGAGTCTTCCTCTGAAATGAATGAGTGGCTTCTCCATACTCAATCACTTCCTACTCTCCATTTCTGAATGGAAATATTTACACAACATTTGGTATCCCCCAGCTGGAATCCACTGGTGTCAAAGTCGATTCCTTTTTGGTCCAGCAGCCCAGTGTTTGTTCAGTTCAATTATGGGTGCAAAAGCAGAATTGTAAGTGACAGGAGAGTTTAAGTTTTGTCCTCACAAAATAGGGACCTGCTAGAACAGCAGTCTCTGTGAAATGAGGACCTGCAGCCTCCCCCTGCCCACTTCAGCTCCACTAACACCTGTCTGCAGAGCAAAGGGAGCAAGAGAGTGAAGACGGATCCAGGTAAGCACCACTCGTTCCTCATTTCTCCTGGCTCATCTCTTGTGATTTACACCTACGTGCACACTTGCTACAGACAGCCCCGAGACAGTAATCCTGCTTCTACCACAGAGGTGGCATAAAGACAGTGTACCTCATTTTTTTCCCATAGAGTCAATTCCTTTTTGATGCGCTCTAACTTTTGGGATCGATCCACGACGAAGTAGATGATGTAAATACTTCCAGCAAGTGAGAGAAGCACAAGGATGTTTGCAATAATTCTTAAGGTTATAGTCACTGCCCTATAAAAAAAGAAAAATACAACCAATACAGTAGGTTGTCTGATGACAGCAGGGGTCATTTCTAACATGGTTTAGAAGTACGAGACAAGCAGATTAGCACTGATATCTGCATCGAAACAGTGCTTTGAAAAGTACCTCTGATCTCATATACATACAAGTTTTTGCTTTTCTTCTTTTCCTGCTCTTCCAGTATAGCTTCCTTGAAAGAAACACAGCATTACCATTTTAATAATATCCAGCAAAAACAATGCACATATATTTCACAGAAATTAAGGTATACTAATAAAAAACATCACATCTGGAAGTGCAAGCAGAGAAATACCTCTTTGTCCTCATTGCTTTGTAGCAGTCATATGTGAGCTTAAATACTGAAGGACATTTCTGAGAAACAAATACACAGTAAGCAAATACTTGTGCACTTTTGGTCATGCATGTTCAGGGGGATATAACCAGGGGTTTACACCACCAGATTTTTTGCAGGATACACCTATAGAAACTGGGTGTCACTAGTATAATACAAAAATGTCAGAAGTTAACCTCATTCATTGAAATACCTAAATGTCATAGCTTACTAATTTATTCTTGGCACAATTTGAAGTAATTTTGTTCAATGACAATGAGAACACACCAAATTTGGGAAATTAATTACTTTTGATAACACCACATATGCTCTTAAATTCTAAATGGAAAACATCTGTATTTATAGCAGTTTTCTAATATTGAGAGAGCTGTAAGATGTCTCTCCATTTGTTATGGAGAGATGAAATAAAATATAAAATCATAAAATATCTCAAGTTGGAAGGGACCCATAAAGATCAGTGAGTCCAACTTCCTGCTGCTCATAGGACTATTTAAAACTAAACCATTTGACTAATAGCATTGTACAGATGAACTTCAACAGGCTTGGTGCTATGACCCTCTATAGGAAGCTTGAATAATAGCTGATAAAATAAAGAAGAGCAATAATTTGTGTCCAGGAAGTTATAAGCCATAAGAGAGAGATATAAAACTTATTACCATTTTAAAAAACATCTTGCAAAATACGAGATGTGTTTCTGCTTCTCCACCTGTTATAAAGGAATCTCTAAGGCATAACACACTCTCTTTGCATAAAAACAATTACACATTTTATAAAGTTGTATATTTTCCCGTCAAAGCAATTGTTAACATGAATTTGATTCTAACACTCAGTGAAATTTCATCAGAAGCAAATTTGTCACACATACATTGGCATTTCCTGTCACACATACATTGGCATTAAATGAAAGTCTCCCGAAGAAGGACACAATGACCTTGCTGGGGCAAAATGTCAGCAAGTAGGATGTGCCTGCAATAGCACACAGGTCTGATGCCAGCCCTCCCCTAGGCAAACAGATCTGTAAATGAATGCCAGAAACCATAAGAAAGTGCAGGGGAGTCAGAGGAAGGACTTACAAGGCTTACAGATTAACAAGCAAATCAACTTGAAATAATTCGAAGGTCAGTTGCTCACCCTAATGCTGTTGACTATGGCAGCAGTTTTGCTTTCTGCAGCCTCAGGGTTTCCTATCAAATAGTCCCAAGCACAGAACAATCTCCAACAGAAAGTGTAATTTTCATCAGAGGCACTTGCTAAACTCATTCTTGAGTTCTTTGCCATTCTGTAAAAAAAATAACAAACATTTAACTGTTATTGGTGTGTGAAAATGAACATGAAGAAAACCACCGGTTTGGTTTAGAGTTTTCAGATGTCTCTTCATTTAGAGCTACAAAAGGTTTGCAGAAATTAGTGTCGTTTTTGGCAGCTTTCTGAAGAACAGAAAACAGGGTGAGGTTCAGCACATTAACTTCAGTTTACATCTAGTGTAGATGTGACTCACTGTGGAAGGGCATTTTGATATTTACAATCTTTATAGCTGACAAATAAAGCAAATAAATCTCACTAGAACTGTGGACATATTTCAGTTTTACAATCTCCAGGTAGGATCCAGCTGGAAGACACCATCACTAAGTTTGCTGTTACTGTAATTACAAGCTTGTTTGGCATTACTAGTGATCATGGAAAAGATCAGTTTGTTTTCCCTATTGTTTACACCTTCAAAATATCTGTTATTGCCAAATAGAAACCCAGTGCTATTTTAAAGACCTTGGGAAAAAGAAAGAAAACTCCTCCTACTCATCTCAGGTAGGCAAGGAGGCAGAATATTGCAAAGTGTAAGAAATGAAATATAATGGCTTATGAAAAAAGGGCATCTGAAAGGACAACATTAAAGGGGGAATTGTACCTAGCTAAGGAAAGAGTCACTGAGCTAAGTCAGAAGGAGAAGAGCTAATCATATCTAGAAACTGCAGCTGCATAGATCAGTGTCAGACATACCAGTGACCCTTGGCACGAACCAGGAGATAGAACAGAAATAAATGAAAAGGTTTGACTTCAAAACTGAGAGTTATTACAGGCAGCGCTAAAATGTCCCCGGACTGCACAGTGCCAAATAAATAGGTATCCAGAAGGGAAGGGAAAGCAAATCAGGGGAGGATAGAGTGACCTTGCCCCTTCTCCAAGCATTGCACATCCCTGGATTTATGGTCAGCACTGGCAGTTTTGCTCTCTCTCCTAAGTAACTCCTACTCCTGCCCCTTTGACAGTAAGCTGCTGAAGCAATGTAAATGATAGCACACCTAAGAGGGAATTTTTATATTTGTATTTCAATAGAAGGAAATAATAACGCCGAAAGCACTACACTTCAACCATAAATTTCTGACATAGCAATATTTATTACAGAAAAGAGGAGAACAGAAGGGTTTTCCGTGAGTGTTGGGCGTAACACTACACAAACACAAAGCACACAGATGATCATTTGCACTGCCCTCCTTTTATAGACTGGGAAATGGAACAGAGAGTGAAGTTAACGATAGCAAGATAAAGAGCAATCTAGAATTAAACTCATTCTGCCTCCCTGATACTAGCAGGCTTGAATATTTTAATAGAACTGCACAGAATAAATACAGAGGAAGTGGTATAAATACCATCACTGATTGCCTGAACACACAAGCTTATGAAGAGCAATAGATGGGAGGTCTTACTTTTTGAGAAGAATGATGAAGCTGTAAGCAAACACTGCCATTCCAACAAGGAAGTAGGCAAGAGGCAGCCTGTATCCAGCTTTCCCAATCTTCCTGTCACGACCGTAGTAGCCATAAAACAAAACAGAGTACTGGAGGTAGCCCTGCAAAGACCAGAGACTGTCAGTAAGAGCAGTAACTAAGGATTGCAACAGAACAGCAATAGTGAAACAAGAAAGAGTGGTTTGAGTCTTGCCCCCAGTGACCAGATGGTGTCCAGGTCTTGAGCAGATTCAATGTGCTCCTTGGGGATGGTCTTGCTGACGGTGCTGCCGAACGGTGCTCCGGCCAGTAGCTGGGGAAGAGAGAGAAGGGCTCAGGTCTGAGCCAGGGCTGCACAGTAGAACCCATCAAGAGCTGCCTGCACGGGTGGTACTATGTCGGTAAAATTTGATCTCAAAATGGTATTTCAGAATTAAATTATTTTTCCTTTGAAAAAGAGAAAAATGGAAGTGAATACCTTTTTTTTTTTTTTCCCCACTCTACTTTTGGAAGAAAAATCAGAGATTCCCATGTTTCTTGAGAACATTATTAAAGCACAGGGTAGGTGAAGCAGAATAATATCTATGAATAATTAACAAAGTTAAATGAAAATGACAGCCTTACTTTCATGCAAGAACTAAAAGTTGTGGCTGTTCAGAACTTCTATTAAATGCTTTCCAATGGACAATAATCCAGAGTCTGGAGAGGGATGTTATGTTTTTCTGCTTGTAAATGACACTAACAGGGCTTGACCATACTCTGTACCAATTACAGCTTTTAGGAATTCTTCCTTTATTTTAGTAATAGGATACAAACATATTCTCTAAAAGAATTAGTACCATGTTGACAAAATATCGTCTCTAAAACTAATAGCAAAAATCTGTTATCCTTTGGCAGAGAAAAACCTCTTAATAGGGGAATTTATTTTAAATAATTCATGTAAAATTGTACATTACAAATTGATGCATGATTTTAAGTGTGGTGTTTGTTTCCTTCAGCATGGAAAGTGCAGCACTAAGCATTTTTCTGTAAATATTAACAACATGTTCTTACCTCTGGTAAGACTACAAATGCTCCTGTCATTATGGTAAGTACAATATTGATTCCAAACAGCCATCTCAAGAAAATGAAGTAAGAGGCAACTCCAGACCCAAAATGACCTTAAACCACAAAAAATAGTTACCTGAGCTACACAGTCTATAAAAGCTCGTATCATTTATCCATGAAGTATTATTTGAATAGCAGACCAAGAGAAAAACCTCTCTTATTCACACAGGGAATACAGCAAAGCAGAGAAAACATTAACATGTCACTGAGGAAAACATGATTGCAAACAAATTCTGTTGGGGACGTCTCATAATTACAAGCAGCATTTGTGCAAGAATCTGCCAAGCTGGGAGACCTCGTGCATCCATTTCCCTTTACCACTGGAGCACAGAGGTATGACCTGACTCCTGGTGGAACGTCAAGGGCTGCTTTCAAGTCCATTGAAAGACTCAAGGGCTGGTGACGTGTGGTACAACCACATTTAACCCTGGGCAGGCGTGGGGGTGTTGGCCCAAGGATGCTGGCTCAGGGACTGTGATAAACTAAAACCTCATCTTGCTGTGTTTTCAGAAATACAACAGAACAAATATGACTTCTGCAAAAGTTAACCCCCTCCCAACTAAGACCATAAACGAGGACTGTGCAGTTTCCAAGGCACCCAGAGAAGAAGAAAAATCAAAGTTTTAAATAAAACATTCACTGCTGAAAATTTGCATTTAATTTCCTCCCAAATATTATTTAATTCAGTACATTAAAAAATAAACCATAAGACTCAGCATTTTAGCAAGTTTTTTACTATTCAATACCATTAAATCCTTATACTTACTCTCAATTTTCTTTATTCTCATTTCCCAAGGAATAAAGATTACCACAAAATTATATGCAAGTCGAATAAACTTCCTCCAAAGCTGAGAAAAAAAAGCAGAGAAATGAGAAATATGACACTTCTCCATGTTAAAAAAAAAAAAAAAGAACAGAGTATTTTGCTCTTGTCTTATCTTGTACCACAAGAATTGTTACAAATATTCATGACTAAGGTCTTAGAGCACATCTGTGGGTAAAGAGGAGTAAAGCAAACCATGATAGGTTTTAGACAAAGCATGTGGGGGACAGGATGCCTTGACTCTGTTTGTCAGCCAAATGCCAACGAAGAAGGGTCAGAGTGCCCTTTATTCACCTCTGAGGAGCCACCAATCTACATCTTTTGCTCATAAAGACGATAAGGAACCAACAAAAGACAGTGGGTGCCATTCCCTCTTGCCTTCTTGCTGGGACACCTACCCTCTGGGTAATCTATGAGGAAATCCTGCTGCACTACACATATTAAATTCAATTTTTTAGGACAAACAAACAAACAGACCACTAACTTCAAATTTAAGAGGAGCATAGTGCCTTAGAGGAAATTTTCTTAGAGGAAGAATATTCAATAGCAGCACGTTTAAGTGCTATATTTTCAGCTCTTTGTATTACAGCCAACACCTGCAGAAAACCTATGGTTATATTTTGTAGAGTCTTTATTCAACCTTCATTTTTTGCATGGTCAGAGGACCTTCCTGCACACAGTGGGGTTTGCATACACCCATGGCAGAAGAAACAAAATCCACCTGTGCAAAATTCAATACGGTTTTTGAGTTGTTGAATTAGAGCTATAACTTCACAGTATCAACAGAAAAAATAGTCTTTGTATTTCAGGCATTATAAAGTATTTTTAGTACAGCTAGGTATTAAAAATCCCACCTATATTTTAGGCAGCAGCAGTGTCAATGTTATATCATGTAATCTAATCTCCTAAAACCTAAGAGGAGTAAATAACATTTTAATTAATGAAAATTTAATCAATCTCTTTGGCCAAAGTTAATTAATTTTTATGGTGATATGGATATTTAGTTGCATGAATGAGAAGTATTTTAACAAAAAAAAAGAAAGTGCAGATGCTGGAAATTTGCATGGGAATTATTGGAATTGCTGCTTTTAGTTGAAAACAGCATTCTCTGGGCTGAGAAAGGACTCCATCAGCTTGTGCCAGCTGTCATGCAGATTTATAAAGAATACAAATGTGTCCATGTGGAAGTAGTATCTGTTAAAATTATAATTTGATAGCTATCACCACATTTCCTCCCTACTACATACCTGAACAGATAATTTGTACTCTCTGAATCCAGAGTATGGGCATCTAGCATTAAATGAAATGCAAAAAAAACTACAAAGGAAGTGTAAAATAACTGAACTGAAAAAAAAAGTTGCTTTCACCATCGAGACAGTAAAAAGTATTTTAATTTCGATTTTCATGTATAATATCATGATTGGATTGTCCAATTGTAAGCAGTATATATTCTGACAATTAAAAAACCTAATTTAAATATATATACACTTAACAGCTGCATTTTGTACTTAGCACATGTTCAACCACTGAGTTCTTAATTTTGATGATGTAGTGCTTGTTTTGCTGTGCTGCAATTTTTGTCTCCTTGGTCACCATGTTTTTTTCTAAGAAAATATGTGCAAACAAAGCTCTTCCAAACAAAAAAAAAAAAAAAAAAAAAAAAAAAACCACAGCTCATTCTGTTGCATTTGCTGAATTTAGCCCTGATGAAAAGGCCATATTTCCTAATTTGTGCTAGGAAAAAAATACAGATCCTCTACACATAATGAGCGGTACTAATTAACTGCTGAATTATATCCCTGTGCTGAATGTCTTCAAGCAAATATAATAGAGGCAATTAGATTAGACACAAACTTGTATTACATGAAAACTTCTGGTTTTGTAAAGGAAGAGTAACATGAAAAAAGTACCAAGCCCAATCTGTGATTTACTGACATGTATCACAGACCTGTAGCACTTCTCTTTCTAGATAACATCCTAGTTCCCCTCCCATAAAAGGCAAAATTAGTGTTTATTTTAACAGCATTTGTTACTTCCACTGCTTTTGCCACACATGCAAAGACAGAACAAAGAAAGCTTTCTCTTTCTACCTTGGAGGGTAGTACTTTTAACCTGCTGTGGCCCAACACTGCAGTACAACAGATACATGTGCAGCCTTTCACTTGTTCACATGAACAAAATGTGGGGTATACTGCTTATTGGTACAACTCTGCCTTTTTGAATTAAGATAAGTTAGTTATTAAAAGTCTATTTATTATGATGACAAAAATATTCTTGACTACTTAAATGACTAAAGAACTCTTCTGTGTTAGTTGCTTATTAGATACAATTTCTTGCATGTTATAAATTTCCAAAAACTCAGGCCAGAGTCTATTTTCAGTGGTGTAAATAGATTTGCTAAGTTGTGATTCAAATTTTTGAGTATTATGCAAGCAAAAACCTTCTTTAACAATGTATTTACCATAAGCTATTGTAGGATTGTCTTCCAAACCACAAGCTAGACACATTTTTCATAATAAACTATTGAACTGTGGCCCCAGAGGCTGCTGAAATAGCTCTTCAGAGAATACTGCACTGCGTTATTGATATCCCACTACCCCTCCAGCAGGCATCAATATCTGTAGACTCTCTGAAAAGAAAGTTTATACTGCGTTGGTAGAAGGACATTCATTTCTTGACACACGAAATTAGTCGGCACAGCAAGCACATGCTTCTGTAAATGAGAACTGCAAATGGCTGTTGTATAGGCAAGAGCTGAGATTTAAGAAAAACGACCCATACCTCTGCACCAGCAGCTTGGTAACCTCTGGTTCTAGTGAGCCTCCCTTCGTACTTCAGCACGATCTCCTTCGCCTGCCTGCACAAGAAGGTGGAGGTTCATTCTACATTGATTCCATTACTCAGGGCCCTTATTCTGCACAAGCAGCAACCAGTAAAGTTGTCAAATGCTCTGGAATACAGCCATGGACTGTCTCATCATCAACCTTCAATCAATCATCCAGGCAAAACTTTTTCCTTTGATTACTGAGGTTTTGACTGATATTTTAAATCCACTCACAATTTTGCCTGAGAGAACTCAGCATTCAAAAGACTGCAGGGGAAGTTTTCTCTTCACCTATTTCTCCGTCCTCTTTTTTCAAAGTATTTCTTTTAAAATGGCACAACCCAAATGAGTAAAATAACAAGATCCCCATTACAGTCTGGTAATCTCATGTGGATACTAACACCTCTTCCGCAGATATGGTATCTCTCTTGTGAGATGCAAAGAGGTACATGTTCATCTGGTCATACAGAGTCTTTGAGCTCAGCAGAAGGTGGATGGGGATCACTGAGATCTCATCAACATGATCAGGAAGGCAACAAGTCACAGACTGCCTAAGAGAGAAAAATATCTCTTTGCTTCCCAGATTACACAAGGGCTTTACTACTGGTAGGGATTCCTCGTGACTACATGGCCATCTGAGCACCATACAGTGTTTTAAGAGAAAGTTACCAGATAAAAAGGGAAAAAAAAAAAAAGCAAGCCTCAAACAGATCATGTTTGGATGACCTGACATGGTTTGGACAGGGCACCCAAAGAGTTAGCTACACACCCTTTCACTATAAATTTGGAATTATTATTATAATAATTACAAACTTAAACTGTGGAACATGTCTACACTGACCATATCTTTAAGACCTACAAGTGTCCTGTATTTCCTGCCAAGATGTTACCTGAAGATATGACCACCTTCTGTTCTCATACCATGCAATTACCTTAAAAACAGTGGGCTGGTTTTTCTTTTTGGGACACAGTGAAACAATTTAGCTTAAAAATGTATTACAGAACATTATCAAAAGCCTTTCTTTAGATCACCGAATAGCTGACACACTGTTTTAGTGGTAATAGACAAAGCATGATTTCTTGCTCTCTCTTTTATGCTGTTACTCTCTAAAGAGAGCCACAGACATGTGCAGGAGACAACTTCACCTACAGACTGTCCACCCTGAGGCTGCTGCCTTCAGCTGGCTCTCAGATCTCAGAGCATCCTCATGGCATGCTTTCCTAGCAGCTCTTAATCATTTGTTGTGCACAAACCCTTCCAGCTTACACTGGAAAAGTCCTGAGGCTGCAAGCACTGTCACAGTCAGTGAGCCTGAAAAGCTTTGTGCAGACACCGTTACCTGAGCGCCCTCAGCTTCTGCCTCATCGGCCACGGCCGGCAGCGGATGTTGGACATAATCTCCTTCTGGTACTGGATGTTCTGGAAGATCTGCTCTGGGTCATGGCTCTCAGCCTTTTCTTCACCGATATCGTCATCTGAGTTGCTGGCAGCCCAGCACACACCCCACGAGAGGAAAAACAAAACAAATTATTCCCATTCAGATTCCCAGCCAACTGTTGATTTGCACAGGACCCATCCTATTAGAGCAACATAAGAGCAGTGAGCTGGGGAACTCGCATGACAGTATTGTTTTAAAGTTGATTAATAATTTGGATGTATTCCCCATCTTCAGGATGTGCCTCTTTCCCTCCCCACCAGTTTCTCCTCAATTATAAATTATCTCCACTCCCCACCACAAATCCCAGTCTTTCCCTTCTGAGTATTTCCAGCCATACAGCTTGTACATCATGCTAGCAAGACTCTCTGTATATTTTTCTGGAACTAAGTGCTGTAGAAACATTTCCAGCAAGAGCACGTAACATTCATTTATTCATCACACCTTTTATTTTGATTGTAATAATGATAAAATATTTTCTTGTTAGAATGGGGGAACAGATGATTCAATTGCAGTCACCCTTTGATCCTGTTCCCGGCTGAGGGTGGTGGCAGTGTGGGACCCCACACACCAAGAATTATTCCTCCCTGTAAAAAGGTTCATGTGCTTTGCTACAGATTTCTGTGGATGATTAAATCGTCTTTTCTGAGGCTGTCACCACATTTGCTCAGCTATAGCTCTTGCAATTCCTGCTAGCCCGTGAAACAGCAGCAATAGTCATTCTTGCAGAGGCTTAGGTCTAAAACCCTAACTGTTTCTCCCTGACTGACATGAAGGGATCTGAAGGACTGCAGAAAGTTTCCCATTTGTATTGCTATGTACTTGTTGGGAAAGTTCCCTGCAATTTTGCTGAAAAAACAACACCTTTTAATCACTTAAAAATAAATCATAGCCTAAACTATGCCATGTAAGAAAATTGACATACTTCATCAGACCACCAATTCTTTGGTCTGCAGTCTTGTCCCTTCAGTCACAGGGGCATTCAAGGGAAATTTATAATTACACAGAAAAAGAATAAAGAGATTTCTTACTCTGCTATGCCCTGAACTCATTGGAGTTACACTGCTTTATGTACAGTCTCGACGTTTGGGCATGAAGAGTGAACTTTTGAGAAAATAAAAAGAACCAAAGAGGTTTGAAACACATCTAAAAACAGAGAGAAGAGGGATTTTTCTCATGCTCATTTCCAAGTTACCACGCTCCGTCTGAAGGAAAGTGAAAAGACAAGATCCCACTCCTGTGCTAGGTAGAGCAGACTCGCTTCAGGAGAGAGGGGAGTCTCTTACCTGTGGGGTGGCTCCTGGTAGGTGTAGATGCCGGCGTGACGCTTCGCCGTGCGGTGCTTTTTGCCGGACTTGGCAGATTTTGCGGCAGGGGAGCCTGTCACTGCTGCCATGGTGGCAGCTGCCGCCCGCACCAGGTGGAACTCTGCCGCGCTGGAAGGCAGCTTTGAGCTGAGGTCAGATGTCTCATAAGCAGCCAAATGTTATTAAGCAGAGAGCAGCGAGTGCTGCGAGCCCTGCGGAGCAGAGGATCATTGCCTGGTGCTCCAGCCTGGAGAGGACCTGCTGTCTGGCAGTGCCTTAAAGCCACAGCATGCAGCAGCCCTGCCTCGGTGCCTCAAAGCCAGGTGCCCAGATCAACATGGGGAGCTGAGTTCAAAGGTGGTCCAGCTGCAGCCCTTAATTCACAGCCCTTAATTCCTTGTTGTGGGTGAGGCATTCCCTCAAAGCACCATCCCACTGGCCTGCTCTGGGTGATGTTCCCAGTGATTGCCCTGGATGTACTGTTGACATCTCTGCTTCATGTGCTTGAGAAAAGGTTCTTGCTTAGCAAAATGGTTTACCTTTTGGCCTTTACTAACAGAGTAAAGTGCAATATCATTCTCCTAACAGACTTCCAGATCCTCTCCCGGAGGACAGCCCTGACAGAACAGGACACTGTTGCTTTCCTGGGTCCAAGGCCGGCCATTGCTTTCATTCCTTTTATCTTAATTTACTGGCTTGTCTCTTGGAGATATCAAAATACCTTTTATTTAGACAAGTACTGATTACCAAGCAATTTGCTTTTTCTTGGTAGATGCAGTATCTTAATCATGCTCAATTCCATTAATTGTTGTACCACCTTTAACATTTACAATAAGCACTGACTAGATTATTGATATGTTATAATAATGGTTATTCCTAGACCTAAACCCCTGGAAAATATCACCTCCTAATGTTCTTTTCCCCCTGTTTCTTCAGCTCTACTACTTAACTAATTTTATTACAAAACATACCAGAAGTATATTTAACACAGAGAATCACTTTAACAAACAACAAATGGACTGGTGCTGCCAGCTTGAGGACCCTGTATTAAATGGTTATTTTATCTTTCTCTCTTTCTGTATGTCCTGGGGCAAATCTTTGCCCTTTTATGCCTCATTTCCCCTCCTTAAATAAGGATAACACTTCTGCATTTCACAGGAATGATGTACTCACTGGAATCACATAGGCATGAACTTCCTAATTCACTCCAAGTATTTCAATTGCATAATAAAACTGAAAGCAAAACACCAGTTTTCAGTTTTGAACGTCTCAACCAAATGCAGTACCAGTGGCTTTGACTCAGTTTCCATCTATTCAAAAAGTAATCCACCCACTTATTTAATCCAAGATTAACTATTGGGCAACTGACATACTGTACACGCCAGCAGCCACATTTTCGTGGTGGAGAGTCCCCTAACACCCTTCCTATAGTCAGCACCAACACCACCTTTCCATCAGCATCTCTGTGATACTGGCCAGGATAGAATACACTGCTCCAAGCTCTGCTGGGACCAGGGCAGCTGAATTTCCCATGCTTTTCTCCATCATAGAAGTTGTGGGTGTTCTGGGTCACATTACTGAAACAGAGCACACAAAAATACTTTACATTAGTAGTTTCTGTGGCCATAATTTGATGCTCAAAAAGTGGGAGAGAAAGGAAGGGTTTACAGAGAGTCTTCACTTGTTCCTAACTTGGTATTTTCTCTCCTTAATAGCTCTGTGCACAGTGCACCAAGGATTTTGATTGCATAAATCAGTGGTCTGTTGTAGTTAACTTTTACTTGCAGCCTCTGACAAGAAAGAACATGAAGTTCCTGTAGAGAATTGCACAGGCTGCTTTTTCCTTCTGTCCTGAATTAATCTAAAATATTGTCACTTGCTGAGAAATTTTACTTTTCCATTGTCATGGTTCTGTCCACTGTCCTATACTTACTGAGTTAAATAATTGAAGGGCTGAGTAGCCACAAGCCTTATTACTTATTACTTGTATGGTTTTACAGTACTGAAAGAGTAAGTCCATTTGGTGTAATTTACTCCACACTTTTAGATGAAAATTCAGCTCTAGAAAAAGACAATTCTGCATTTCCAAAATGTAGCTTGCAGTAAAGCCCAGAGTTCACTTGGTGTATCTTGTTTGAAACTTCCCCATAAATTGGGGAGTTTCATTAACACATAGCAGAAGAGCCCCAGAATTGTAAAGAAATGCCCCTATTCAGAGTTCAGTAAAATCAGTCAGCTGTATTCTGCACCACAGAATGTCATATGATATGATGCATGACATTTAAGCCTGCTAAAACCCACTTACTACATGGATTTTTTTTCTGTGAATGGAACTCTCTAGTCCCAGCTCCACTCTGAGCATCTCTTGTACCCACCTCTTTTAGCCACAATAGAGATTAAAGGCTGAGGACTCCAGTTTTCAGCTTGCCAAGGATGGACCACAAAAAATTGTACTTTTTCTGTGCTGTGTTTTATTATTTTTCATCTGAAGTCTGTAAAATAGAGGCTGTTACAGCTTTGACACCTCAATCTTTCTGTACCACTCTAAATCCACAAACCTTTGAATGGTTTTCCTATTTGGCTTCCAGTTCACAGGACAAAAGATACATCCTACTCTCCTCTCTGTGTCAGACCATTCATCAAGTGAAAGCAAACAGCCAAAAGGAATGGGTATCAGCCCAGAAACACATCTCCATTAAAAGTCTTATCACCTCTTTCCAGCTGGAAAAACAAAAGAACTACTCTGAATGCCAGGAATGTCCTTTAAAGCTTTGATGCTCAGAGTATGGCAAACAAGCCCACAAACCACCTTTTTCAACCTGCCACAAGATATGTTTTCAATTCTATAACTTAAAAGCAATAATATGTTAGTTCAGATGTATTTCCTTGGCTGTAGTTATTTTTCTTTGCATCTTAGCCAGTGGCACAACACTGGGGGCCAGATTCTGCTGCCTTGGCTCATGAGAATAAGTGCCTCTCTAGTCAGACCAGTCTACTGCAGTCCATTAGCTGCCTGCTTATTGCAGTTACGTGCAGAAACATTAATGTCATGTTGCAGATAGATACCTCACTAAGGAAAATTCCCCAGAAAGCAGGTTTTGACACAATAACATTCTGAATTCCACAGATAACATAAGCTAGATCTCCAAAACCTGGCTATTTCTCCTTCTGTATTACCATTCCTGCTTCATACTTTTCCCTGAGATTTTGGATGCCCTACTTTTTATTTGAAGGAATCACAGTAGAGGGATTACGACTTAACATCATCAGTATTTCCTAGGGATTGCTACATTTCACAAATAAAGCAGTATCCATTAATATCATGGTGGTACATCACTACCCAAACCATTAAAATACTAACATTACTGATTTACATAGATTTAATTGGCTAGTATATATTAATGTGTCAACAAGGCACATAAATTTTGTTTCCCTTTGTTAGAAGAAAGCTTAAAATCTGAAAAAACAAAGCGACAATTTAAGTCTGACATTTATACAACCCTAATACTGCCAGTGTTCAAGGCACATACATCATACAAAGTTACTACCAAACACTAAAAGCACAATGAGCAGCAGACTTATGGAGCCCATCTGACAGAAGGGTGCAGAGTGCTTTGTAAGAGAAAACAGAAAGCAGCCTTCAAGAGCTTAGCCCTGAAGTTGGCGACGTCCTCCGTTGCACATGATCCCTGCAACTGCCTCTTTAGAGGACTCAAGTGTTAACTCAGACCACAAAGAGGGTTTTGGTTTTGCTTTTCAACTCAGCAAGCAGTTTAGCAGCCAGAACACCCAGCTGCCCATTTCAGTATGCTCTATTGAATCCAGAAACCTACTGGGGTTTGTTTTATTCTGAGTGAATACTACGGGAGTTATAGATTTGATTTCAATTGCCATTAACTGGATGTAAAACAGGACATTAACCTTTTACTGCAAAACTTGCAGCTCTCTGTGCGTAATAGGAAGCCTCACATTTGATCCATAGGATCATTTTGCATTCTCAAACATTTATCCAGGAAAAAGCTGGGCTAGTGAACTCTGCTTACTGAAAATTCAGGGAAACAGGAGGCTATATTCTTTCCTATATATTCCATTCATATAGAGTTACAGTTTGAATTTTACCCATCATTACCCATCAGTGCAGTCAAACTCTGGGACCTTTTCAAAATACCCCTGCTCAGGAGAGTCACAACATTGCTGATCCCAATTTCAAGAAAGAAAACATCAAGAAAAGGACAAGTTTTCCAGTCATCTCTGTAATAAAGAGAATATTATCTCTCCAGATTCTTGAGTACCTAAAACAAGTGGAAGAAAAACTATTTGGAAACTCTGAAAAAGATGATTTGTGTGTCTTAAAGCGAACTAATTACCAGCAGTGCTTAAAGTATTTGATTCCATAGAAACCAGTGGTAGGTAATGATGCTGTACAGCATCCAACTTTGTGTGAAAACACCAAAACTCCTCTTGGCTTGAAGACATTTACTTTTAGAGCTGAAAGAACTAAGATCAAAAGGCAACCCAGCCGGACTTCAAAGACAAACACTCCCTGCTCAGATTGCAATCTCAGCTCACCTGTTTAGTCCCCAGAGATGACACAGACATGCAGCTGGACATAAGAGCAGTTATGGGATTTCCAGAGCAACAATGGCAAAGCCATTGTCTTCACTTACTGAGAGTAAAATTGATCTACTGAGCTCAGTTAAGTCATTGTCACCCCGTAAGATTGTTTGGACAGTTTAATTTCATGCAGTAGGTTTTGCTCTTCAATTTCAGCGTGTTCATAACTCTTGCTGACATTTATCATGCTTGGATCAAGGGGAATACTCCCACCATGGTTCAATTTTCTTTGTGAATTCACATCCCACATAAAAATTACTCCATTTAAAAGGCTCCTCCTGTGCAGTTAACTGATCTTACAGCATCATAAGATGACTATTTTTATTCTTGGATGACTACTATGACTATTAAAATATACATTTCTCTGAGACTACAATCCACAAGAGAATATACTGAAATCAGAAAATTGTCAAGAGTGTTTTAAAGGCCAATTCTAGGACAGCAACTAAGGACAAAAAGAAGGAAAACAAAGAGGGGCTAAAGACAAACAGAAACAACCACATGCTGAGCCAAGCACCCACGCTGGGGCAGAGAAGGCCCCAACAGCTTTTAAAGCCAGTTCAGCTGATGTCCATGGCTTGCAGCACTGCCCTGGCTTGCATGGCACACTGTCCCTGGAACTTGCAGCTCTCTACTTTCAGGGGGCAAAAAATTAATTAGACACCATCAGAAAACTTATTTTTCCAGGAGCATACATAGGCTATAGTGACTTCTGCTATCAAGAAGTCTGTGTTTTGTGCAGCTTTGCCTATCCAGCAACACAATGTGAATCTCACAGACATATGCATTTCACCAGAGACCTTTTTGAAAGCACTGTAACCCAATTATTTTCTAGACTTACGTGAGTTGTTACAAGCCAGACCTAAGAGTCTGTGAAAATGAAGATAATTTTAGAAATTAAATAAATAAATAAAAATAAATGTCTCATTTTAGAAGAAGAGTGGAAGAGTTCCAGAAAATGACAATGGCAAGAAGTAACTCAATAGTCAGGGCTTTCTAGTGATGATACTTGGGACAATCTGAAAGTCAAAAGACTGGCAGAGGTGGGTTGTGTATGGAGCAGACATCCATAAAAATCTTTTTCCAGTTTCTTTGCTTTTTGTAACATCCACTCAATTTGCCAGCCTTAAATTACACTCTAATTTTAGAGGGCCTTTGGCATTGAAATAGTAAGATTAGTTCACCTACATTTATTGCATAATGTCTTCACAAAGGAGATGTTCATAAAAAATGGGAAAGGAAATCCAGATCAGCTTAATTCATTGCATGAAGAATGTTAGTAATTCTATTACTGCATCACCCAGGAGGTTGTTTAGGTACACAACATTAGCAAACAACAATTATCATTTGTTCAAGGAAAAAACCACAAATATAGCTACTCAAATTACTGCAAAGAGATGGCCTGTACCTCTTGCTCTCCAGGATATTGCATCAACACAGTACTTGTAAAAGCTGGGTGTACCAGGCTGTGGTTACATGATCACCTGAATTCAGCACCTCTGCATAATCCTTCTGACAATTCTCTGCCTCTCCCCACTTCCCAGCTTAGTTTTCAGCAGAGCATTTCTTTGATTCAGCTACCACTCAGCAGCACGACACTTACTGGGAGCACTAGACAGCTGGTGGGAACGAACCAGGGGGATGCAGGGAGTCGGGTGGGCCCATCCTTCTCAATAGTAGATTTATATCAAAGGTACCATGTAACAATTGTGTCAGAGTCTAAGGGACACAGGATTCCTCTGCAGCACTTCATTCACACACTGTACCTTGTACAGAATGTTTCCTTCAAGCTCTGGCTGGTCCCTTCCTCCCTTCCTTGGAAACATCCCTGCTTCCTCTGTTAAACTCGTCTCCTCGTTTCCTTACTCAGTCACCAAATTCCTTTAGTGTTTCCAAGATGAGGCTTTTAAGAGTTCACCAAAATCCACTGTTCTGAGAGAAAGCTGCTGGGAATTTGGAGCAAACTTTCTCTTTGTTTAGACCAAGGAGGCAAAGCAAATCAAACCTTGCTTTCAGCTGCCAGTGTGGGCTCATGGGCTGTTTTCTTGTGGTCCATTTCTGTTCCTCAGCACAGGAAACATAAATAAGAATTCAACAAAAGCCACTCAAGCATATCTAGAGTTTGCAATATTAAAACCAGATTCAGAAATTCTACCTTGGTAAAGTCTGCAAACCCCGAGTAGAGAGTGCATAATGAAGATACACAATATCCTTAGGCTGGAAAACAAATCCAGCTGATTATCTCTAGATACAGTGTAGACCAGGCTCACGATGGGCAGAACAAGCAGCACAATGGTTTATCGGCAAGAATTTTCTAAAAGAAAAAAAAAAAGGCATTAAGAAACACATTAATTAAAAAACAGACCTTGTACCATCAAGAAACTGCCCAGGGGAAACTTTGAAAGTGTAACAAAATAAAAAAGGAAAGCTTTGGAGGACTTCAAAACATTACCCCCTACAGGAAACTATTCAAAACTATACTTAATATTCTTCACACAAAGACACTGTGCTAGAGGCTAAATGCTGCAGTAACTCAATACAATAAAGTCTAACATTTCTTCTTGCTCTACCCAAAAGACCTGTGGATATAGCTAAGAATTATGATGTAAAGATTCATGTTTATTAAAAGTAGTAAAATGTTTTTAATTTTATACAGTCTCAGAAGCTCTGTGATGCCTGAGCTTACCATATATTGTATGACCTTGAAAGTGCCTGAGTCATGGGCAGTTCAAGCTGCAATCTAAACAACCATCTTAAATCTTACACATTGTCACGTACTCATTATCTGGACTTCATACTTTCCTACCGTGGAAGGATTTTCACATAAATTATATGGGAAATGAAACAAAATGTAATTACAGTGTGTCCAACAGCTCCAAGGCAGATAGATAGCACAAGGCATGCAACACAGTTCAAGAGTCAGCTTTCAATAAATATCACCTATTAGGAAGAATCTAAATGAAACATATATCATTAAGCCACCCGCCTCTAAATTATGTCATTATCTCATCACTGGAATAAGCTGTTATAAGGTTATAGCCATTTCAAATGATCAGTTTTCAAGCGGATTTCTCAAAGGGACTTTTTGTCTTTGCTTTTACACATCACCATTTGGACTTTAACAAATACTAGTAAATTCTATCATAGTGTATTAAATTGAATTATCCCAATGAAAACATCTCCAGTAAGGTTGACCCAGACACTTAATAATCCATTAGCACCCTCACTTTTCAATGTAACAACTTTTCTCATAATAGCTTTTCAGTCTCAAAAGGAAAAGACACAGCTGCAGAGCTTCTGACTGTTCTGAATTCACAGAATTCAGCTGAACAGTAGGAGCACTGCAATGATAAATAAAATCACATTTTTGCCCCTCACTTCAGTGGATGGTAAGTCTTTGCAATAAGTGCTCACAGCCTAGTTCATGGAAGACCACACGGAACACTCACATCTTCACATTTTTTTGGAGAGAAGATCTAGGAATGTTTTGTTTCTTGCATTTAGGGGCTTTTCTGTGTGCTACCCTCAGTGCAAAAGGATTATAGAAACAATACAAAATGTACTTTACACACATTAAGTAAACACTAACAAAATCCTAATACAAATATTTCAAAAAGTCCTTTCTTCCCAGGATCTCCCAGTTAAAATACGTAAGCCTTTCTATGCTGCTCAATTAAATAATACCGAGGTTATGGAGATCAAGCGTTGGAGGCCAAAAGTTAGAAGAAAAGCCTCAAATTAATGTAAGCAGTGAGGAGACTTTCTCACATACTGTGGTAATGAACTTCCTGTGAGCACACATTAAACACATGCTGGTTTTGGTAAGTTCATCTACTGTGTTCATTGGTCTCATGGTATGTTTTATATCCTTTGTAGGCGGAATGTTTTGAGAAAGCCCTGTAACAGCCAGCATGGGCTTCACTAAATTAACACATCTAAGATTTGAGATATGCTATGAAGATGCATATGGGCAGGCTCTAAGGCTCAGCTCGTGCAAAGCAGTTTAAATCTTGTTGTGAGTCACAACTTATTAATATTTAGTTTTTCATTAATATTACACAACAAACTTAGCCTGATCTCCTTTGTTTTGCTCCTTTTTCTTGTATTTTCCTGCTTATGGCATAATCATTAAATTCTCTTCTGATCGCAGTATTTAATTTTCACTCATTTAAAAAAAAGAATGTTCTCAAGGTTTTAAGATGTGCAGTTCTTTTCACAATTTAAAAATGCTTCTAAGCTGAAACCTAAATGCAGAAATTACATCAATGGAACTGAATCCATTTTTTTGTATGTTTTGATTCTGAATGCAATCTCTTTGCATCTTGTAAATCGTCTTAGCTGTAACTAATACTGATTTCTTTAATTGGGTAACCGGTTTAAATGCTTAAAGAATTAAACTGAACCAACTCCAAGTTAGGAAGTTATTTAAGTCACCCTGTGCAGACCTTTAGATTTGTATTCTAATTCAAAGCACACTAAAATGAACAAGAAAACAAAATAACTGAAAGACGTGGTGTATAATTTAATTAGTTCTTTCAAGACATCCACTCATTTCAAAAGGGATAACATGTCTATCAATACGTAAGAAAATATGATGAAAATAATGACATCTGAAAGAAAAAAAAGAAAGAATATCAGTGAAAGTTCTTATAAAAAGTCTTACTTTTTATCAGCAAAATGATTTTTCTTTGAGGCTCTGTTTCTATTATCACACAATGAATCTTCTGCCATCACAAACACAGATGTTCCCTTAAGTCTGCACAAATGCCAAAAGCTCTTTGTCTTAATATCCACTCTGGAAGGGCTTCTTTGTTAATGAGGATGTATTAGCAATTTATTAAGTAATGTTCCTGCATCTGCTGCTGGTCCTTAGCCTTTCTCCTCCATGTGATTCAAGTCAAATACAACAAGAGATGAGCCTGGAGAAAAGCAAAGCATATACTGAGCATCCTGTAGGCAGCAGTCCAGTGGGGAAACAGGGTGAGGATTGCATACTGCTTTTATTTGTAACATAAATGTGTATGTGTGATGAACTTTATGCATCTGGGGGTGAGGAATAGGCTGAGGGCCCCTTCACCTTCATGTGTCAGCAGCTGAGAGTGCAGCTATAATGCTGAAAGTAAACTGGACCTGCTGGCCTGAATTAAATGCATTAGTAATTAATTTCACTATTAGACGCAGTTTCCAGACTGGCTGGGGTGAAAGTGATTCTCACCTCTTATTACCCATATAAGCATAAATCACCATAAAGAAGTGTTTCTCAGAGAACTTATGGAACTTAATATCTCCCTGTTTAGTGGAGGATCCTGGCAGTCAGGCAGCTTTTTGGCCATTTTTTCCTGCAGAGAGATCTGAATGCTCCACCGTGTGGCCAAGCTGCTCCCTTGTACATTGCTCACCGTCAGAGCTAACAGGTTCCTTGGGTAAATGTGTTTTACCTTAATAAAACTTAGATTAACTCTTGGAAAAGCAAACAAAACATTGAAAGAAGATGTCTGCAGATAAAAAAACAAAACAAAACAAAAACAAACAAAAAAACCCCAAAACCAAACCAAAACAAAAAGCAAAACAAAACAAAACAAAAACAAAAAACAAACAAACAAAACCAAAAACAAAACCAAAAAAAACACTCCAGATACAGTCACATGTATTTGGGTAATTGCAGAGCACAGGATGGGGCTGGGAAGCTGAGAGGCCCAGGAACACTAAAGTCATAGGAAACTAATGTGGAAGTCAAGAAAAAATTAAATCCTCATTTAAAGTCCAGATCAGCATTTAAAATTCGGAGACCATTCTTTTGATTTGTTAAGAAGTGAGAAATTAATAGGGGAAAAAAAAAAGAAAAACTAAGTGATACACAAGATGCTTTTGTTATCCTTCTTTCCTCTTCTCTGAGATATACGAGGTGCATCACTTTTTCATTTAGGGTTGGGCTTTTTTAATTTGCGTTTAATATCAGAAGAATGGAATGGTTTTTACTTTAAACTTTTTGCTTCAATCTTCAGTGAACTTTTTAAGCACTACTTCTTCAGTATAACAAAAATATTCAGTGCCACATTAAACACCTAACATCTGTAGACGAATAAAGAATTTGTATTACTGTTATTAACGTTTATCAACAGGAAACCTAAATGGAGGGATATTTAGGCTCCCGTTCTTAGCCTACTAAAAGTTTTCTGTAGTTTTTCCAGTGCTTGTGAAGGGTTTTGAAAATGCTCTAGTGCAACCAAGGATTCCAACCATAAAGACCTTGGAAATGTTGTTTATAGGATGGGGACTCCAATTCATTGGCCAACACAGAGAAGCTGAAAATGTGTGAATGCAATACAGCTTTCTTCAAAGTCTGGTCCCACACCCTCTGAGCTAAAATAAATAAATACACTTAGAGAAATAACATCTTCTGCAGAAAGGTGAAGTTCTCACAAGTAATATAATGTTTTTGATGCAAAAGAGAGATCTGATTCCAATGAGTAATGTGTTTCCTAGAAATATGACTCCATTATCTATTTGTTGTAGAACTGATTTCTTTCTTCTCGTAATGATGAATAATAAACACAATATATTGCAAATGCCAGAACATAAGACAAGCTTGGAGTGCAGACCAAGTGATCTGTCATGTTCATAGGAATTTTTGAAGAAGGTAAATGAAACTTACAGTTGAAACAGAAGCAGAATTTCAAATACCAGAGTATTCTTCTGAAAACCACTTTCTCAGATTTACTGAGAAAGTAATCTCTGTTTACTTATTATGGAAAGTCTCCTTTAAACAAAATTAAGGGGGAAATGCATTCAATACTGAGTGTTTTGCTCCTCCTGCATACCTAAAGTAGAAAAATTCTGTAAAACATAATTTTTTAAATATCAGGTCCAGACATGTAAGCTGTTCTGTTTAAGCATAAGAAACTAATATGATTTTCTTGTAACCTGATTTGGAATTTGTAACATGACCTAAGATGAAGAAATCAGATCAATGAGATTAGGAACCTGCACTTTTCTGAGAAAAAAAAGCCAGGAGAATAAATCCACAGACATACACAGAGACAAAACAACTGGAATCTGATATGAGCGCAGCTAAACAAGATTCTATCATTTGAGATGACATGCACTAATTTCCTGGAGCATTTAACATTAATGTGAATTGCTGTAGATAATTAGAAACCAAAAATACCTGAAAGGGAAAGGTTGAAGTCACTGGATCACAAATCTCCATTTTAGAAGGTGAAAATTCTCATGCACCCATTCCTCATGGTCATGTTCTCACTGTGGCCAGTGCAGCACCTTGCAGGAAATTCCATAACGAAAAGAAAAAGCAAGGCATAAAAGCAATGCCTGAAGTGTTTGTCTCCTGACTAAGGGAAGTGTTTGCAAGATACAACTTTACAAAAGTGGGAAATGTAGCAATGTAGCTACCAGACGGCAACAGAAAGAATTGGAGGGGAACAGGTTGCATCAGACCTGATGCTGGGAATCAGTTAACTCAGGGTGCTCCGACTCATCCCATATCCCAACCAGTCTGAAAGGAATTCCTCTGGGACACTGGTGTGAAAAACAGCATGTTGCCTAAATGTCCAGATCTCAGAATACATAAAAGATCATTTAGCAATGAGTTTCACTTGTAGCTTATGAGCCATCGATGTTTCGGCAAGTAACATGAGCGACAAATAAAGACAAATTATCAAGTTAGGGCAAATTCTTGAGAGATTCCTAGGAACAGAAGTTACAGGGGAGATGTTGAAATATCTGAAGATTTTCTTTTAGTAACAAACATCTTTGAAAACCTGGATTGCCACATCAATAATTATTACACTCTTGGTAATTACACTTCGATTTAGCTCTCATATTTCATCCCACATCTCCGATCCGGTTGACAACTGCCTGATCAATTTATGTTGCTTTTTTACACAAACGTAGGTGGTTTGGCTGTTTAAACCTTTTCATTGCAAGATAATCTGTTGGGGGTAATAGTCTCTGAGCATTTGAGTGCTAGAACAAACTGCAATTCCCTGATCAAGCAGCAAGTTCTCTTTTTAAAAACCTTTTCTGTGTATGCGTTTCTGAAGCACAGTTGACAGAGCTACCTTCAGGGGTGGACCAAAGCCAGAGAAACCTGAGGAGGAAACAGAGGCTATGGCTTCTCCAGCTACTCAGTTCTTCACAAAGCTTTGAACATGAGCTCATGGAAGCCTTTTGCCATGACCTCCCAGAATGGTGCACAGATAATCCTGGCTTCCAGTTCAGGAATTTGCTCATGATAAACCAGGAGTATATTTAGAAAAAAAGGCACAAATCATCAGCAAGAAAACATTTCCACTCTGATCACCATACCAAGGAAACAAGGTCACTAGGAGACAAAACTGAGGACTGGAATCCTCCCGTTGTCAAGTGGATGGTTAAACATGGCCAGCTCACCTGGAGATGGCAGTGGTGGGCCAGCTTGCTAGGGATCTGCAGGAACTCTCCCTAAGGAACTAAAAGAAAATTACATTCAGTGTCATGTACATATTTCTACCTGGCTGGGTTAACAACCTCTGATACCTTTCTGTCCCAAACTGCCAGCAAATTCCTAGAAGCAGAAAGGGAACTTTCATCTGGAATATGTAACCACACCTGCTGTGGCAAAAGGTGGTAGGCAAAAGGTCCCTGACTGCTGGTAGTGGGACACAGAGATAAGTGTAGTCAAAAGGCATTAGGAGTCCTTAGAGAAGAATTCATGAAGTGAATGGCCTGTACCTGCATCACTTGATCCTGTCAGGACAAATCAGTTTCTGAGGGAATCTTCCTTCTGTTTCTCTGCCTTCCTGTAAGCTGAAAACACAAAACTCTCAGGAAAGTCATTGTTCTTTCCAGAGAAGTGAGCATCCTTTCTTTCACTGATTTGCAGAGAAAAAAACTGCCAAGACATAGAGAGGCAGACAGTAAAACAGTTATGAAAAAGGAAATACCATCCCCAAGTCCAATTTGGCTGGTTAAGTCGGCAGGATGGGAACAGAAAGGGTATATAATCAGAGAGAACAGGAAAACAGAAGGCATCTAAGTTGACAGGAGCAGGAAACAGAAATAGACTGTTCAGCCTTGCAGCCTATTGGCACTGCTGTCAAACACGACCAACCCTCCCAGGGTTCCTCTGGGAAGTCATATGCTCTGCCTTAACACCATAGATGTAGCTTCAGCATGAAAGGCACCTTCACTTGTTTTGCAGCCAGGGCCTCAGGTTCTTCATTCTTACTCCGATAGTAAATCTATGGTGATTGGGGGGGGGGGGGGGGGAAGCCCAGGATTTGAATGTAAATGAGAAATTTCCTGCCACTATTGACAGTCACGACTCACTGACATGCTGTAGGACTCTGCTTACTCTGCCCCAGTAAAAGTTCATTGTGACAAGGAAGTAAAGCCTGGAGATTCGACTTTACCAGCAAGGCTCTGTGCTGCTGAACAGCTGTGTGTCCCTGTCTGGCTCTGCCTCAGTGACCACGCACAGAGTCCCCGCGAGGTGGCTGCAGAGACTGCGGCATCACCGCTGAACAGGAGGAGTCTCAGGCAAAGGGCTCAAAGTATCTCAAATGCACATGGCCACTCCGAAAAGTTACTTCTATCAAAAAATGCAAATCCTTGTGACATTTGCCAAAACCTTATTTAAAAGGATTAAAAAAAAAAAAAAAGTAGAAGAAAAGAAATTAAACAACCCCCCCTTTTTTTTTCTTCCTGTTTCTGGTTTTGCATTTTTTCTTCTCATTCAGTTTTTGGTTATATACTGCACATGATTCAAATCATCAGTATCAGATTATTTTTTTCTTACTGCTTTTTCAAAATAAATCTTTTTTTTTGAAAATCTTATGAAGTCACTACATTTCTGCAATTAGGCTTTTTGTGTTAATTACACTGTTTATCAAACCCTTCATCTGTCCCATGTTTGGCTGTCATTTGCTGTTCACAGTGCCTGGTCACCTCAGCACTTATTCCTTTTAATTTTGGATTTTTTTCATTATTGCCCATTCCATGTCCTAGCTTGACACCAGCTGCAGATTTTAAGCTCTAATTCAGCCAAGGAACATAATTCTGAACACAAGCTGGAAACCTCGTCCTGACAAGGAAGATCAACACCACCCTAAAAAACAATCTAAGCCAAGGACTTCTACTCACTCTGCCTGAATGTGAACAGCTGAAATCCAAGTTCTACTTCATCCATCTGAAACAGTTTTAGCATGGGTTACACAAAAACTTTAGTCCAGGGAGATCTACGTGCTCTTTTCATAACTGTAATTTTCTGAGGTCTGAAGGACATAACATTGATTTTAGCCTGAGAACCTCTTCTGTAACAAATATTAAATGTCACAAAGCTCAGAATCCCTTTTTCAGTCTATATCTAACAACAGCCTTAGTTTGGAAAGTCCTACAGAGAAAACCTACATAAGACTTCTCCAAAATCCATCTGTATCCCACTCTTGATTGAAACCTGGCTCTCTATCAGATTTCTCTGCCATTCAGAACTGTTACACTTGTTCAAATGAATTAAGTATGCCTATGTTGGAGCAAACTTCTGGCTAAACAGTAAATCAAAGCCTACCTGTTTCTACCCAGTCAGGCTTCAGATGTGATTACTTAGAGATTTACATCCCTTTCTTATTATGCACCCATTTTTCAGACTGATTCTTCTAAAGTTTAGTCAAAGTATTGATGCCAACCTCAGCCACAACCTCAGCATGGAAGCCAGCTACTGCTGCCATTGCCAACTTTAATTTTCATCTAGGTCTAACGAAAAAATCGTATTTCATCCTGTAAATGTGCCCAACCGTCAACCAAATAAAAATATCTACCCTCACACATATATTTAGTACCTTTGGGTTTTTTACATCCTTTTTTCTGCCACAGGAGGGAACAAAATGATTCAGTGTCAGATTTCCATGGACCTTGTTCATCAGGAAAAAAAAAGTCCTACTCTAAATTTCAACTATGAATCAAACTTCATGGCCTCATCTAAACCCAGTCCCTTAATTTTCATTATTACAGTGTATGCAAAGTAATGTAAATCACACGGATATCCCATTTGGATAAGGCCATGAAGACTTTGTTCTAAGCCCTGAATGTGCACATTTAACCTTCTGAAATCAATTTATATAGTCATTACTAGCTGTTGTTTCATGCTTGTGGATTTGAGGCTTGGCTCTTATTGAAGAGCTGATTGATTAATTTCAACATTGCAAAAGCCTCATTTAGCCAGGGGGACATTTCTGGAGTTCAATTTTCTAACTGAAAAACAACCATAGGAGTACATTAAAATTATCTAATTTAGGAACTGTGAACCTTTTCATGAGAACTTGCATATGGACATATTTTTCTTTTTTTTTTTTTTAAATACTTTCAGACATTGTGTCACTAAAATTAGACATGTATATGATTTTTTCCCTATTTCTCATTATAGAATCTGAAGGAGATTCTCTTGTATGCTGCTTGTACTCACTCTAACAAGTGTGAGAATGAAGAAGGAGAGTTAAGAGACCCCAAAACAAGGTCTACAACATACCATGTATAGGCCGATGTTCTAGATCTGTGCCTAAATACATGAGAGACAAATGCTAAACCAAGCCAAACTATTTATTTTAGAAAGATCTCATTACTGAAGCAGAAATGACAGTTAATCTCTTTGCTTCTGTTTCCCTGGGAAACTGTTCCATTAAAGGAGTTTCTCTCCAAGAAAAGTTAATATTTTATTAATATTTTATTAGAAATTAAATTATGATCACTTGAAGAAAGTAACATAATTGCAATTTAATTTCTCTTCCATTTTCCCTTCTAATTTAATTCAATATGTGATAGTGTGAAAAGGGATGGTGTTTTTTTTATATCTATACTTCTTAGTTGTGAGAAAAGAGTGGGTAGTTATAAATATTTGGGGAAACTCTAAATGTTAAAAATAAGAACATGAAAACATGTAACACTTTCATGTACAATTCACAAATCAGCCTTTGAGGTGAAACAAAGTGCACTGCAACATTCTAAGATTTTCAAAAATAATGATAATTTTTATCTAGGCTTGGGAACAAAGGAAGCTTTAAAAGAAAGAGTCCTCAATGAACAAAGAAAGATGAAGAACTTCTATCATCAGATGAAGTATGAGAAAAGAGTTACATCCCTTGCTCAATAAATTACTATTTTTTCCCTTTCACAGAAGTCCTGTAATGGTTCACTGTAGAAGCTAAAAAGTCCTGCTAAGAAACACTTTAATTATATCTATCTACCTATCTACAGTATATATCTATAGAGAGAGAGAGAGAGAGAGAGAGAGATTTTAATACATAACAAATATTTTCAATCAGAAATGAACTTTTTTTTAAGGTTTTGCATTCTGAAGTAGGATTTTTTCCAAATGGTGACACATTAATTTTACATGCTCGTTTAAATAATTATGAAACTCTATTCTGAATATAAACATTACCTTTATATCCATTTGTTTTAAAACCACAACCTATGCTGCATGTATGTAATTTTTCTGTAAGTGCTACATAGATATTAATACATGTATTATACAATTATGAAAATCAATGAAATATTAAAATTATTGTAAAATTGCATGCATTCAGACCACTTATATCTGCTGTCAGAAAAGGCCATATCAGATGTACTCAGTAGACTAATCAAGTGCTGTAGGGTTTCTAATTATGTAGCAAACAAGTGACACAAAGTAAACTAAAAATATCAATGATGATGTTTATCCCATCTACTCCTCTCCAGAATCTGCTTTTGTACTCTGAAGATTTTACAGTTGATTGGTATCATACAGTTTTTACTCAGTGGAGAGGCTCACCTTTTCTTTACTTAAATTCAATTGCCCATCTGTGTGGTCTCATGATTTTGTACTTTTAAACAACCTCAATGCATGTTTGACTCATTCTCACCTTCCAGGAGGCACAAAAGTGCTGAAGAACACTTAGAGATGCCTATGAAAAAACATCCCTTGTGGAAAGGTTACCTGATGCCCAAGAGGGATAGACTTATTTGTACATCCATACCCCAGAGGTTATAGACAAAATACCAAGATCTCTTGGGAAAAGCTTAGCTGCTTAAAAGAAAACTAAGCTGTGAACAAAAGACAACACTTTGACTGAAAATAAATGTTGCCTGGCTGGGAAAACGCACGTATTGGGAGTAATTCCCTCCTAGGATAGAAATGTAAAGTAACTTCCACACAGAAAGGTGTCTCAGGAATCCCAACCTTGGGGCAATTCTGGTAGGCTGGTGGTGTTGTGAGTGAGGGATATGAGATGGGCTCTACAGCAACTATTATCTCTTAATGCTGTTTAAGAAACCAGCAGCTATCTCTTCCTCTGACATGGACAGCAGAGGTGGAGGTGGCTAACTCATTGTCATACATTCCAAAAAGTACCTGGAACATGAAAGAGAAACATAGTCCATCCTTTATCTGGCTAATTAAGCAGAAAACCAGTATTAGCAGCTTTGAGAAAATTCAAGACAAATTTAAGCATCTGGTATTTTCCACTCATCTCTTCATTTGGGCTTTCTTGGCATATGAGCTGTGTTTTTGGCTGATTTCCACTACAAGCAGAGCGCTTGCATTACAAGACAAGTCAAGAAGTGTCCTCACTTTCCCACCATTCATCCTCACTCTCTCCAGAAAAACTAGTGATAAGGCCAGAGTAATCTCTTTGGGCATCCCAGGCATAGCGGGACATCTGACCCTCTTATAAAAAATTTATAGTATATACAGCTGCAATATTTTCAACATATTTTCCCTACACATCAAATTACTTGGAGAGCCTTGACGGCTCTTTTGGCAACTTCTTTTCTTGCTGCCTCCTCAGCTACAAAAGGCTGTTTTTCTTGTCAATCCTAGTTGCATTTGTGAAAAAAAATAGCAAAGAGGAGATTGCCAACAAATCAGCCAAAGAATAAAAATCTTCTCTCTTCCTCCTCAAATATTTTCATGTGTCTACATTCTGTAAAAAACTGTATGTTCCCACATTTACCAGGGCTTGCAATTATTACTGAAAAAGGAAAACTTCATGTGACTCATCTTCAAAATGATGGTGTGTGAAAAACATTCTGTCTCTTAACTGGGCTAATTTTACTTCACTTTATCAGGAACAGAAGTTTACAGTAGCTGATGACCAAAATAAATGAAACCTATTTCTTGCACATGAGGAGTACAGGTCTTGCACACTTTAAACAGTTCCAGCTTTAGTCAGGCAAGACTATAGTGAAATGTAGTTTGGTGTCCCATATATAATACCAGAAGAAGAAATCACAGCAATATAAATTACAGTTTGATCTCCAACATAGACAGTTTAATAGGCCATAATTTAGCAAAGCATTTAGGCAAATGTTTAAATCCCATTGATTTAAGTGGGATTTAAGTACATATTAAGTACTTAGTTGAATTGAGGCCACACTATGAAGGTTCCCTTAGAAAAAGGAAAGCACAGTAGGCTTTGGGAATCTTTATTTACAGCTCAGATGTTTAACTTTGCAAATTTGGCTTAGGAACCTGTATAATGCAAAAGGAGCCAAGGACAGACTGCAAGAACATTTGGCTGCCCAGGGTCACTTCAGGATAATGCAACATACCAATATGGGATGAATTTAGTTTCTAAAACACTTTTATCTTGTAATTTACCACATATAATTTATAATTAAGGTGGTTTGCCTTAATGCGTCATTCAGCACTGTACGTACAGATTTCTGATGCTGCCAAATTTCTTGTGCTCTCATTTATTCCTCTCCCATTTTTCCCTCTGACTTTTAACCCCAACCTTCTGGTTGCAGGGTGAGGAGGAGGCATATGACATTTGCTGTTTGTCAATCAACTCTCACTGCAGAACTAGAAACATAAAAAGCTAAAAGCAACAAGTGTGTCATCCTGGAACATGAAAATGTGGTTCTCCAAGAGAGGATCAAAACAGACATTTTATCTCAATTAAAGGACTTCTGTTAAAATTATATATAATATATAATATAATAATATTAATATAATATATTATATAATATATAAATAATATATACAATTAACATAACACATAAATATATAAATATAATATAATATATAATATAATTTCTCTCATAGGTGTTCTGGAGGGATATCAATACTGTTTTTTCTATATGTACTTTGCTAAATATTGTAGCTGCCACAAAGTATTATATTGTCTATAGGATGACTTTTAGTTTTTTCTTTATCTTTTCTCTAGACTCCAGATATTATACAAGCTATCTAACTCTACTCACAGCAGAAAACTGAACTATTTTTATTTATCTTGCAGAGTAGGAGTTTGCTTTTGGGGACATTAATAGCTCTTGTTGTCAGTTTTTCTTTTTGGGAATAAGCCTATTTCCAGGGAGGTATGGGAATCTTGGTTTTCTTGGTCTAATTATAGCCAACAGGAAACAGAACATTATATCATGTCCAAGAGCTGCCATTTGCAGGGAAATAAAGACTCAAGGTTTTATGAAATCACCTAATCATACTTTAAAACAGATTACTTTTGAGATAAGTTCTTATTTAGCAGTATCCTCTGAGACTTATTAGAAAACTTTTTCTTGGTACTATCTTCATGGCAGGTCCAAATTAGGACCTGACCAAACTTTAGACATCTAAAAAAAAAAAATCCCTTTAATTTCACAGCTCAGGCTTGGCTTATTTCTAATAAAAATTTAGTTCTAAAGATAATGTAGAAATCAATAATATCCATAATTCCATAAATAAATACTGAGTATTTGCAGCTAGATAAGCAAGATGAGCAATGTTTTTAAGACATTTAATTTGGTGTGGGGAAAGCATCCTAGCAAAACTAATCCCTGGTTTATAAATTCAATTTGCAGATTTGTGCTGAACAAGTTTGTGATAATGCTGCAAGTTAATCTCACCCTTGCCTGACTCCTAACAAGTGGTAAACTTTTCTGAAAAACATGTTTCATTCCACAGAAGATACACGGATCCATTTACAGCACAGTCCCTAAAAGCAAAGAACACACAAATATTCATCCAGTTCAAAAACACCTCTTTAAAACCCTGCGAGGCCAATTTAATTACATGATAAACTGACTTTTCTGTCACTGTAGGCACTTCTTTTTCCAGTAATTAAACCCTGCTAAGGAAGTTGTATCAACCGGTGAAAATCCTGACCTTTGTGGGTGCCTGTGGAGATGAGCAAACACAGCCCTCAGAGCGCAAACCATCAGCCCTACTTGTTGTCACCTGAGTGTGTGCAAAATACTCTAATTCCATTACACAGACTTGTTTTGGATGTCTTAGAACTGTGTTAATCCCAGCTTGAAACCTAGGACACAGCAGTCTCTGAGCTGAGGCCAAATGTGTTTCTAATGATTAGCAGATAAATTAGAGAAATACTGAGCCTATTAAAATGAGCATACTCAGGAAGGTAATTGGATAGTGAATGAAATCATTCCTTTCACACTGATTAAAGCAATAAAATGGGATGATGGTTCGTGCTCTGAAAGTGTACTACCTGAGGTTTCATCATACAATCTGTCAGAAAACAAAGAAGAAAGAGTAACTAAGCTTTAGCAACAGAATTCAGAATATTATGGCTACTTAAAAAACGGTCAGTGTTTGCACTGTAAACACTTACCTCAAGGCAAATTTTTGCACACCCAACATGTAAGTATTTACAATGGAAAGCAGCTTAATTTTTCTTCATTCTCAATCACAACAAAACACATATCATTTGAATCAAACCTTTTTGATAGTATATAACATGGCTACGAAAGTCTACTTTGGGAAAAGATTTAAGTGAACAACTAAAGAGGAATTTTTTCAGGAAATACTCTAGAGTTTTCCAGTAGTTTTTGTTTTCACTTGCAGTTTCTCCAAACAGTCTAAACATTCAAGCAGTAGAAAGCAAATAGTTCATGTACAGTGGTTCTATGCTGGAGGGGAAAAATTTAATGATTTTTCAGTAAACTTTCGGTTCACTATATTACTACATTGAGCCCAGAATTTGGGCTGCATATTGTCTATCTTAACAAAATAAATGCTGAAGAGGGGCTGTGCTCATTCAGAATATACAAATCCATATCTGATTTCAATAATTGCAAAGTAGGAAACTCAGGACAGTGGGTGTGAGAATCTCGTGCCTGTGGAGTTAAAAAGTTCCCAGTAGTCACACCTCAAGTGTCTTTGGGAATTTATTTTTTTTTTAATTATCATATAAGTGCTTAATGATTTAGGACAACTGTCAGCATCTTTGTTCTAGAGGGTAAAAACTGGGACTGATGAACTATAACCAGAGCAGCTGCAATTGGTTTGAGCCCTATGGAAAGGCTCAGTAAATGCAACCGCCAAGATCTGCCACTGTGTCCTGTCCTCTGCTTGCTGCAGAGCTGCCAGCACTCTGAATGAAGAACTGAAGCAGCATTTATAGGATATGTCCTTTTTCAGACCACAGGAATCCTGAAGTACTCAAGCTAATGCTACACAGGCCTGCTTGAGCCTTGGAAGCCATCCAGCAGTTGCAATGGAGAGGTCAGGAGAGATTAATTTCATCTACTGCTTGAGTCAAGTATTCTGCTTCAGGGTAAAACAGCACTTTTTGACCTCACCCTGGTAAGATTAGACCGTTCTTGGTACCAGAGTTATTTTAACACAGTGAAAGGCTTCATTCACTAGTGGCATTCCTCAGGGATCAGTGTTGGGCCCAGTCCTGTCTAATGTCTTTATTGATGATCTGGATGAGGGGATGGAGTCTACCATCAGCAAATTTGCAGGTGACACCAAGTTGAGGGGGAGTGCTGGAAGGCAGGAGGGCTCTACAGAGGGCCTCTCAGTTCAGGAAGGACATTGAGGTGGAAGAGTGTGTCCAGAGAAGAGCAATGAGGCTGGTGAAGGGACTGGAGCACAAGTCCTAAGAGGAGCAGCTGAGGGAGCTGGGGTTGTTTAGCCTGGAGAGGAGGAGGCTCAGGGAAGACCTCATCACTCTCTACAACTCCCTGAAAGCCTGATGGGGGTCAGTCCCTTCTCTCAGGCAACTAGCCTGAGACAAGAAGATACAGTCTTAAGCTGTGCCAGGGGAGGTTTAGGGTGGACATCAAGAAGAAGTTCTTCACAGAAGGAATGACTGGACATTGGAATGGACTGCCCAGGGAGGCGGTGAAGTCACCATCCCTGAGGGTGTTTAAGGAAAGACTGGTTGTGGCACTTAGTGTCATGGTCTAGTTGACAAGGTGATGTTGGGCCATAGGTTGGACTCGATGACCTCAGAGGTCTTTTCCAACCTGGTTGACTCTGTGATTCTGTGACTGCAGGTTTCAGAGCAAGCAGACTGCTCTTTTCCTCTCCTTGGATTTGTGACTATCAGTTTAAGACTGCATTTGTACCTTCTGCAGTAGCATATATGGGATTGCACAAGGCAGGAGCATCACCAAGGGCTCCTGGTAAGCTGGTGTTGCAGCATGGCACAAGTGAGGAGACAGTCCTTTGCCAGGCAGTGTCACCACCCTGACACTGTGCTAGACAAGGACATATTGGGACTTGTCCAGTAATGAGACTTTTAAAGAAATCTGGTGAAAACCTGGCTTGGCCTGAGCAATGGATCAACTATCCCAGACAAGAAGGAAATTTACTGAAGAAATTATCCAGATGAGGCTGGAAGGCTTCAAACAATGTAATAGGTCATTTATTTCTAGCATCTAGGGAATATCCCTGGATCCCTCAGATGAAAGCTAGACCCATAAGAGAGAAAAGTTTTTGGTTAAATCACCACAATAAACCAGAAAGAGTCATCATATCTTCAAAAGCAAAGCTATTTTTGGGCCTACAGAGAGATAAAGATTTTGAATTCTCAGCTATAAATATCCAAAATACTCCAAGAAGCACTTTGAGATCCCCTTAGATAGGGCCAAAAGCACAGGTCTTGCAGCTACTCTGTGACATTGGCATCAGAGGATTTTCCATAATTTTCCACAAAAATCTTTGCCTTGCCCTCCACAGATCATGATCTCTGTAAGGTTACTGAAGAACAATGCCACAGACAACAGTTTTCCTTGTAGCTTTCCTCCATTTTTGTAGTTTATGCTTTATGGTTTAAATGTACTGAGGTAGATTTGAAACACAATTACTTATCCCATGTCCCACAAGTTTTGTACCAGAATTATGATTCTATACTGACATTTCTGCTCATCTCAATGCAAACTGTAGCTTACTTGAAGATAACACAGTGTGTCCATATGAAATCCTGTTAGTAGTTACTTAGGAATGTAAAGCAACTAAATTAAACAACTATCCTTATAATCAAAACCACAATAATCTCTATAATTAGTTTTTTATCTTCTTTTTTTTTTTTTTTTGCACAGCAAAACAGCAAAAGACCAGGGCATCTTGGACACTAACAAGAATGAAGAACAGAAAATAAGATCAAATATCTTTGTTTTACCAACAATTTTTAGGCTCAGAGACCAGCAAGTCTGTGGAAAAGTCAATACACAGACTTGCGGGCACCATTATATAATTTCCCGTTGCTTTTCCAAGAATCCCATGATCATTTAATGTGGCACTTGCAGGAAATACATAAAAAGGAGTATTGAAGGCAGAACTGCAGCAGTGTGATGACATCAATATAAATAAAAACACACCATCCAGAGTTCATTCCAAGAATGCTATTAAAAATAATCAGCTGTATGAATTCTGAGAGCCCAGGACGGGTGTGCCAAAGTACCTCTCTGGAAGGCCATTGCCAGCAGAGGACAGAAGGCAGAATCCAATAAATTAGGCCATTCTTTCAAAGAAATGCTAAGGTTGATACATAGCCAGTATCTGAAGAATCACCCAAATCCCAGGAAGGCAATGGAAGTACTGAAATGAGTACAAAACCATTTTGTACAAAGGACTATGGAGATACCTATTTTTTCAGCTGCGGCAGGAATAAAACACACAATTTCCCTTTGTCCCAGCTATTCTGTGGAGTAACAGTCTAGAGGCCTGACACCTTCATAGTTTTACTTGCATTGGGGCATTAAGGAATGGCACCTCTTTATCTCACCCCAGCATATTCCCTGCACCAGGCAGGAGGGTCTGGAAGCTGGTTACCAGCTTGGCACATGCTGAAGAAACTCACAGGTCAACAAGCCAAGAGAGAAGACCAATATTTGCTGCAGTAGAGCAGCAGCAAAAAGTAGGGTGAAAAATCCAGCTAGCGCAGTTTAAACTGTCTTAGTGTCTATGACTGTGAGATTTACTAGAAAAGAGTGTAAATAGCACCTTAAAAAAGTATCCTATCTTTGGAAGAGGAAAGTACTTGGGATTGCTAATACGATGCCCAAATACACTCAAGAGTCTAAAATGGGCTATGGACAGTAGATTTCATTAGAATCAAGTTTTAGCAATTTATTTTTAGTACATGTCAAGCACTCAGTGGAGGGAAAGAGATCCCCCACCAAGTATTCAATTAGTAACAATGATCTCACAATTGTATTCCTGCTGCCTGGGACACTCATTACTCATAAAATACTGAGTTCTGAATACTGCCTGAAAACACTGTCACCAAGTGTGAAATAAGGCAGTGGGAGAGAATAGGGAATAATAATAATAAAAGACTCCGAAAAGTTATAAACCTATAAAAAGAAGTCTGAACATTACAAGGTAGAAAGCAGGAGGTGTCAGAGAACTGTCCACACAGGAAAGGCCTCAGGTTTCTAATTTTTATGCCACCTATCCCAAGGGACTTGGAAATCCATAGTTTTTCTTTAGTCTGTAGTTAGTATGAGATTGGACAGATCAGGTATTGCAGTTCCTGTCTTACTGGCTTTCAGAGGAAAGTAAAAAATTTGTGAAGGGCAATTATAGGACAAAGTGCAATAATAGGACAAAAAGAATGGTATCAAAGTATCTGCATAAGAGGAAGAATAGTCCTTTCACAATTCTATTCCCCTGCAAAGACACTGTTAACTCTGACTAGCTCCTCTGAGAGCCACTGCCAGAGGTGCGTGTGTGATGCACGTATCTAAGAATTCCCCGTTGTCCCCAAGCTCAGCTGCTTTCCAAGAACCTCATTCTGCAACCCCTTACAACAAATTTGCACCAACATCACACTGCCCTGGTGCTTCACTTCAACTCTTGCTCTAGTGTGTCACAACGTGTATAACCTCAAAGCAAATAATGTTGGTTTTCTTATGCTTGATGACTTACATCTGATGACTGGAGAGGGCTCTGGTCATCAGGACTGGAAATCCATTTTCCCTTTGTCTCTCTCTGTGTTACGCCCCATTTTTTTTTTCTGTTGAAGGCAGTCAGAGACTCAAGGTGGCAATAGAGAGCTGGAAAACGAATATTCCAGGAACGTGCTATAAATATCCCTTTTGTTGCTTAATGTGTTGTTAAACCTCTTGCTAGAGAGGTCTTTAGTGTTAATCTGCCCATCAGTCTCTCAACAATTCCCATCTAAAATTATCAACAAATAGTTTGGTCAGTAGAGAATGTTTATTTGCAGTAGCACAACTCTCAGTTTGCAGAATATTAGTTGCTTAAAACGTAAGCAAACAGTCGCATTCTAGAAAAGCCAGGACCATGAAAATGAATTCATAACCTTATTTTGCAGTAAATTTAGTGTTATAAGATTTACCGACATTTAGAATACTTTGGATATATCATGTTCCTTAAGGGTGAACATTTTATTAGAATTTTTTTCAATGGTGATCAGCAAAAAATATGACTTTAAGATGATTTGAGAAAACAAACATGCGTTTTTATAACGAAGAGGTTTCTAGTTTCCCCTGGCATGGAACCACCGTACGATGCAAACTGGATGCAGAGTTTCTGACTGACATTGCTGTGCAGCACTGCTGTCTGCTCCCTGCCAGCTGCTGCCTTCCATCCCAGAGGTGGCAGCCTGGAAATGATGAATGAACTAATTCATACAGTCTGCAGCTATCTGAGTGTAAGAGATATATCTAATATGAAATTACATATGTCTGTCTAGATATACAGACACATAAACTAAATTTGGTTTACTAGCATTGGAAAGCCTCCCAAAAGTAAGAAATTGTACAATTACCACTTACCAGTATTTCCCATGTTAAATGTGTCCAAAAAAGGTAACATTTTTTACAAGATTATCCTTAATTAGTCTTTGTCCCTTGAAGATCTTGTAATAGTATGCCTCTTTCAGCCTAAGTGACTCTACTGGCCAGGGAACGTGCTGAGTGAAGGGCTGGGCCAGAGCTGATAAGGGTTTATCCTTTTGCTTCTGTGGACTTCAGATCAAGCCTACAGCTCCTGCCAGGGGAGAAAAAAAAATGGTTTTTTAAATAGGAAAGGCTAATTTCTGACTAAGCTCCTGTTTCTGATCAGAGTAAATGTTGAAAGCTTTAAAGCTGATTACAAATTAAAATATCCATGTCCCCAAATGCTCACCTAGCTTCAAACAATTGGCTGCTGAGCGGGAGCTGCAGGGACAGGTGTGCTGAGAACTGACACCTATTTCAAGATCAGAAGAGGGCACTAGGGTTTCAGCTATATTCAGCATAATCCCAGACAAAGAGAGGGGAAAAAACCTGGTGAAATGTGTCAGAAATAGTCTTTTATTATTATGCTGCTTCTCTCACATAAAGTGAGAAAACACAGGCAGAGCTGAAGGCCCATGGGACCAGGATCCATGGCAGCTCCAGCACAGCTCAAGGTGCACGTTCAGTCACAAACATTTACACCAGAAACTCCAAACTGTGGTATCTCACCCCACCTACTGCAGCCTCCCCTTTGTCCCACCCTGCACGGGTGAATCTTTGCATGTTGTTCCTCTGTTGGGCTCTGTGCTACAACTGTGCTGGCAGCAAACACACCCCCAGGATGACAGGAATTCTCAGAGACACAGAGCTGCCCCATCCGCCCTGCTGAGCAGCAGTCAGAAGGGTCAAGAGATGCCCCTTGGGGGCTTGAGACATACAGTGAATTTTACACTGCAGTTTAACAGTGATAAAAAGCCACACACTCCCAACAAAAGCCCCATTGTGTCTAGCTCTCCTTGTAGCTATAATAATTGCATTATGATTGCTATTTGCTGATAAATCTGATGTGGTACTTTGAAACAGAACAACTCAAATTTTTGTTACACAGGACTTGCCACAAACTGAGCACATTCTGTGTTAAAGGGGTACATTCAGTGATGATGGGGTAAACCACCAAACACTGAACAGTTTATATAAGCCAGCTCAGTTGTTTTGTCTCCCTCTGCTATCAGTGGATCATGGATTACCTGCAGAAAGAGAACCCAAGCTAGACTTTTTTTTTTTTTTTGCTCTGAAACACTTTCTGAGAGAATATTTTGCTCCACATTGGCTCTAAAGGGGATTTAGGAAAACTAACTACCACATATAAATATCCACCATGTGTAAATAAATCCACATAAGCCAAGTTATCTTGTGTGATAAAAGACAAATGCAGAAAACTGTAGCAAAAGAGTAATCGACACTTCCCCACACTGGGTGTCCTCTCCCAGTTACCAGAAATTTCTGGCTCAGGGACTTCAAGTCAGTTGTCTTTTTTGTTGAATATCCCTTGGTAGATTTTTCATGCATGGATTTCCTCCATCTTCCTCCAGAGATGAAACAAAGACCTAGAAGACAATACAGTAAATTAATTTTCCCAACATTCATTTCGGTTGCCACCAAAAAGACTGGCCCCAAGATTCATCCTCACCCCCCACAAAAGTCAGTCCGTGCAAGGCTGCTAAGGAGGTACCTGTTGGCTGTGACTGGCTTAGAGGCACAAGCTGAGTAGTGTGTCTGTAACACCCCCCTACCCCTTGTGTCCATTCCTTACTGATGACCATCAAACACACATAAATGGTCCTCCTGAAAGTCCATGTCCACCTGAACCAGCCTAATGGGAGTATTTAGCTTTAAGCTTCCAGGACTTGGAGAAACCATAGGCCAGAAAGCCCTTTCAGAGAAAAGAAAACCCTTTAAAGGAGCACATTACATGCAATTGCTGTTTAAAAATACATTTACATCTTATTAAAATGGAAAAACAACAATGTTGGGAAACACAGTTTGTAAAAACAGGAAGGTGGATATGTATGTGTAGCAGCCTTCAGAGCCCAGATAACAGCTATCCTATAACTAATGTAGGATCACTGCATTTTACCCTTTCCAACAGCACTAATTGTAGCATATATGGAAATATCAAAGGATTAATTTACTAGGAAAGTTGCATCCTAAACTTTTTCTGCCAATTTTGTCTAATTGTAAAAGAATTATTAGATTATGTACACTAAAATACCTGAATCATCTACATGACTATTCAGTATAGATTGTATTAGGATTTCTTATTGTTAACTTACAATATGTGTGCATATAAACAATGTGTATATTTAAGAGGTAACTCAAAGGGAGCAAAAAATTATGCATCAAATATTTATTATTTGATGGTATGTTCCTCTGTAAGATAGAGTGGGGAAAAATTGGGTTTATGTCTAGAAAAAAGATGTTCTGAACCCACCAAGAGTAATTCAAACTCCATTTTATAACAAGACATTATGGGTACAAGAGGCTATCAGACTTTGGTTTTTTAAATGTTGCCTTGCAAAAAGCAAGATTCCCTGTCTGAGTTCATTTTCTATTTAAAAATCAATTATTATTGTGTTTTGCTGAAGAGTAAGTGAGGAAAAGCTGAATTCCTCCTGCTGCTTCTAAGATAGATAGGAACTGAAGGGGTCTGGGACACTTGTGTGTAAATTAGGGAGTAACTTAAGTGAAGGAATGAATACATTGTGCAAAATGCAAAAAAATTAATAATTAAAAATCAAAGAACAAAACATTTGGGTTTCTGAAGCAGCCTATGTTGTCAGCCTGTGTATTACAGCACCTCCCCACAGACTGACCCTAGCAAAGCTTATTAATATGCAGTTTCCCAATGTCTTTGAGTGTAGCCGGTCTTTTTGTAACTAGATCCAAAACTTCTAGGATGACTTGATACTGCTCGTCTTTCCCTTGGACCAAGACTTTGAAATCTTATTCTGCAGCTTTCAGATCACCTTCCCAACTCAGACAAATATCTCATCTGTTCCAGTGAGAAGGTGCTAACACTCGTCTTCTCAAACCTTAGAAATAGATACACATCTGCAGCACAAATATCTGCACATGAGGAATCCACGTGAACTTGAGAGGAAAGGAATGAAAAGGCTGAATTATAAGTGAGGTAAAGCTGTTGTATGTGCTGCACAAATGGGCTTTGCCAGTAGACCAAGGCAACCTGTGTTGTTCACCTGGTAAAAAGGGGTGTGTGTGTGTGCAGAATGTCAATTACAAATCAACAACAAAATATGCAGAATTCCTAAAATATAAATTTTGTTAATATGGAAGACCTTGTCAGAACTTTTTTAAACTCCTTACAATTGACTCCACTCCACAAGACACCACTGAAGATTTCTTAACTAATATAACAGACTAGTTATTACTTCTCTCCAAAACAATCTCCTATTGGTTGTGCCTTATTCCTGACTACAACCAAAATTATGCTGATGTAGTTGTTAAAATGTTGAAATTGGTCTCCCTGCTCCTCCAGTGTAAGGCTGGCCAGGAGAGAAGGATTCTTGATGATACCTTAGGAGAACTGTGAGGTGAATTTGAACTGAAGTAGCTAATTTGTGGCCATACCTGCTAATAATAGCAAAAGTGTGTGTTTATTACAAACATTTAAACTTCAAGGGCAAACATTCACAAAGGTGAGAGTCAATAATGCCTTAATAAAGCTGGACAGCAAAAAGACATAAATGAATATTAATTTTTTTTAAAAAAGGGAAAAGACCAAAGTTATACTGATGCAGATAGAAAAAGAAACATAGCAATTGAAAAAATCATTAGGATAAAAAGTGCAGCAGTTTAATGAGATTGATTTGCTTTTTGAAAGTCAGTAATAAAAGACACTGCCTCGAAAAGGAAGGACAGGTCCATTGAAAGGCAAATGCTCATTACTTTTATTTGTAAAACCCTGCAAAATAATGAGGAAAAGTTGAAAGCTACTTTAAGGGAATGTGGCATGTCCTAGGCATTAAATGAAAATAAAGACCAAACAGCAGCATTCATTAAGACTTTTAGAGAGACGAGAGATGTATTAAATATCTCTTGGAAAGAGGACAGTGATTTTATAGATCCTCCTTTAAATTTAGACCTTTGGTATTTTGAAATATTGAATACACCATCAGGAAAGGTTAGAAGCAATGTGCCAGCTTCACTGATATCACCCATTTCTATGTGATCAAGCCAGTAACAGATTGGACACAGATTGATCAGGATAAATTTGTATGGAGTTCAGCTCTCCCTGGAAGAAAGCATTACATGAAATTAAACATGGTTTCCTGGTATTACAAGAAAATGATGAAAACAGCACAGAAAAACAGAGAAATGCTTTGAGGCAGGGAGAATTTGTAAATGAAGGAACTTTTAAAGAAAGTCATAAAAACTGCCCTAACACTGAACCTTTTGACCACACCCTGCTCCCAACAGGAGGGCACTTCTGTATCGATTGCTGTAGGACAGCTGAACATGCACCTATCATTATTCCCCATGAAATCATCCAAGCTCTTATTAATGCCAGCAAAGGAGACATGAGGACATGACATGCTCCTTCTTGTATTATCCTCCTCTCAGAGCACAGTGGGGATTTGGACTGAGAGTTTAGTTCGGTGCCAGCTTGCACACAGCTCTCCCTAATAACCACCCAAGTGACCAGAGCATCCCAGGACGGTGCCTTTTTGATTATAAAAGATGCTTTTCTGAAGACAAAAGAACCACCACCACCCACCCATCCTCAAATCCAAAACAGACTAAAACCTTGGAAAATTTACAATAAAATAAAACCATAACTAATTTCAAACAGATCAGTGCTCTATCTTTTCAACTTTTGTCTAGCCACACTTCACCTTAACTTCTATATTACATTTTAATTTGCACCACTATAATTTCCTATCTGAAAAAAGATGCCAAAAGAATTCAGAAAGATGTTCCTTTACCCAATGCACTGACTGTGTTTATTTACATTTTTGGAGTGGTAGAATAATTTGTGTGACAGCTATTAAGATATTCTACGGGCAATTTATAATCCTGTATTTTCATGGCATATATAAGAAACATCACCATGAGAGAAGGCTAATTTTTTTTAACCGTGTGGATTTTTAGTTCGGGGGACAACAACTTTACTTTTTAAAATCTCAGATTAAGACATCTGCAGACCTCAAAAAAAGGAGAGAAGCCTCAAAACTTCTGCTTCTCTGTGGTAGATGTTGAGAACCATCATATTCACACAGCAGTCACAAGTGTGAAGACCTGTTCCTCAGGCACAGCATACACAAAATAGCATTTTAGCTGATTGAACTGAAGAGTACACAGGCTCCCTCAATATGCCTCTTTCTTGAGCCACAGAATTTACTGCATGTTACAACAGCTAACAAAATTTTAAATTGTGGTTTCACTGAAATGTACAGCTAACCAACAATTCTGCCATAAGAAAAACTGATTACATAAAGCCATAAAGCAGTGCAGCATAACTGTATATGTATTTAAGAAATTGAGAAGTAATTTGGAAATCTCACCAAGACCTTGATGGAATTAGGAGAAAACTGTACAAACTGAGGAGCCAGCACTGAGACTGGAACAGTCTCCAGAAGGAAGGCAGTCTGTAGGATTGGCTTTGTAAGGCAATGCTCATCCATAACTCAGGGAATGTTTCTGGTGAGCCTCTTGGGGCAGAGACAGATCCATCCACCCTGCAGGCTAAAAGTCTTAAGTTTCACACACTGCTCACAATAACCATAAAAGACACTGTTTAAAAAATAAATTAAAAAAAGCGCAGTTGTATTTTCCCACCTCATAGAGTCCTTCAGTATCCCCCACAGTTCTGAATGCATGGAAGAAATGGTAGTTTCCTACAGCAGAAAAGCAGTTACAGTAACATTACAGGTTAAATTAATGTAACATGAATTACTCCTTAACTAGATGCTAAGGTTACCCTGCAGCCCCAGGAGAGGTTGGCAACACCTGTGCAAGTTAAACATCAGAACTTGGATAAAGCCAGCATATGTTTGGTCCCTAGAAGAAAGAGTCACTTTTAAAAAAATGTAACTGCTCTTGCTTGACTGTGGTGGGTCTTTTTGATGCTTGTAAACAGAACATGAAAAATACTCCAGCAATGGAAATCTCCTGAAGGTGAAAACCACTGCTATACTAAACTCGTGTTTTCTGTGTGGCACTTTGGCTGATGTTTGTAACAAGATACTGTGAAAATACAAGTGAACTTGACCTTACCCTCATCTTTGGACTCGCAAAATGATCTCTGCTGGAAACTTCCTCACATTTCCTTTCATGTGCCAGATCAAGACTGAGACCAATCAGATAAAGCAGCGTGTCTTGAAAGCTTGACTTGCAGTTGTCCAGACAGTTAACCTTAGCCACAGAAAAAAAAAAAAAAAAACAACAATCAAACGATCTGTTTTCTTTGCAGCCTTACAACCACTGCATCACATGATGTGACACTAATTTCCCAACAGTGTATACTTTGAAGCTGACAAGTGTTAAGATGTGATTAAAAATTCCAGATGAATGTAAGTACCTGACACTCAGATGTGCTCCTCAGTTGCATTGTTGATCACAGGAAAACAGCCAGGAATCCACTTGCCCATTTATGTACGAGGAAGGTGCTGCAGAGACCTAATTACAGGGTGCCTAAGATAACTTCCTCAGCAGATACAGAGCTGACTCACAATCAGCCTAAATTAAACACAATTAGTTATTATTTTACCATTAGGATCAAGGATAATACAGCAGATTAAAAAAAACACCGAACAGATAAAACTCCCAAACAAACCCAAACAACCAAACCCCCCAAAATCACCATGGGAAACTCTGCATACCTGCTTCCAAAAACTCACAAGTCTGTTGTGATCTGTTATATCACCTGGTTCAGAAAAATAGTTGGTTTAGCGATTAATTAAAACATTTATCCATGAAACAGTTTACCAAGAATGCACTAATTGTAACAAATAAATAAAGTGTAATTGGATAACTTCAGTACCTGCAGGGGAAATTGTGACTTTTCAAGAAACATGTCAGACAAAAATGACAGCTCCTTACAGACAGTATGTCCTTGAAAACTAAACTGCAGCTGATTGTAAATGCTATGAATATGCACTTACAATTAAACAAATATGTGGTGTCTTATTAGTAGGACATAAGATTGAGCTATTTAAGCTTGTTTGATGAATCACTCATTCCAAAAGCTTTTTAGAGTAATGGGTGCATTTTTAAGTAAAATGCAGCTAAACTGTAGAGGTTATTAAATTGTAATAAAAAGATATTCTAAACATTAAATACCAAGTGAACACACTAAGAAGGAACACTACAGACGATTTAAATCAAGAACTAAAAGCTAGGAAGTGAATAGAAAAATTCAAAACATTTTCAATAATAGTTACAGCAAATACTCAAAACAGTTGTTTAGTCTAGATTAAATCCTTATTTGGGACATATGAGACTGAAAATGCCTTCTGATGTTCATGTGTTGGCTTTTTTTCATGGAGGAACAGGAGGAATGTGGCAGAGGAACACTGACATTTTGCTCTCAAACACTTATTTGTATGAGTAATTTTACCACATGAAGACTCCTGGTGAGTTTACCAGGACTACTTGTGTAAGGAGTTCCTCATGGGCATGATTATTCACAGAATCTAAGCCATTAAAGGCTATTAACTCTCCTCTCTGGTAATAACATTATTTACATATTTCTTCTCAATGAACAGGCCCAGTCATAAAGATTAAAGAAGGAAAAGATTTCACTGGACAATACATTTCTCAAAAGTTATTTAAATTTTAGGTGGCCAAAACTGCTATCAGTCAAGGAGTTGGCTAAAAGAAGTCAGAAGTTTGGAAGTCACTTTCTTTTATTTCACTTTTTTTTTTTTTTTTTAAATTGTCCCAAAAGAGAGAGAGGGGGGGGGAAAATCCCTGACACTGCAAATACCTGTAAATTGTGAACACTCTCCTTTGATTCTTCTGCAGGAGTTTCAAGTGTAAAACAAGACCTTTTCCCTTTCCCACACTGGGAGAAGTGACAGAAAAATGTTACAAAACAGACTCCTCTCCCTTGTTTTGACTTACAAAAGTCCACATTAATTTTGATGAGAACAGGAGCTAAACAGTACAACACTTTACCCTCAAATTTGTAGAAAATAGCAGTCCCTTTTCACTGTCATAACAATTTTTCCAAGTCACACTAAACATCCACGGAGATGGGGACACAGGTTTCTCTACAGAGGATCTCCGTGCAGCGTGTGTGCAGCGCCCCAGTAAATTCCAGGATGCTCATACAGCAATGGAGAAAAAAACCCTTGTAATCACAGAGCCTCAGGGCTCTCTGTGTATTAAACACATCAGGTCTCCTCTGTGGAAAGTATTTTCCCTTCCCCACACCTTTTCCCTTTTAAGTTGGAGGAAGTCAGTGTTGGCATTGAATGCTTCCTTGGATTCCAGTTTCCCCGTGCAACCACAACTGTTTTTAAACAGTGATGATGGCCTGGCACTCCAGTAGTGAGGTCAGTACGGACTCACAGTTATTCTATTTGCACATCCACCTACAGTAACTTCTCTTTCCTTTGTGCACAGTTTCTTTTTGCCACTGATAGTTGCCTTCCCCAAGAGCAATGAGTTTTAAGATACATGGTTATACCCATTCAAAAACTACTTGCAACAAGAAATTAATATCTTGTTAGAAACACGACACTAAAACGGTGGCATTATAATCACGGAAAGATTTAATCGGACATGATTACAGTAATTTATATCTCGATGTGATTACAGTAATTTGTATCTATTAAAATTAACACAAAATTTAAATCTCTTGCCATGTTAATTTTTCAAAGGAAATGATATACTTCAACTTAATGATGTGAAATTCCCCCCAAACATGTTATGTATTTCTTTTCAATTTTGTTGCACAACTATAATACAACCACAAAACAAAAAGTACGAGATACAAAAACATTAAGTTACCTAAATGTGATCAGAATAAAGGGTATTTCTAGCAATGTTGGTGAATACTTTTTTTGAAGGATCTTCTGCATAACTGTTCTCATCCCTTGACTTCACCTGTTATAAATATAGCGTTAAAGGAACATATCAATATATCTTCAATCCAAGTCACATTTTGCTTGTATGTCATTCAGACCCATCCACATTTCCAAACTACTGGGGAGAGAGGATTTATGAAGAATAAATTTATTGAGCAATTAAGATGAATGCCCAGAGTGGAATCTTGCTAGGACAATAATAGATAAGTAATAACAGATAAGTAATCCTCGCACTTTATGTGTTCAATGGAATTTCAACACAAGAATCAATCACTTCAGCAGCAGCTACTGGACGTGGTATTGCTGTTTTACAGCTGGGAGAGTCAAGAGGAAACAGCAGAAGTATTTGGAAGAAGGATGAAATAGCTACAAGGATAAGAGTAAGCACAGTTTTTCAGACAATAAAGCGAAACTCTCAACAGGTATGTTTTCCTTTTTTTCTCTCATATCTCCCTGTGATATGAGGGGTCTCCAAACTGCTGTGTAACTGTTCAAAAACTGGGAAAAAGCTGGTGTTCACCACCTGTTCAGACTACTAACTTTTCACTCACTAGCTGATGTCCAGCTGTTAATGCTGGCCAAGAGCTTTCTCCTGGATTTGGATTCTGATTCCTACCTTTAGAGAAGGATGTGTAAGCAGTGGCAAGCACTTGGGTTAGATGATGAGGGTAATGAAGGAAAATAACTAACAAACCCCAGAAGCAAGTTAGATGAAAAGGTCACAGACAAAAAAGTGCCAAAGTAAAGTGAATTTGGCAGATGAGAAAAGAGAGAAGAGGAAAAATAGCATCAAATTCAAATTATCCCTTGTTATCACTGCCTAGAGCAATCCCTTCCTGCCTAGGGCACACAATCAAATGCTATTGATCTTTCCTAACTTCTAGCAGATTTCAGAGAGAGAATCAAATTTCAAGAAAACAGATCAGGCCCCAGAACCATGATACATATTTCTGTCTCCTTTCCCTGTTAGGTCTTTGAATTTCCTCAGCAGGACTGAATTCCATCAATTTCCCATTAATCATCATTTTAATGTTTTACAGTAGCAAGCTTGAGCTAGCAGCACTTTTGCTTGTATCTTAAACTGGCAGAGTTCCAAAATGTTGAGCCATAATTTCACAAAATAGGTTGGGGACACACTAAATTTGTATCTACGGTTGGCAGCAGTTTATAGCAATGAGGCACTGTGTCAGGATGCTAAAATAGTTCTTAAAAATCCAGGAGAGTGCCCTGTACAGCACACCTTTCAGTAACCCACGTAACCCAGTGTAACGCTGTTACACTGCTGTCTCCTGAGAACGAAACAACTGAGCTTTGTTATAGGCTGTCTTAAGTATGAGTCATGAATGTGTGTATTTTTAACTTAAAAGCTAGATCAGAAGGACTATTTGCTTCCAGATACATCATTTAAATAAATGTACATAGCTGCTAAAACCAATTACAGAAATTATGTAGGACATACAAGAAAGAAAGGGCAAAAGTTAGTTTACATTAAAATTCATGACAAATTGTCTGTTGTTTTAATTTTACAGAAATAAGGTTCTTCATTTGTCAATTTGATGAAATACATGTTTTAAAAAGTCCAGTCCTACCAGATATTGTTTTTACCTGACTCACTTTGTAATGTTCACACAAAAGACATATGTGGTTTATTTAATTATTTTTGTAAGCTTTTAAGGATTTCAGAAAATCCTTTAATAAATTGTTAAACAAGTCAACTTAACCCCTTTAGAAGAAACAGCAGATATGTATTCATCAATTACCAGATGTTGGTTTAAAACCCAGTATATCTCCAGCTTTCTTTGCAAAGAATGTCCGTGTTATTTAGCTGTGTTTCCAGACGCCTGGCTTCCCCTAATTCATCTTAGAATCTCTTGCTACTCTGTCTACATTATGTATGAAGGTAAAACCTTCGCTGAAGAAGAGACTTTGATTTCTTATAAATGTACACAATAACTAGAAGAAAGGGGACCTAAACTAATAACAGAAGATTTAATCACAGTAAATCAAGTAAATATTATGAAACACATTTTACAACTAGGTAAACTGAACTGAACTGAGCAAGGTGGTGGAACAATATAACAGCACACTTGGAAATCAAAGCAAGAAATCCTATCACAGTATTTATTTTCACTAAGCCCACCAGATACAAGCAGCACACATACACCACACTCCCTGGATGCCCTTCCCCACGCAGCAGATGTTTCTGAGAGGGAAAGGCTCGTTGCCCTCCAGAGCATGATTTGTTGCTTAATGTCAGCTGCCAACAAAAAGCCACCTCCCTTGCTGGAAATGATGAACATGCAACAGAAGAGGGGGCTATATAAACTACAGACTCACCTCTCCCCACCATCCCAGTCTTTTTAAAGAAGAAAATGTTGCATTACCTTTTTGAAATTCAGATGAAAGTACGTGCCTGTATGGTGAGAAATAACCCCATCAAAGAGGCTGCTTTGGCTGTTTTTCTATTTTGTCATCTGCTCAGCTATGAAATGGCCATGCTATGGTATGCTGCAGAATTTTAGTCTTCAAAACAAACAAGTACAAGAAGCCTGTAATACTGGGATAAGTATTTTCTTTCCTTTTATTTTTTTTAAATAACTGATCACTGCTAATTCTTGAAGTAGCAGTATATACCATGAGATGAGAAAGTGACCCTGAGATTAGCTCAGCTGGTTGGAGCACGGTGCTAAAAACACCAAGTTCATAGGTTCAATCCCTGTTTGGGCTCTTAGCTTCAAGAGTTGGACTCGATGACCCTTGTGGGTCCCTTCTAACTCAGAATATTCTGTGATTCTGTATCTTCCCAAATTACCTCTAGCTTTGTATTTTTCAAGATACCTTTAGTTCCCAGCTCTCTAAACTCTTCTGTGCTGCATCACTTACAAATTCCTCCTAAAGGTCATACTACAACTGTTTTCTTCTCCCACTTACACCACGAGACCAGTCAATGTTAATAGCCTCACAATACTAATGACTGTGAAAGGTTCACAGTTTGTCCCTATGAGAGTTACTGACTAAATAATGACAAAGACAGAAAAAATTTCCATGATGTTACCCTCCCTTTACCCAAAGAAAGCCACATCAGAAGGAAGGAAGGAAGACTTCTTGACTTGATACATAAAGGAATGCATTTAAATTAAAACCTGATTATTGTCATAATGAATTTGCACTTAGGAAACCCAATGATTAACTGAAGAGAAAGTCAAAAGAAATGAAGCATGGCCTACAACGGTTGTTGAGGCAGCATTATTTATTTGACTAAAAATGCAGATATCTCTATGTAAAACTGCTGTAGGTTTTGTTTTTCTTGGTTGTATTTGTTTTGTGTTTTAAATTTTCAAAATACTTGACTTCATGAATTGTGAAATCTAATTTCAGTGCCAATTACTTTCTGTAGCTTAATGAAAAAATATATTCATAATAATGTAGATTTCATGTGTTTAATTTCTTTTGAATATCTAATGAGGAAAATGCAGACAAAAAATGACTGTGCTTCTGCACATTGAATGGAAATCAACTAATGTTATTGTAACAGAATTTCGTGCTGTACAGATTTCATCAACATTTCTAATCTATCTGCAACTTCCTGAGCAGGTGGAATGTGTTTGAAATAGGAACAGTTCTAGCTTTGCAGTGCTATTTCTATAAATATGAAATTCAGGTATTTCTCTAGTAATTTGCAGGTGCCTGTATCACCACCAGTGCCGCCACTAACATTTTGACTAAAACAATAATATATTTGTCAGTGTTGTGTCAATATTATCTTTTATTAAAATCGTATTAGCCATTCATTTGTTCACTGTTCATTTGGGAATGTTTTTTTTTAATATTCTGCATTTTAATTTTTTTAAAACAGCCTATGCCTGGACATTTCTATTATAAATTGCTTTTCCAGTCAGGCTGACTAATATTTCTCACTGTCACTGCAAGTGAGAAATAGGAACTCAAATCAGAACTGAGTCTCTAGAAAGATGAAATGATCTAAAGAGAAGTAGCAAAAGTCTGGAGGTGAAAAATAAGTGGCATGAAAACTTCTGGGCTGTATATAAAATATACTGAAAGAGTTAAATAGCAAAGAAATTTCTAGTTGCTGTGACAACACACCATCATCATGACATAATTTTCGCCCAGATAATTGTTTTCTTTAATGAAATCATGAACAGTTATTATGGTTTTCTTACTTCCTACCTTTATACTAAAGAACATATTACAATACACTAACATATCTACATTTTATTACATATTATAAACCCCCCAGATTTTGTTGGAAGATGCTGAGAAAAAATACGTCGCAAGAAAGAAGAGAAGACTGGAAACAGATCCCACTCTTGTCCCAAGCAACAAAACTGTTTATGAGCCGAGGAAGTCATTCACATTGAGACAGACCATGCTTTCACCTAAAATGTTGCAGTGTTGGTGGTGATTTAATGCTTCTAGCCTCGAGAGAGCTAGCCTAGCTCAGCAATGTGCTGCTTAAAAAGAAAACCACAGCCCAGATTGAAGACGTTTCATAGAAGTCTCATGGAAACCACGCAGCAGCCAAGACTCTGAGAAGGCTTTCTTCACTACTGTCATCATGGGACTATTCATTTTTGGGTAGATGGGTATGACACTGTCTTAACCATTACAGTCTGGGAAGGAGGAGAAAAAAGCAAGATACTCTAAACACCAAGATTTGTGGGGTGAAAAAGCAACAACTCAATGTTGCTCAAATGTTAGCACAGATTTTTTTGTGTCAGGTGTGATGATAGTTGCAGAGAAGTCAGAAAAAGCACTAAGCTAGAGCTGCAGTGATAGTGGTCAGATATCACTCCTGTCATTTCTTATGATGTAAGCTGTCAGACATTTTTCTCTAAAAACATGAAATACTACACCCCTTAGCTATATTTTTTACTATGTATGCTGCCTTGTATATAAGGCTCAAGGCCTACTATATTTTTGTATCAAACATTCTAATGTTTTAAACCTGCAGTCAAGGGTCTACAAGATGAATACCAGAATTTTAACATAAATGAGAAGACCTTGATTCATTAGTATTTTATCATTAAATAAAAAGGGGCTCAAGATTTTTAAAAATAAAAATTAACAAAACAGTGGCAAAGAAAAATTCATCGACAATGTACTTCTGAATTTGGAAAGCCTAGAAAAGTCAGTAAGTACCCTTTTTCCTGTCCCTGCCACTAAGGGTTGCTCCAGACATTTGTCACGTGTAGAGTAAAGGCCCTCTTTCAATGGGTCAGTGTTCATGGACTTCCACATGCTCTTCCAGATTCTCTTTTCACATGTTAATATTTTCTTTCACTAACTTGGAAAGTGGAGCCTCATTCTACCCTGAAAGATGAAGAGAACAAAGGTACCCTGTTCACACGTCACATCTCAGCAACTCCCGTGGATGCTGTGGTTTGGACTTCTGTGGTGAAACCAGGAACAATGTGTGGGCAGAATTTGGTTTCCTTGTTTGTATGCTGAAAAGAAATTGCTCTTCTCTGCAACAAACAGGACTGGTATAATTTTAATGTGAACAAGCAATCTTAGGAACTCCAGACAACCTGAGAAGCCTGCTAACATCTCTGTGAAATCCTATGATGACAAAAATTAAATTCAGTGGCCTATGAAGGTACAGGGGAGAAACTAAGTAATAAAGCCCTAACTTTGTCCTCCTTGTCTTTTACTGTCAGTGTCTTTTAGGGCATTTTTTCCATCTGCTTGAAAAGAATTCTTCAATATCAATGAATGTATTACAGTTCAAGAATAGTTATTTTTCAGTTAAAGTCTCATTAATGTTATATAATTACAATACAATCCTCTGATTTCCATCACCCCTGCTGAAAGGGCAATAAAAAGCATGTTGCAAGATAATGAAACAAATGTATCTCACAAAAAAAAAAAAGAGTAGAGATTCACAAGTTTAATACTATTATTTCCTCCTCGGCAATGACTGTCCTCCTCCTTTTTAATAAAAAGCAGAAGTGTTATAAAATATATATGGAAAAAATCATCACTGCCAGATGAAAAGGATTTCGGGTAAGTAGCACTCCCAGTTTCGCAACTTGTAAAGGCACAGAGTCTTTTGAAGCTGGAGACCCACACAGACAACAAGCTGCTTTCAAGTGCCAGCATTAGCCAATCTCTTCACTCCCTGGCTGCCCTTTCTGGGGCTATTTCTACAAATACAACAAGATGTTAGATTGACAAGGTCACCATGCAGAATGCATCAGGTCCTGACATCTACTAGGAGAATCATTTGGCCACAAACTTTCATCATTTCAGATGTTTTGACCATTAAGTCATGGGCAGCATCACCCTGGGAGTCCTATTTATAGCTCCTGTGCTTCACTGTAGGGTCTTGAATTAAAGGTAAAAGATTACTTCAGTTCTTTTATACACAGTAGAAAACTTGTTGAAATAAAGTCAGTTCAGCTGAATTTTCAGAGTAAAAAGAAATCAAACATTCATAGTGCTGCCTTTGAACAGTGAAAGGAACTTTTACTCTTTTTATAAATATCATATTTTATATGAGGTTTATAAATATACTTGGCAAAGAAGTTTCATCCAAATGTTAGCAATTTCATATCTTTCATTTACAGGATATTGACCCAGTTGATTTCTAATTAATTGCAGACCTTTTTCTCATTAGCTTATCGATTGAAGAGTCTGCAATACATTCCTGACTGCATTATAAATTACAGCCGTGGTTCCAGGGTACATTTGGTTGCATTTAATTCCAGTTGTCTACATTTTTCTCATTGTAGGAGTTACCTGCTCTACATCTTGCTAAACTATATCCCTTAGAATAGAGAACTACAGGTCCTTTGTTACTGTAGATCCACTTCTATTAGTAATAAGTCCACTTTTCTGCTCATTCAGATTTAAGAATGCAACAGTGAAACCCAAAAATGCCCTCAAAAAAGGCCTCAGTCAAAACTCATGACACCTGTCAGAAGTTTTCCATTGATTTCAGGGAGCTTTGGATCAATCTCCCAAGTGAGTAGGTTGTTGCAAAAGCAGGCTTGAAGATGATACTTTTTTAAAAAAAACCCACACCTTCAAATCAAATCATTATTTAGAAAAATCTTTTACTGGAAGCCCAGTAAACCTAGCAACACTATAAACCTTAAATAAAAGCAAAAAGTCCAGGAAAGGTGTAAATTCCAGATACATTCAAAGAGATGAAGGCATTAGGAAATAGCATTTGTAAAAGCTTGTTTTTCAGTAAAGATAATTTCTCTTATTAAAAATCCCAACTGAATAAACACTTTGTTTAAAGAGCACTTACCAGACTTCACAACAGTGGAGTTCAGTAATATGCATTAAAGTTTGCATGTAATCACATCCTGGACCATCTTTAGTACCTATAAAAAAAAAAAAAAAATTAATTCAAAGGAAAATAATTTAGTCTAATTTTATCTAGGTTGTGGCAGAAGAGAACAGTATCACACCCTAAATTTCATTTGAAGACCAAGCAAAGAACAGCTCCCATTGCAAAAATTAGAGTAATTTCTTCTTCTATTCCAGAAGGTGCAGTTCTGAATATTGGTTCCAGGCACAAATGTGTGTCCTGAGCAGCACCTTCATCAAGTACAGTCTCAGCAGCCCCTAATTCCATCTTAACGACTTAGAGTTTAAGCTGCTTTCCCCAAAATGCATCTCCTTGGCACTACAAACACAACATTCTGAAAATGAAGGAAATTCTCCTTTTCTTAAGTGCCTAAATTACTGACATGTCCAAGTCATTACCAAGAGGAAACATTTCTTAGAACACTGGAATTATGATCCATGCTGGCAAGCACTGAAACACTGCATTTCCACCAAAATGGAAAGGCCAGCCACATTTTAGAAGTCCATCTTCTGTCTCTTAATCTTCACAGCAGGATTTCTACTAAAAATGCAACTATGGGGGAAAAACTGCTGTCTTGATTTTACATAAAGGTTTTCCAACAAATGAGATAGAATTAAACTACAGAGGATAAATCCATTCCAGCTGAAAAAAAGCCTGCCTAAGAAAGCATATGCTTCTGTGCCAGCATAGGCCAAACCAGTTGCTAAAACACAAGACAGTTCAACACTAGAGAGTTGGTTTACCACATTTCTTTCAGAGTTCTTGCCAATAGAGTAGTATCATTTTTTAGGCTCAGTTACTTCCTGGGTAGCAGAGCTACATTCATGAGCTCTGTTCAGCCTGGGCTGAAGTCATGCTAGCAAGGCAGTATTGCATGAGGAGGGTGAGATCTCCCATGTGCAAATTCCTTTTGAACTGGCACAATTGCACTTGCACCACGAGCATAAGTCAGGCCTATCTGTTGCTCACTCCTGCCAAGCAAGCACATGTAGCTTAACCAGAAAAATTGCATCTGCTCCAAGGGCTTCTCCTCACACAAATCTGCCTGACAGGGATCAAACTCCTCATCAAACCTGGCTTGACACAGCCCTGCCAGCAAACATCTGTAGCAGAGACATGGCCTGAAAGCCACTGCTTTAAAGGGAAAGGCCACCAGCTGAGCCTTGCTTTCTCTTTGATCTTCTTGAATGTTTATATCAAAGCAATCTGAAGGGCCTCAGCTGAAGGGGTTGTTGCTGCACCGAAAAGGCAAAAACAGAAACACAAGATGGGGTGAGGTATGCTGTACACACAAACAGCAACTCCCACATCCAACCCCCCCAAAAAAGGGCCCTCAAAATGGGGTCTTGTCAGTACTAACTTTATTGTGGATGCCTGTAACTGGCCATGTAAAGACCTACCAGGCTGCTTATATAAGTCCCAAAATGTCCGAATGCATCTGGCCAGGGATTATGTGTCCATATGTGCAACCAAATCATTAATTAAATAATTTGTTTCTCCTGTGCCACTCATCAAATTCCTCTCAGAACGGTATCAGTTAGAATGTTTGCACAGATGGTGGCTTCCAACAGCAAAGACTAAATACCATGTACTCAAGACACGCAATGTAAAACTACCATGACAGTGTGTTATTTCAATCTATGCACATAATTGTTTCAAGCTCTTGAAAAATGCTACTGTTTAAACTATAATTTATGAATGGTCTCAGAGTAATCAGTGACTGCAGCCAGCATAAAGCCATTTATCAGCCTGAATCCATTCACCCTGTTTCGACAGAGGCTAATGTGCTCTGCGATGGGCTGGTGGACAGCCTCTCTGTTCCCGGGTGGAAATTCCAACCGCTCACACGTCTGCTCGTTTTCCAGTGCACTAGCTGAGATCAGACAAAGATACGCTGAGACGTGTTCTCACACAGCCTAAAGCAACCCGAAATAAGGGTTCTGAATATGCGCGAGCGTACGCTCGTTATCACACGGCAATTTCTCTTTACCTACAGACCCTTGTCCCTTTCTCCAAGGCAAGCCAGCCAACCCCCCAAAGGGATAGTGACCTTAACCCACATTAATTTGACAGAGCTACCATCCCTGCTGTTGTTCCCTGGAGGAAACAGACAGTACTGACCACAGTTCCTCAGGGGATGGCTGGTGTCTCAGTAGTGTCCTTGGAAAGCAAAACATTACAACTGCCAAAATAGTGAAAAAAGGGTCTTCTGGAAAATCAAAGAGCAGACTGATTGGGTAATTTCTCTTCCCCTCCACAACACACAGAAGGACGAGACGAACTCCAACTATTTCCCTGGGGGAGGGTAGAAACTTATAATCCTTTAAAGCAAATACTTAGAAAAACAGAAATACCCAAAGGAGTTCTCTTGTACACATTTATTAGCAAGACTAATCTTGGTTTCCCTGATTATGCTTTCGAAGACTAAGGAAGTGGGTTTAGTTTTCTTGGTAGCCCCATTGAACACTGCCAAGATGAGGAACAAGTGAAAAAGGCCATTTTAATACCTAAGTGAATGGCAGAGGCAGACTACCAAAAAGTAAGGCAGACATGATGTAAAATTAAATGTGCTGGAGAGAGTTAATTCTCCTAGTAAACTAAAATAGAAGGCTGGTCCATATCTAACTCTGAATGATTTTCCTTCTGATATATCCTCTGTTGCCTTCCTTCTTTGTTCCTCACCAGTCTAGTATTGTCCCTGTCCCTACTCTTGGCTGTTCCCATTTAGCCATACCTGCCTCTGAAGCACAGATACACTCCTTCATATCTGTACACACAAACACCTCTCAGAAAACAGAGCTGAAGGTCTCCTCTGCTGGCAACCACTCACCTTGCTCTGATCCATTGCCTCATGCTTGTTCCCAAAACCACTTTCTTCAAAGTGAGTTGGTGATGTGGACTTATGCATATTAGAGAAGCTAAACCAGGCTTATATAGTTCTTGACATCTGAGCTTTAATAAATTACTAGATTGACAGAATCACAGAATATTCTGAGTTGGAAGGGACCCACAAGGATCGAATCCAACTCCTAAGTGAATGGCCTATACAGGGATTAAACCCACAGCCTTGGCGCTATTAACATCATGCTCTAACCAACTGAGCTGATCTCAGGGTACTAGAGAGTAACTGAACTCATGCTTGAGAGTGAAATGTTCTAATTAGATAGCTCATATATGGTTATTTTTGTAATGAACTTTTTATTTACAGCACCCCTACTGAAATCTTCCATGCTGCACTCCTGTGTACAAATAGCAAATATATTTCTTCACTTACTGTCTCCAGCAGACAAGCTGGCTTCCAGTCGGCAGCATTAAGCCAGGCTTCTCAGTGGTGTAACAGAGTATTAAGATATAATAAGAGGTAACAGTGGTATTAAGATAAAATCCCAGTTGCATGGGTTTTGGTTTACAGATACCCTTTACCAGGTGAGGGGAAGAAGGAATTAGACTTAGTTTCAAGTGACATAAATTGAAAGGATTGCAAACACAGCGTGTTGGGTCAAATATACAATTACTAACTAGAAGTGCTTATACCTTTTGTGTGTTCACAAAATCAGTCTCAGGGACTGTTTCAGTGGCAACAGTATTATTTATGCAGAGAGTGCACCACAAAGGATACTGTTATACTGCCTAGTTTTGAGGAAAGAGAGCCTCGAAAAAGGCTGGAGGTGAAGAATCTGTTTACAGATGGCTTACAGCAACATATCTTGTGCTGGTTAATCACAAAAGCATAAACTACATCCTTTAGCAATTCACCTTAATCTAATGGTTTGTCCTAAAATATTTATCGGCTGGGTTTACCTCACCTACAAGAACAAACATTTAAACATATTGCATTGGTTAAAGGGAAAGGATTTTATGCAACATTTTAGTGAAATTCATGTTTCTGGACAAGATGCTTCCATTTGCAGCCATGACCCAAAGATAGTATGATTCAGCATTCCCTAATAAAGTAATTTAATTGGCTTTTGTTCTAATTTGTCATTTTATCAGAGACAGAAGAATCAAACTACAGGGTGGAAAGAAAGAAAAAGCAAAGGAGGGGGAAAAAAGGAAACCCCTTCCACAGAAACAAGCACAGTTTGTTTTGGTTGTATTAACCAAATACTATTAAGAAAGACATATAATTAAGTTATATCCAGTAGAGCTGGAAAGTCAATACTCAGCATTCATATCACCAGTGATACATGCCTTACTTCTCCATTGGATGATTAAATGGGTGTAAATATCCATTGGGATATTTCAGTGTGACATTTCTGCCATGACTTTATGCAAAACACAGAGTATCAGCTCTCAGGAAACATGCCACTTCCTAACTCAAAGGCTTCAAAAAGACTCTATAGCATTCCAGAGAGAGCAGGAATTTCAGTGATAGTTTGAGTATATAGCCTGCTCCATAGGGTTTTCATTCCCTAGGACATATCATGAAAGAGCAGTGTCGAAGCTGTACACACTATGAAAGAGAGAGCTGGTCTGCAAACACAGATTGATTCGTGCCTTCCCTTGCATGTGCCCTGCACTGCTGACCAACTCTGTGCTCAGTGAGAGGAAAATGCAAGTGCCTGAATGTAATCAGATCCTGCTCACTACAGAAGGGGGAAAAAATATAGTGCCAAGGCAGCTGAAGCACAGGGATTTCAGTTCATTAAACTTGTATTATTATATTCTTAAATGATTCCCAGAGAAGTGGAAAATCAAGCAAAATTATGACAGACGAAGCCTGAACACTGCTCAGAAATCTAAGAGTTTAACCACATCTGACCTATTTGGCGTGATTTTTGTGGCAACAGGTATCAATAAGTCATCTTAATGCCAAGAGTGTGTATTTTTTTCAGAGGGGGGGATTAATTACTTGAATCAGATGATGCTTCCATTAAGAAAACCTGTAGTCTATAAAATGATTAATTAATGTGACTCATATCAACAAGCTTGAGAGTCTACATGTCAAAGGCAAACTGATCTCAACTTCCTTTGCTCCTTAATGTATTTATGGTCTTGTGCAGAGGAGGAAAACAGTCAGTAAAGGAGAAAACTATAAATACTTATAGGCAAGAAATTACAGTAATTTATTTTTTACCATGGTGAAATAAGAGTTGCAGCAGTTAATACTGGAATTAGCCCATATGTTTTAAAAGAAAGAAGAAAAAAAGCTTTTCAATCCCCACTTAATCATGAACAAAGCTGACCTTTGGGAGAAAATGATGGGTCCCTTGAAAGGGGACCAAACTGGATTTTTAATCAAAGCACTGTCAGTGGTGTTTTTCATGGTAAACCACTGAGATTAAAAAATAAAGAAATAAATAAAAATCCTACTGTTCCATCATAAGAGCCCTTCTTAGTCAGATATTTTTTTAAATTACTGTCCACATTAGAAGACTTTGCTGATGAATGGAGTAAGAATGATCATGATTTGCTCTGCTACCAAATTCAGTCTCATTGGGATCAGAACACAGTGCACATTGCAGACATTTCTAGACCAAAATCATCCAATGGAGCCTTGATATCCAAGTACATTGTTTGACTCTCCTTGATATTCTCATTTCTTACCACTAGGTCTTTGCAAAACTCCCATAAGAACACAGGACATTGTTGGTTGTGTAGCAGTGATCCATTAGTGGTGCAACTCCCTCTTCACAATCCCTGCCTTGTCACTCTATATATTCCTGAAAAAAATAAACCAGCACAAGAATTTGGAAGCCTAGAGTACAAAACACTACAAGCAAAACATTCACACATACTGTTTAGCCAGGAACAGTGCAGAACACATGAATAAGAAGCATGGTATTAGAGTGGTGACTGCAGCTGAAAAACCTTACCCAACACTCAGCAAAGGAGTGCTGTGTGCACTGCCCAGGGGCTAAAAATTCACAATGGCATCCTCCTCTAGAGCAGAATTTTTCCACAAAGAGATCTGAAAATATTCCCCCATAAGAGCTCTAATCTGAGCCCTGACATGTCAGAAATCTCACCACTATTTGAGGACAATTTGTAGTTGGCAGGACCACGCCTTTACAAGAAGCTGTTAGAATAGACTGTGCTGTGCTGGATTTTGCTATAAAAGCAAGCAAATTTAAAAGCATATCCACAATTGCTATTTGATATTTACAGAGAACCTTTCACCAATTCAAAAAAAATTAATCCTACACAGAACAAAGAGCTTCTATATCAGCTTCACAGAAGCATATGACATGTTCTCATCATGCACATGAACAAACAGGAAAGAACGGATTTATTGTGAAATGGGATTTTTGCTATAAATTAAAAGGCTGTTCCCTTTTATATGTCATGTGTATTTAATTTCACTCCATAGGGTAATCCACTGAGAATTCAGAGAGTGCCAAGACCTACTTTCCCCACTCCTCTTATTTCCTTAGGCAAATATCTAGAATTAGAGACAGAGAAAAGATGAAAAAAGGGAAGGCCAAGGGAAATACAGAGGTCCAAGAAAGAAAGTAAGACCAGTCTAAACAAGGATTTTTCCTGCTCTATGCAAGCAGCACTGATTATTTATAACAGGCAAAGGCATCTGTCTTTGATTATGATTTCATGTATACTGTGGATGGTGGTGAGCTTACTGTGTGCCAGAGAAGACTGTCATCCTGCAGTATGAATTCCAGTGAGAAAAACTAATCTCTCTCTCGGGGAGAGTCTTCTACCTTTGACTAACCGAAGGACAGACGGAAAGAGGTTTTACGCCAAGAAAAACAGAACTGCAAGCTATTACAGAATGTAAGGAAATCAGGTTTAATTTACAAACAAAGACAGAGTCAAAGCACATACGTTTTACAGAAGTATACTTTAAAGTATACTGATCAAAGATATTTCAACCCATTTAAATTTAAAACTGAAGAATCCATATGATGAAAAATATCAACTTTCTTTTCTACAAACCTGTATTTGCTAGGCTACAAATAGCCTTCATTTTGTGTTATTTGAGAAGGATATGCACAGCGGCCTTAGGGAATAAAAGCAGCTTATGGGCCCAAAAAGGCGCTAGGTAAGTACAGCACCAGGATACATGCAAGACACACATAAATCTGAAAAAGGTACTCTATCATCTCTCAACTCATGGCAAGATGCTTCAGAGTCTAACAATCAATTAAAACTGGCATGTAAAACATTAAACCTGCTGAATCTGTGTATTATAATCCCTTTCAATGAAAACCAGAAACAGCTGAACCTCTCCAGCCAAGCCAATTCACAAGAAGTGGGGATAATAGCAGCCAGAAGTACCTCGCTAGCAGAGGATTTTCTCAGACAGGGAAATGGGTGCTATTTTCGTGCTGTCCTTCTTGAAACAGTAGGAAATTACATACTACAGTGACAGCAGTCAGAATCATCTAGATGTGTGACACTTTGCAGCCTGAAAAAGTGCTCTGAGCATTTCTTTCCTTTTCTAGGGCTGAGAGAAGCAGCTTTCAATTAGCCATTCTTGTCCCTCAGGACACCCCATCCCTGTCTGAGATCAAATGAGCAAAGCACCAAAGTCTTCAGGGCTTCCTTCTTCTCACTGCCAGATACATAAGCAATAAGTCTGAGCTGCTCATCTCTACTTGAAGACCAGATCTTCGGCCTCAGTTACAATCTCAGTCTCTTTCCTGCCTTTTAAAAAAGCCACCAACCAACCTAACTGAGCACAGTTAGTGGCACCAATAGTGCCAGAAAGGACATCTGCTGATTTGATGGACAAGCTATGGTTCAGAGTCTGAAATCTGTACAGCTTGTCAAGAGGCAAGGAGCTGACAGCATTTTGTTGACACATTTCTTCAAAGTAATGTTCAGTCTTAGAGATTTGATTTTGAAATATTCTGCATTTAAATGTTGCCAAGTGATAACAACATGTCACAGGCACTGAAACGCCATCTTACCGGTTTCTCATCAGCTTGAACAAACTAGAAGGAAGGAGTCTAGATAATTTTTAATTGTGGTGTCAGGGTAATTATGGAAGTTTATCCACTGGAGCAGAATGCTGTCCAAGAAAAGCTGTTTTACTGATTGAGTAAAACATCTGGTAATATATTATATAAAACCTCTAAAATCACATTAAACTATTTTTCTCATAGTAGCTACTATTTTAAAGCTCCTCATTTCACACACTCCATTAAAAAACAGAACATAAATCCCACATACAATAACAGAACTCCAGTCACTAATCACCACTGGCTTTCTTTAAATAATAGGGCTTCAGGCCTGAGCCTATACTGTTGATGTGACTGGGATTTTTGCCATTTCAGTGCCACTGGAATGGGATCAGACCTGGGGTTGGTTAGTTACACTAATAATGATAATAAATGATAATTTCTAGCAGGCAGCCTAGGTTAGCAGGGAAGGCTGTCACATTCCTTCACAACCTGACGTTGTGCTGAGAAATTACTATCGCTGCACGAGCTGACTGAGGCCAAGTATTATAAAAGAAAATGTCAAACTGAATCCAAACTGTTTTCTTATTCTCCCACTTCACCCCTTCTTTAACAGTGTACTTAACCCCCTCTGATTTTATTTTCAGACCACAGAATTTCCTAGCCCAAACACCCCTGCCATTTCTCAAGCCACTCCCAACATTTCTGTCAACTCTGAAACTGGAGGAGGAAACTGTTTAGGACGTTAATAAGGGACAGGGCATAAATACTGAAGCAAGTATTTATTTATTTATTATCAATGCTTTTAGTGAAGGATGCAACACACCCAGTAGTAACCCCAATTTATCAAGAAAGGTTGTTCAGCATTTTAAGACTATTGGGCCCCTGTAAGTGCCCAAAATGGGACATTCTAAGGCCACAACATTCCTAAGGGCATTTAACTATTTTATAGAATGCCCAATGGCAGTGCATTGAGTTTGCTTTGCACATTCTCAGAGTTTGACTTTATATTACCCTCTTCACTGATTTCTGTGTGAGAGGAGAAACCAAGTGAAGCATCTGTTTCCTTCTTCAACACAAAGTCCCAGCAGGAGGAATACAGCATTCATTTTTTTGGAAGGCCTTAGCTAAAATGTTTTTGCCCTCTGGGTATATAAAAAGATCATTTCTCAAAGGACACAGATAAAATTTCAAAACCAGAAGCATTGCAACAATGAACATCCCCAGCTAGCACAGGAATTCAGATTCTCCCACAGGCTTGCTGTGTGTGGGAAAGCCAGGTACAAATGGAGATTCCTGACCTAAAATCTCTAGCTGAACAACTTAGAGGTTAAATGTCAGTCTCCAGAGAAAGCAAAAGGCTTAACAGTGTTGGACTTAATGCCCAGGCACAATGATAAGGCTACAAAACAACTAAGAAATACTAAGTGACATTATCAAGCGCTCCCCCATTTAACAGAGAGCACCAGGGAAAGTTTCTCAGACTTGTCCTTTTGCCTTGCTAATTCCTTTATTTATTTTGTTCCTTTGCAATATCTTATTTAAACAAGTGTTCAAAACTCGAATGTGTGGTGAGGCAAACGTGGCAAAACCTAGGAAGTTACAAGCTGATATTTGGGAGGATGGGTTAAATGGCCTAACCTTTAGGTCAGGTCCAAGAGTCAGCCCTGGCCTGATCTCTACTCCCTTTCTACCACTGCTTCCAGGCTACACCTGTGGTCATCAGTGCTCAGCACCAGTGTCCACGAGGCAAATTTTGTGACCTGGAATAAAAAACAGGAAAAGCCAACCTCAGGATTATGTCAGGAGATAAAAGTGTTCCCAGCCACCACCAGTCTAATTTGTATCTGAAGCTGTGCCCCCACACTTGCTCTCTGTCTTACTCTGTTCCTGCAGGGTTCTCTGTGCTATGTGGCATCAGTGAAGAGTCTGGTACCCATCCCATCAGCTCCTTATGACTGGTGATCCCACACAGGAAAATCTGCACCTGGCAAGAGAGGTATGGTTGTCTCAATAAATTAGATGCCCCTTCCCCACTTCCCCTGCTCCAGGTTTTTCTCACTCTTAAGTAGAGTTGATTAAGTGAAATTTCTCACTTAAATGCAAAGTCTTTTCTTAGATGCAAATCCATGGATATATTCCACAGGCAAATGTGAAATAAATGTGAATTATGATTCAAAACTAATATTCATTGTTACTCATAAGAACTAATAAAAATCCCACATCCTTATATGATCACTATTTTTATATATTTAAATGAGCAGGAATGTCACCAGACACAATTAGAGTTAATCATTTGATCTGAATTGATGCTTTAGATCACTGTAGCTTTAAGGAGTGTGTTTGCATTTCTGCTCAACTGAACACTTCAGAAAAACTGAAAAAAGTTGCTTGCTATATCAGTCTCACTAGAATGGGAGATACAATGATAAAATTTCCATTATGTTCAGAGTCATCAGCAATCAGTCAACGGGACTGAAGAACAGGGAATTGTGCTTTTAAACATATCTAGGTTATTTTTCTTTGTCTTTAACACAGACTTGGTGCAAGAGAGGTAGGAAAACAATGTGTGGTTTTAGCATCACATACAAACCTGGCTTGAAGTTACAGAAATAAAAAATAAACATCTGGTCACTCAATCAATTTTAAACTAAACAGCCCTGTGACTTTTAAAAATTAATAACAGCATTTAGTAAAATACCATTCAAGTTCGACTATACCGTAACGTTCTAAATTGGGTAAATTTTTATAAAATTGGGTGAATATTTATGTATGACTCATAAAACCCCTGCAAATCACAACTTGCTCCGGAAACAGTGACATAGCGACACCAGGGTTTTGCCTCTGCCATAATGAGCTTTAATTATGTCATTATTTCACACTTGAAGTGATTTCCACATGTTGTTCATGATTGTAGCAGCTATAAGTAGTAACATATGAGGAATGATAAGGTTCCATGCTCAAAACTAGACATCTGCAAGTAGTAGGAACAACAGAAAATCCTTAGGAATCTTGTCAGAGTTGAAACATCATTTTCCTGCAAGGTCATAACAACTATTACCAGGCTCAATCTTGCCCTTTTTGGATATTCTCTTTTAAAAGGATGCACCCCTGCTGAGGCCTGAGCTAGATTAGTTCTCCACACTAAGATATACTGAACTGCTCAGATTTAAATTGGTGTTACTGAAAGCTGGAAGTGTATAGACAGCAGAATCTAATTTGAGGTTTAACAACGAATAGAAAACAAGGAGATGCTTTTCATTGCATTAGGGATATTAAAGACTGAAGATTTACTGCATACACATACTCCCTGCAAATGATCAGTTATTCTACTTAGGTTAAAAAAAATTGCAATTGTCTCTGCAAAACAAATCATTAGATTTGCATACAATCACACTGTGTAGCCACATGAAAATAAACTATATTTTCTGCTTGCATTTCTACTGCAGATTTAATTGATGTAACAGTGCAGAAAACTGAGACAAAATTTTATTTCTTCTGCCTTTTAATTACCATCTGCTAACACAAGATTACATTTCTTAAAGTGACTGGGTCTACCTGCCAGCTGAATTTTTCGCCTGATTTCCTCAAGCTCTGGCAGCTGCCTTCATTATTGGTGAAAATGGCATGGCAAAGCTAGCATGAAAAATGAGGCTAAGCACCTGTCACTTCATTTTTCTGCAAAGAAACAAAGCAAACACATGAAGCTCTATGCTCTGCACCATCTATACTCAGCAACGATTTGCTGCAAATAGAATAAAGCATCAGTTTGTTCTTGCACAAAGGAAGAAGCATGACATATAAAAGCACTTCTAGCAACCTACATATTTATGATAATCAGAAAAGATAAACCTCGGAATAAACAATGCATGGAACTAAAACAAAGAAAGTGTGCTTCTATAAATAGAATCATCTCCTAAATACCAACTATTTGGTGATAAGAGCTTTACTATTGAACTTCACCTAACAAGCCACAGAGTCAAGCCTCTTATTATTTCCTTCTACAGCACAAAGAGCCTCCTATTACAGCGTGAATCAGCCAGGTACTAAGCGCATTAAGCCCATGAGTAATCTCCCTGCAATCACAAGCCTTTGGATGCCTTAAAATTTTCTAGAGTTGAGCCCTTGATCCCTATGAAAGATCTCTAAGACTTGGTGCGTTTCAAGCCAATGCCTGCTGGAAAAGGGTAACCATCACATCAGAACCAGCTGTTTGAGCATCCTTTGAAACCTGTCAGCTTTCATGAGTGGGAGAACTCACCTGAAAAGAACCCAAGAATGGAAACTATGAAGGAGGGCAAAGAAAAAGGCATAAAACCCACATCATAACAGCTTGTTTCTACTGAATTTTCTGCTTCATCACAACGAGTGGTTACATCAGCTGCTCTTTTCTCAAAGCAAAATAACCAGTTCAGGGTGCCTGAAGCAGTGCTGATGTAGTTAAGCTAAAGACAAAGCAAGAGCCTCTATTTCCCTCAAGCTCAGAGTGAGCATTTTGGTTAATTTGCACCAGGTCTCATCTGCACCTTCCCCAGAGTTACAGCAGGGGCTCTGATTGCCTCAGAGGAAAAAGAGTGAATCCGTGAGATAATTCATTTAAATGAGTGCAAAAACAGGGTGAAGGGATATGGGTAGATTCTGCTATGGCCGAGTCACCACCTGTTTTCCCCAATGCGTAGAATATCCAGAATCACCTGCCACCTGGAATAACTTTTACCTCTACTTAAGTATACCAATTGCAAACTGTGATGGCTCTTAAGAAACACACTGCACAGTAAAAAGGAAAATGTAACTACTGAAGTAATGGGAATTTTCTGGCCAAGAGTCACCTCTGTGGTCTACCAATACTGGGAACCAAATTGTGACACAAGAGCTTGCTGATTTAGCTTCGCTTCTGCAATTGTGTTTTCTACATGTTTTTCCCCCACTCCATTCTCTTATTTTGTGCCAAATTTACAGGGAGTGTCTACAGAAGCTTTTGCCAAAGTGTGGCAGGAACTACGAACAATTTTAATGGTCCAGCAGCTGCCTAAAGGAAAGACCTCAAGTTATCACATGCTGAAGTTTGTTTATACAAGGTCACAAAACTACTGTGATGCAAATCTAAGCAAATACTTCTAAAGAACTTTCAAAACATTTTTTTATAATCAGAAAGACCCTCATTGCTCCTATTTTAATCTGTGTTTCAGCATCTTTTTTTTATTATTTATTTTTTTCCCTAGCAGAGGTATGTAAAACAAAGCTTTGTATTCTGGAGATGCTTGGGCTGGTTCCATGAAGTCATCCTCTAATCCAAATGATCCATGAGAAGCCAAATCGCCAACTTTGAACAAAAGTTTGAAGTTACATCTGAAAGGCATCCAAAATATTCATTCTATGAGATTCAGTTTTTGCACAAAACTGAAGTTGTCCTGTTTTCCTTTGGAAATGAACATACATATTTCCAAAAATGGAATTTGTTTCCCTCTGTTTTGCCAAAAGAAAAATTTTAGAAGGAAAAACCATCAAGAGATCTACAATTTTAGTCATGCTGGAATGAACAGAAGAGTTTATGGGATAAATATATACTTTATTTCATCAATATTTATGGATGGATAATTGAAATTTTTTGCATGAGAAACTTTGATGAAATGCACTTGAGCGTCTAGTGGGAAGCAGGAGAAGTCTTATTGGTTTAATTCTTTTTAAAGACACTTCTAAATTTTATGAGACTGAGACTGAAATATCACATCAATTATTTGTGAATTTCTAAAGAAATCCTTAGCAGTATATTTTAGCACTTCCAGCAGTGAAGAGTTCAAATCAGGGTCAGATAACAGTAATGCTATGTGGGCTGCTGTTAACTTCACTTTTATTGCAGTTTCTTATAATTAGTGTGTTAAAATACATGTTCTAATGCCCGCAATGAAAAGAAATAAAATACATCTGTTAGCAAGTGCCAGGCTGCAGTAATCTCATCCAGATTTGCAACATCATATATAGTCGTGTCATGTAACGACCTCGATCATCACGCGTTCCTTACAATAAAAGCAAGACAGGATTTGATCACTGTTTTGGGTGAGAAATTGGCAAATACAGATGTTGCAGGAAACAAAATCGGGAGTTCAGTAGGTGGCAGCCTTCCCTTGGAGTTGGTATGGAACCAAGGCACCACATGCTGTTAAACCCAGAGATGTTCTATGATGAGGTAGATACTAAAGAGAGACCTTTAACTGCACAAGGTCAAAGATCCCAAAGTATCTTTTCCAGAATATTAGTGGCAATCAAGCATCCTGTTAAAGCTTCCCTTTTGGGGGTCGCAGCCCATTCAGATTTCCTTTTGACACTTCGGTAGGGTAAAGGAATTGCGTGGTTTGTGCAGCCCAGTGCTGCAAATAATCACAAGGTTGAGTTTGCTGAGCAGGAGGCACCTGCAGTTGAGGTTGTTCAAACCAGGACAATACCAGCACGTTACTACAAGAGCATTTAACCACTTCCAAAGCTCCAAAGGTTAAAACTTGACTGAAAAATCTTTGTCACAACTGATTACATCTTTTAACTTTTCCCTTATGACGTTACTTATATTAGTTTTAATTATGAAAGGAAAATAAAATCAATCTATTTTTTTAAGAAAACCCACCCCAACCTCTGAAAAGACAGTCCATATTATTTGAAAGATGTAGTAAGTAAATAACACACTTTTCAGAGAAAACTACGAAAACATTTGAACTTGTGTCACCACATACAACAGGGAAGCATTCAGTTAGAAATGCACATGGCTATTCTAATGTACAAGGTGCTCTTACACATTAAAAAAGTTATACACCATGGACCAAGTAACCACCTATAAGCTTCTGTCAATCTTTTAACCAATTTCAATATGGAAGCTTGGTATCTATAGGCTTATATTCAGAAAACCTCAGTCTTCATTCATGTATAAGCAATAAACTTAATGAACACTCATTTAAGCCTTGATTCTTTAAGGAAAAGTTAGTAAAAAAGAAAGATATCTAGTATGTGCACTTAATTCAGCTTGAAGGTAAAATATTTAAGTTTTCTTTGTGCTAGCTGAGGTTTTTTAAGAATTTTATGTCAGATGTTGTTACTTATAAGACAAAGAAAAAAAATTACCAGAGTTCTTCATCTGATGAGGCAGATCCTTTGAATTCTGGTAGACAATTTCTATCATCTAGTCTAGCTAAAATATACCACAAGCCAAATATTCTCTCAATTATTTCTGGATCAGGCCTATAGTTTCAGACTGAGCTGTGGTAGCTTCTTCATAATGATACTCAGGCTTTATTGAGGGAAGGTATTCATCCCACTATTTACAAAATTCTATTGCCCCAACACAAACATTCATTCCAGTGTTAACTATATCTCTTCATATCCAACATGCCACAGAACAAATCTCCAGCCTCTTGCTTGCATTTTCACCCTGTTACTACTGCTAGGCTTTCATTATCCAATGCTAAACCATTTCTTTTATATGACCAGTCTACCCTAACACTGGCTGAGGCTTACTGCAAAACTGCAAGGCTCCAAAAACAGGAAAAAAAAACATACTCTCCTCAGTTATATAGACCATTATTCCATACAACATACTTAAAATCTCAATAAAGAGATAGTATAAGCAAAGGTAAATTGTTTAGTTGGTCCTTTGATTAGATCTGCAGTTTAACGTACAAAAAAAGAGTGTAAGGTAAGTTCAGCACCAACAGGTACTGAAGGACTGACCCACCACACTACAGTAACTGACACAGCTCTACCTTTCCCAATCCTAATATTAACCAAATTTTTGGCATTCCCTGACACTCTCCTCACTATGTTCATGTTTTTGTAGAGGTACAGCTCAGATTCTGGGCTAGCAACCTAAGGGAGCAGAAGGTTTTGCTTTCCCCAGAGGGTGGGCTGAGCATTCTTTGACTCACTTTCTGAAAGACTGTAGCCTTGTTATTTTGAGGTGTATCAGAAGGTTTCCTTGTTTGAACTTCAGAAGGTACATCACCACTTTCTCTAACCAAGCTCCTAAACTGCAAAAGCTAACCTACAGCATTTCACTGAGAAACAAACAGAATGCTGACAAACATTCTGACAAATATCAGGGGTAGTCATTTTGGTTAGATAGGAAATGTTCTGATATATTTGCAGAATGTGCTGAAAGTGCAGTGAGAATATCAAAAAGCTGAGTAGGTCTTTTAAGTCATTTGCTGTCCATATGCAACATCATTATCTAATATCAATCCAGACTTTCCCAGAGAAATCAATATTAGACTGTGTGCTAAGTTCATATTTTATTAACTACGCCATAGAGCAGAAAGCGCACGTGTTTAGTTAATCTCCCCCAGTGAATGTCATTTAAAGGTGATGACATATTTTAGATCCAAAACCTTTCTCAACATGCTACAATTTTACACCAACAAAGTCATTAATAAAAATGATAGAGGGAATATGCAAGATTGTCCAGGTAATCTGAGAGGATGCTATTTCAATCACGTTTTCTGTTTTCATAACTTACGTGGAAAAGGAGCAGAAAGCAGGACTTATTTATGCACTATTCAACTAATAGTCTGCATTAGAACCCAGTACTGCATGTAAAAGAATAGACTGTCTCAAGCATCACAGCTACAACACTTTGACTGGCAAACTGCATTTAGCAGACTCCTGGGAGGTCTGTGTAAACAATAATAATTTGTGTCAGGACTTATGTTAAGGGTCATTGTGGTTTCTTAGCATAATGCTGCTAAACAGTTTGACTTTTTTATTAGCAAATAATATATTCACAATATTTAATAACTAGTTACATTGTAGTCCTATGACAAATTCATCACTGGGTGAGAAACACCCCACAATTGCCTACTATTTCCAGCCAGTTCATTTATATAAAAGGAAGTTTGGGAATAAAACAACTTCTGTGGTAATTTAATTTTGCAGCATGCTACACTGCATATTAAGGTGTATATCAAAAATTTGCAGAAATCTGTACACAGGTGCTCACAACTCTGCAAATCGTAGTGACGTTACCTTCTAAACCCAAGGCTTTTCAGAAGGATGAGTGAAGGCCATGTAAAGACCAAACAATCAACTTGGCAAATTTTGGAGCAAGACTCAGGATTTGTCTGAACATTCAATGGAAGTGATACTCTCTTCCCAAATCCTTCTCCCTCTGACTTTGAACCACTTTCATTCTTATTTTAATAATTGGGTTTTTCTACTGGGCTTCTCCTAAGCCATCTTCATGGAAGCACTGATTATTTATACTCTATCCTTCCCAACCCTTTCCAACAACCAGCCCTTGATGCTGTCCTGAAAGAGCAAAGTCTATATTTGAAGCATTTTTCTACTTCTTTTAGGCTTTATACATCTTGTCCATTTTTCACTGCTTAAAGCTCTGAACTTTTAATCTCATTTTTTTCCCCTCAACTTCTATTCTTGTTTCACAGCCTGGCCCACCAATTTTATGCAATTGATGTAAATTTGTTAATAGTCCTCAGCTCAAATCTGGTCTACCTTATGAGTTGTGGACATGCAACTAAGGTAGTTCAGGAATGTGGGGGAAGTGAATTTATAGTATATTGTCTTTTTCTGTAGAGGAGTCCAAAGACAAAAATATTCTCCCTGATTCTGCTACTACCAACTAAGAACTCAGTTTTACTACTTCACTAAAGATCACAAGACTCAGATCATACCAAAAAAGTCTGCATTTTAACAAAGACAACCAGGATAAAATCCCATGGTGGGAAACTCTTTGTTTATGCAGTGCTAGATATTGCAGGTTGGGAGAGATAAGAAAATGTTCTGGAGGAAAGACAAGTGAAATGATCTGGGAATGAACATCCAATTCAAGATATCTAGTCATCTCACCAAACCCCTATATTTCTATCACACCCTCCACCCCCATTTCCTGACAGAAGGCTTACCACCATTTCCATCTTGTCATTATGACTCTTGCTCAGATCAGGATTAATTTTATCTAAAATAACCTTTATAGCCCATTTTCTTGATTTTTTTCCTTCCCTCACACACTTTAATGATGCTATCCCTTCAAGGACCCTCAGTAGGAACTCTGTTTGCCATCAGGCACATGCTATAATAGGATTTTTGCCTTTCTATTGTTATAATGTTTCTCCCATAAGTAACAAATTTAGAAGCATGCTGTTGAATCCCAATAACACAAATTCCTGCAAAACAAAATACCATTTAGCACAATCAACACTGCATAGGTAGGAAGCTTTATTATTCTACTATTGACTCTCACAAGAAGTTAACACTAACACAAACCTTTTCCATATACTTTTCAAGTCTCTTCTATCAGAGCTGCTCTGTATTTATACTACTACTGCTTTTAATTTACAGCTGTCTTCTCTCACTCAAACCCAACCTTTGCCTTACTTGCTATCTATATGCAAGTCACTTTTCACAGTTCTGTAAAGCATTATCTCATTATTCTGTCTCTCACTGTTGAGCATTTTCAGACCCTCTGTGTGAAAGATGAGATATAAAAATAAATTGAATTGGAATACATGATGCTAAGTCCTGAACTTAAACAGACTACACCCACAGTGCATATATAATTTGACAGCTACAAGCTATGCTTTCATGGCATACACCAAAAGGATTAGTGCAAGGGGATTAAAGTTCTAACCATCCTGGGTAGTCTGACCTAGACATTAGACTCATGGCCACATAACCCTGGGTTGCTATTAACCAATCTGCCAAAGAAAAGCTGGGGTGATTACAACAATGATTTCTACTTAAACTGTGTGCCAGAACCAATCTTCCAAGTTCAACACTTCTGAAAACGTTCCTGTGTTCTGCTCACTATATCCAGGTAGCTTCCAGGCAGCCTTCCTTAGTACAGAATGAGAAAGCATTTGTAAACTAAGAGATTTCAGTCAGATGAAAACCAAGAAACCAAACAAACAGCAAAAAACCCACAACAAAAGCAGGATGCTTTAGAGTATTTCAAAACAGGAGAGCTGTGTAGTATGGAGCCTTGGGTGTCAGCTTTGATAAAACTGGAATAAGAAATGGACAAACTTCTGATTCTCCTTACAATTAAAAAGATGGAAATACTGAGGATGAAGTTTGAAACATGGAAAAAGGAAGGTGCCATCCAATTGTGTGGGGTTTAAAAGTCCAGAGATTTTTTTCTTTTCCATTGGTATTTCAACTCACTTAAAATAGGAAGGACTAGGATATAGGAAACTTAATGCATCAAATCCTGTAAATATGATAACCTGAACATTAGGAGAACAGAAAACATCACAGTGTGTACAGATTTAAGATTTATAATTTTTTCACTGTGTGGCAAACTAATAAAAGAATACACCATGGAATCAATAGAAGTCATTCCAATTGCTCTAACTTTAGTTAACTGTGTGCAAAATCTGCGGCTTTGAAACTACATTCCTTCATATGGCCTTTAATCCCAAAAATAAAGTGTTACTAAACTGGTATGAAGAATAAATAATGAAATTATTCAGGGTTTTTTAATCACAAATATACAATTCATTGTGATTTAAATCCATCTGAACAAATTTAAATACAAAAGGGTTATTGTGGCTTTTTTCAATTAAATTATTAAAATAGTTAAAAATTATCAGATTTCAAATTGTAGACATACAAGACATTCAAATTCCAAGGCTTTTGTCAAAGTTCAGTTTCACAGGACACCTTTTCCTGCACTGACTGCAATAAGATTTAAACTTGCATGCCTGCTTATTAGTCTGCTAAAATATCAAGTCCTAAGATAGATATTAATTCTTGAGTATAGGAAAAATTATTTTTGACTGCAGTGAAGCTTGAAAATGTAACTATGCAAGGATTTTTTTTATTTTGAGACACTGTGAAAAAAACCCCAACATTAAGAAAGCCTTTGCATGTTACTTGGCAGTGTTGAGGCACATATTGTATTCCCTGAAACCAAACAGCTCTCTGAGTCTAATGGTGTGTCACATGTGATCTGGTACCTAATTTCACGTAGATTAAAAGGTATGGCTGAGAGTTATTCCATTTTCAGGATTTAGATTGTAATATATGTTTCCACTGCGTTTTTTCCTACACAACACAACATCAGAAAGTGGTGTTTGTTTGGGGTTTTTTTTTTCCTCCCTCTAGACAACTGTGACATAACATTGGTAAAGCTGTCTAATAATGTAGGAGGAATTTAGCCAAGAGCAACAGCCATTGTGAAAGGGATTCAATCCTTTCAACAAATCTCCACCAAGAATAATTTAACTCAGGTAAAACTTGACATTTTACCTCAAGCCTTCATTTAGAAGTTAGTAACCCACCAGTACACAGATTTAAAATCCTCATGGCATATATTGAACAAACTGAGATAGAATAAATGTTTTTAAAGAGAAAGAAAGGAAGATTATGTACAAGCTGGCAAGTAGAAACATTATAGGAATATTTATTGTAATTATCAGCCAATTTTATACTTTAATGATCTAGCTTTAAATTAGGGAGAAGCATAAAACACATGCTATAAAGAAGCAATTTCATTTATTCCACTAATAAGTTGCAACCTGTTTCCGTTTTATGAGCGTGCACATAAATGTATTCAGTTAACATGAATTATGTATGCATGCCTGAATGTTCATGAACCATTTCTAACAGCTTTAGGTTATTGCAAATCTGATATCCCGAGAGTAAGTTATCCATAAGTATGTATGGAAGTGGAAAACTCAGCTCTGTGCCCCATTTGTCTATTTCTATTTAAGAGAGCCAAGGAAAAGCCATTTGAAACTTCAGTTCTGGTGCTGCAAATGGGTGGCCTTTGAATTAGCCCAAGGGTTTCTGTAAGCAAGATGGAATCCTGTCTTCAGAGTCACAAGTGCCACTGAAAAGCTTGTTCTGCCTGCTGGAATTGCATAACTGTCTGACAGTTTCCCGCAGAGAGATGAAAGAATCTGGGGACATTTAGACAAGAAGGATAGATGGTCTGGGAAAGGAACATGATAAAAGAGTACTGTGCTACTTGGACAAATTATGTTAAAATATGCTTAGGATTTGTAAATAATAAAGCACAAACAGAAGCCTAGTTATCTTCTAGACACAATCTATTATTATTATTATTATTATTATTATTATTATTATCATCATCATCATCATCTCTGTTTTCAAAATTCTGGCTTGTTTATTTTGTAACCTGAGGGCTGAAAAACAGAAAATAAGAAATTAGTCTCTGAAACAAGTGTTGAAGAAGACTTACACACATTCCTCTTCCTCTGTAATGATTTGGCAGACGACCTGACTCTTAGTTTTGCTTTGTGCTGCATACACCTTTCTCTCGCCCACATTCTGCTCTGTTCTGCGGGCAGCAGACTGGTAAGGGGTGTGTTCACAGTCAGGACACACCGGGGGAACACTATTTGACAATAATACTGCTAACACAAGGCAAGTTGACCTAAATGATACGTAAAAACCATATCTTAATGAATACAGGAATGACAGTAAATGGCTTGGGTCTACACTACAGCTACTCTGTGGCCAAGCCATCCCTTCCTGGGACTAACATCCCCACCCCCAGCAACTCCTTGATGCAGGAGGAGGTGGGCAAGGTGCAGCTTCCATCTCTCCTCACAGCCCAGACACACTTGCTGGTAACCAGTCAGCAATCAATCCCTATTCCCATGAGCAAGGTTGTAGGAGGGGGAAGGATCTCTGTCAAAGACACTTCTCTGGCTGTATTTCTGGACCTTGACCTAAAAATCACTGCCTGCTCTTTGCCTTTATCATTTCACACTCTGATGGGGTGAATAGTGGAGCGTTTTCTTAAAGCTGAGAAACACTCACTCACTCAGGAAATGATGAATACAGATGTTAAAATCAAAAATTACCAAACAAACAATTCCAATTGCAACTTTTCTCACACTCAGAAAACCCATGGACAAGGGAAATGTCCCACTTCTACAACATTTCTACACAAGAGATCTGTTTTCTTAGGTCTTTTCCACATAATATCAAAAATCTTTATCGCTCTTAAGGGAACAATAGTACAGAACAGACTACTGGAGATGCTATTGTAACCAATAGTCTTCCCTTAAAACAGAAGGGTCTAACTACTTTTTATATATACTTAAAAAAAAAAAAAAAGAGAGAGAGAGAGAGAAGAAAGAAAAAGAAAATACAGCCTCAAACCCAATATATAGCTTGTCACAGACCAAAACAGCAATATAAAAGAACAGGTAGGAATTTAAGTTATGCAAAAGATTATTTGTTTGACTGGTGTGAGAGTATGACAAAAAAAGATAGCAGAAACAGCACAGAACCAGATTTTTAGAAAGAAAATCCAGATACAGGCTGGGCAAATGTGGGATGCAGCACAGAGAAAATCCTAGACAGAACTTTTGAGTCTGGATACCAGATGAAAACAATCTCCTGTTGTTTGATCCTCCTATGCTCAAGGAAAAGGTACTTGGCACATCTTTTTAAATGAACAGGATTACAGGAAAGACATTTGTCTCCAACATCAAATTCTCTTTCTAACTGGAACAAACTTGTGAGGCCAAATGCTTGACTAACTCAAAAAAATGACAATGTTTTTTTGGAAAGCCTTACAGTCTTCTCATTAACATCACATGCACCATGGCATTTAGATGGTCACCGTATTTTAGTGGTTCAAAAAATAAAATTTCAAATTACAGTTTTACCAGGAAGCTGTAAAAACACCCATTCCTGAAAGCAATCGTGAAGTTTAATAGTGCATTACACTAAATAACATTTCTGGGGGCTAATCTGTACTGATGACTCCACACATACAACCTCTTTCCTACAAACCTGATTTCTAGAAATAACTGCACAGCTGTGAGATATGCTGACTCCAACATTAAACATCAAGAACTTTGAACACAAGATCTCAGTTCTAATCAAGCAGTTATATATGTTTAATGTAATGCTGTCACTGTAAAGCACAAACTCATTTCTTTGAGGAATTTGGATGAAGGAGAGATCCAGAACTATATTCTAAGGCACAACCTGTGATACTTCAACGTAACATGAACAATTTAACTAGAATTTTGAATTTATGGATCATATACCATGAATAAAAGGATGGATATTTAAGGTCATGGACTTTTCCTGAGAGGTCAACAAACCAGCAAAATATGCTGGCAGGTGCATTGTACTACACAGAGAATTTCTCCAGCCATCCAGCTATTATATTTAATCACCACAACATGCTTATGAATGAAGACAAATATAAAAAATAATAACAATACTCATGGCCTGGAAGAAGGGTCTATGCATTTTCAGACAAAACACACCACTAGGTCATCACCACCAGCAATGCCAAACTTTATCAGCTTATGAGGGCAAGACAGAAACTGCCTGGCTGAATAATATCAAAGGTTCACCTAATTCATTTCCAGCCTCCAACTAGGCCCATGATCAGACACTCTGGAAGAAAGAATAACTATTCTGGCCAATTTACTTTCATGTTAAATCTCACCTGTGTGGTAGATAACAGCCAAGGGGAGTGGCCATGCCCACGAGGAACACACCTTCCCTGCTGGGCAGCCCAGGTCCTCGTTATACTTCCCAGTGGCTGAGCTGGACTGTACTCCACACAGCTGCACACATTCCTGCCTTTTTCTCAGCTTCATATTTCTATTTGATTTTGTTGACTCTATGGAAATGGAGCCAACTCTTCTGCCAGTTTTAATGGATTTCTCCCTGAAATAAATAGAAAAATGCCCATCTGTAGTAGCTGCTAATTTAGTTCCTAATCTGTGTTATGCCAGACAGGAAGTTTCTTTGGCTTCAGGAAGTTTCAGAGGACTTTGAGAGAAAGAGTAAGAAACACAGAAATGCAAAAGGGCAAGATTTATCTAGGAGGTGGCAGCAGCTAAACTCTTCAGCTAATGCAGCTGCTGACATTTCCAGTCATTCAGTGCATTCCTCCCCAGGGAGAATAAAGCTAAAAGAAATTACTTAGTATGAAACTACTGGATGTCCATTAAAAGTCATTCTAGTGGTGAAGATGAAGAGGCTCATTGGCAAAATACTCTTTGTATAAATCTAAAAACAACATTAAAAGCCATCCAAAAAGCAGGCAGTTAAACAGATTCTTTCACACTGAGAACCAGCAGTACAGGAGACTAAAATGGATTCTAGGAAAAGAATTACTTTTGATTCAAACCACTGATAAAGAGATTTCCCAGTCAATGTCTGCTTAATACTGAAGAGAATGATTTTTTTTCACAAAACCCCAAGAGGTGCTAGAAAATATGATTCAAAGAAGAGTTTTAGAAGCAAAATTCAAAGAATTTTTGGGGATGACAGATCACTTTTTTATATTAACACCTGTTATACAGTATAAAATAAAGAAAAATAGCTTTATTGTAATGAAGGATGGGATTTAAAGGCTCTACCTATTCAAACACTGTGGAAATTATGGAATCTGAAATGGTAGTAACATCTGATGCTAATGAACTTGAGAAATTAATGGAGCCATGGTGATTTAAAATAATTCAGAATGAAGTTTCCTCAGAATATCTTTAAAATAACTAGCCTATGAAACACTGTAGGTAGCTTTGAGAAAGGAAGCTTTGTAAGGTATCTGTCAATGATGGTTTCTTACTCCAATAAATGAGAAGTCGTCTCTCTAGACATGACACTCCCTGGGAACATTCAGTAGTAATTCCATAATTCTATTCCCTTATGCACAAAATGCTTCTGCACAGCAACCCCCTCAGGATCCAAATCAAGGCCAACACTTCAGTGCCCCAGGTTTTGTATGAAACAGCAACAATTCCTGCCCCCCAGAACTCCAAACATGCCAGTATACCTGTATATTGGTCCTGTTCCCAGGTTATAACTCTGGAAATGGGAAAAGACTGCATGAAATAGGAATGGACAAAAGCTCCACAGAAGCACTATTATACCTTCAAAGCAGATACCTCAGTCAAGTCTATAATTTATGTGTTTTCTGCTCTCTAGATACTATAGACACAAGCAAAGCAATGCATTCCCTGATTTAACCAGATTTTCTAAGGGCATGGGTTTAACTGCTGCTCACTGACCTCCCTCTTCATTTGAGTTCACTGCATATAGCAAGGTTATGTGAGCTTCACTGTTTGATTTAACGCTTTTGTTTCAGATTCACCTTATCTGTTCACCACATCTGTAGTTGGACAGCAAGTCAAGACATTTACTTCATTATAAAAGCTAGAAAGATTGATAAATATTTTACCTTGTTATATAAGCCTGAAGTGAAAAGCCAAAAGAAAGAGACAAAAAACCTAAGTGGGAATCTTTGTCAACTTCTGTGAATGCCATTTAAGAAAACTGAACAGAAAATAGATGTACATGGAGAAGGCGTCTAAGGAAAACATTTCAATTCATTTTCAGCAAATCTGGTTTTCTACTTTTCTGTTGAAATGAAAGCACAAGTGGCAACAACTCCATGCCTACGCTTGTTATTGCCTACTCAAGAATCAAGTGCTCTTTCACTCAAGACTTGATTGTTGGAAAGAAAACTGTCAACCGGTGAGACTTGTTATCAAGCTGCAAAGTGAGAAAGGGTTGCTTGCTGCTACTAGTCTTGGGATTTCATCAAAATGGCTTTTAGAAGCACATTCTTTTGCTGTAATCCTTGGAGAAGCTCTCTTAGAGGAATAGCATGCGATGAGGTCAGAGTGAGAGAGCCCCCCAAGGCTTGGTTTCCTTAGTGTTCCCTCCCCAGTAATTGAGAAAACACAGTCCAACAGAGAAAAAATGAGATTCCAGAAGCTTCAGTTCTTCTCTTAGCTCTGTCAGTGCCCTGTTTGTACACATAGGAAAGTCACTTAATCTTTCTCTTCTTCAGTTTTCCCATCTGTAAGAAATGACTGATACTATACTTTTAATGATGCACTAGGAGGTCTCAGATGATGTCTATTTACTCAAGTTAACTTGCAACAAATTAATCTGGCATTTGATCAAACCTCATGTTCTCTGTCCCCTGGCAAATAGCCTTCTACGAGCTGTAACCCACTTTCCATTCTCTGAGCAGCAGTTGCTCTCTTTGTGTTGTTCACAGCACCTATCCTGAGAGCTGGATAAATGAAAAGGGGGTTTGTTTGTTGTTTGGGGTTTTTTTCCGTAGCTCAGCTTTTCACATATCACCATATCTGTAGCATTATGCAAACATTAGGAACGTCCCTGATTTGTCTGATGCTTTGCAGCTTTAAAGGCTGTTAGGCTTCCCTACATGTTTAGAAAAGATTATACAAGAAGTGTTTGCTTTGGCTTGGCAAACTTCCAAGATTTTCCAAAGTGAATGCTAAATGTGGGTATTAAATAATATCTCAGGCAAGACCCTTCCATGCTTCCAGAAGTGATGGGGGAGGGCAACACACACCCTAAAACAAAACAGGAAGTGCAAAACATTCTGATTTTCACACTCAAAGTACAATCCTGAACCTGCAAAGTAGTCTTTTACCGACGGCTGTCCCCACATTAACAGAATTAACAGAGTAAGAGAGTAACACAAGTACAGGCAGCTCCCGCAGTCACTCATGATTCACACAACAAGATTAATCAGTCTTTGCAATCATCTGAGTTACCTTTTAAAAACCAAATGCCTTTCAATCACTGCCATTTCTTCTGTAACAAGACAGATCAAAGCAGCACACAACAGACATCAGAACCGGTACCCACCTGTAGCATCAGTTCACAGCGTCTACTTTCAGAGGAGATAAGTTAAAAAAGAAAAGGAAATGGAGGGAAAGAGAGAAGAGAATGTAAAGGTAGTAACACCAGAATAAAGAAAGATATTTACCCCCTGTGATGTCTGAATGAGAGCTGGTGAGGGAATTCTAACAGGAGGTAATTTTGTTGGGAAGTGCCAATTTGTTTAAATAAGAACATGTCATGGAAGCATCTATTTCAGGAAATCTCTACTGAACAAGCAGCAGACACAGTGGAAGAATGCCTGAATTCCTGCCAGGTTACCTCTCCGAGTGCTGCTAAACTTCAGTTTGCATGAACTTAAACTCTGGGGTTACCCTTTTCTGCAAATGGCACCATGCTCATAGATCCTACAGGTTTTGGGCCAAACACCAGGCAGCTGGGTGCTGTGGGACTTTTAGCTCAATATGGGATTCACTCATGCCACACAGTGATGTACTACTATTTTGAATCCTCAAGGATTCTCATGCTATCAAGGCCCTTGGGACAGAGAATGTTCAAGAAGTCAGGATAGCTAATTGTTACTCCGGAAGACAATAAAACATTTTAAATTATTTTTTGTATTTTAAAGACATTGGAGTCCCCACTCCCCTCCACAGGAATGTAAAATTCTGTGTATTTTATTTCAGTTGCTTGTTAACAACCCATTGCTTGTCAGTAATACACTAAACACACTTGTATGACTCCCAGTTTGCACGAACAATTCTCCAAAAGGATTCACATTAAAAATTTTAAAGGGTATTGACAGGACTAAATTATTTTGCATCATTGGGACTACTATCCATATATACTGATCATACATATGGAAGGGCAGATATTCCCCAATAAACAACATTCAGAGAAAATACCACCCAATCTTTAAACGTAAGATCAATTTGCATGATGAATTTAAACAAAAGCTTCTTGGCCTGCATGTGTGTGTCACACAGGTATGAAAGTCTTCTTGGGATAAACCCTAGAAAAAGCTCCAGAGCATCCCAGAGCATCTCACCATGCTTACCACTCAGTTCTGGCTCTCTCCGCAGTACTTCAGCAGGAGACTACAATTATTGCTAATCTAAAGAAGACAGAGCAATGGGGACTGGAGCAGAAGCTATTTTAAGACATGACTAATAACTCCAAAAAGATAGTAGCAGTTCCATTATATTTCATTTATTAGTTGCTTGTGGAACAGCTTTCAATGAGACCTATACACCAGGGTCTACATATTAGTTACTAATTTTCCAAGGTTATACTTATCCTAAAAAGAAGTCTTTTAGACAATTAAAGGTATTTGACCTAGGTCAGTATTCTTATTAAACAGCTACGGTGAAGTACCAAAAGATGATTTACATAAAACAAATTAAAGCACATGTAATATGGGCCAGTATCAACATAACCTGATACAGAACACAGTGCAGGACACCACACTGGGAACAAAGAGTCATAATTGTGCAACTAGATTTAGCCCAACAGATTGACTTTCATGCACATGATTAAATAATACTGTGAATGAAATAGTAATACATGTAGAAATTAGATTTTTAGAGCTAAATTGCATCCGGTCTACAGTGCAGACCTTTACTGTGTCATTTAGCAAGAAGCCCACATGGTAGGTTAACCAAAGGTTCATTTAGCCCTGCCCCATATCCTGTCTTTGATAACAACCAAAGCAGATGCTTAAGGAAAGGGTATGAACACAGGGCAAGTATAGGGTATGTCCTGCCAATTCTCAGCAAACCTGCAGTTTAGAAACTTCCCGAGCTGGAACCTGGCCCTATATCAGTATCTTTAATGGCTCTTTATGAACTACTTTTTCCACGACTTTATCTAATCACTTTAGGAAACCATTTGTACTTTGGCATCTCCAACATCCTGCAGCAATAGCTTCCACAATTTAATTAAGTGTTGCCTGATCATTTCACTTGTTTTTTGTCAAGTGGGAATAAATAATCACTATCTCTTCACTTTCTTCATGTCCCTTCTGACTTTATGTAGTTTCAGTATATCTTGCTTTTCCCTTATTAGTCACCTTTTCTCAAAACTGGAGAGACCCAGGTCACTGAATCCTCCCTTGCACAGAAGCCCTCACACTCCTCTGATCATTTCAGTTTCTTTTGTACCTCCACAACTTCCATCATATTCTTGAGATGGGACAGCTGCAATTGCACAAAGCCTTCAAAAATGAGGTTGCACCATGTATTTTATTCTAAATGCGGAAAACATTAAGAACATCATTTATAACCCTTAATGCATATATAGCATGCCCCAATTCCCCCTATTCAACTGTCACAGTATGTCTCTGTTCTTTATGTGTTTTGTCCTCAGCACAGCTCTGTGCTTTCGATCATCCCTTCACCTATGCTCTGTCAGCACCACATCTTTCTTTTCAATTTCTTCAAACCTCAAATACTAGACAGTAAGTTCCCTGACCCATACCCCTGAAAACCTGGAGGATTTATGGTGTCTCTCCCCATATCCATGCTTCATGCACTTCCCAGGCTTACATGCTGCATAATATCTATTGCTATTTATTTATCTAGCAGCTAAACCCAGAATTTAAGCTTCAGAAAGATTCTCTGCACACTTTTCAGACATTTTAAGATCATTTCTTATGTATAAAAACACCACAAGGCATTTTGCTTAAAGAAGTAAAGCCAAGTAAGACATACTTGCTCAGGTACAATCCCAAAGATAGCTACACAAATTAGCCTTGTAAATTGGGGGTCTAGTCATATGTGCTCTCACAACCATATGGACAAAGAAAAGTTACCTTCAGGGCAGGCTCAGCTCACGCAGGGGGCAAATTACCCTTCAGAGATGCTTATATCTCATTGACTATATTGAGAATCTAGGACATGTATGATCCTAAATTTAACATCTCGGTTAAGTGAGATGACTCTGGAATTTTGCATTTCTAGGACAAAACAAACCGGGGTTATATGAAAACAGAACAGCAGTTAAGAATCCAAGCCAGACTCCCTCCACCACAGTATCCTAAACCTTATAAGCAATAGCTAAAGTTTTAAAACCACTTTTTCCTAGGTAGGTTTTGTATAGCTAAAGTCAAACCATGCAGAAGTTGTCTCGGGCTGTGCCAAGCAAAATTCCCAGGGTGTTTGTTTCTGCTGGGAATTATTTTCAAATGGGGCGATTCATTGCAACTTCAGCTATCATGTTTCCTTTTTTCCTTATAAACTTTTACAAAATGGGCATTTCAAAGTGGCCTAGTTCATATCCAAATGTTTCTTCGTGGCAAGGATTTCTTTTCAGCAACACGCAGTTGGAGCTCCAAGAATGAGCAGCAAAGCCACAGCAAACTCTCTTCTACTTCTTCTGAGTGCTGTACAGTTCCTACATTAGAATTGCATTTCTTTTCTTGGTTTCTCAGTCTTCTAGTGTTACTTTAATGCAATTGCCTAGTTGTTAGCAGAACACTTATTGCCAGCTGTTTCCTTGGACTAGCCTTATGCTTCAGACTGACACAAGAAAACCAGACCTCAAGACTCTCTCACACAAATGGTACACAGATCAATTTGCTCTGGGTACTGTTTGTTTCATTTTTATTTTAATTTCATTTTTTAATCATGACTGTAAACCAAAATAAACTGAAGGGAGTGAAACCACAAACAGCAGTGTACACGTAATTTCAGCTCAAGTTTCCAAGAAGCAAAAGTAGTCAGTTCCTCAGGGGAGCCTAATCCTTCACCCACAACTCTGTAATCCCACAATAGCAGAGAATGCATTTGCTTGCAGAATTTTATCTATGGATCTACAGTATTAGTTGTTGTATGAGGGCAAGACTAAGAAAATTAAGACAAACTGTTCATATACCCCTGTAAACAAGGAATGACAGGTAAAGGATGAAAACCAAAGACACCTAAACTGGTCAAAACAGGAGTCAAGCAGTTTAGCATTACAATACTCTATTTTGGAGCACAACAATATTCAATAAAACTTTAAATCAAAGATATTGATTCAAATTGTATTGATCATCCAAAATGCTTCCAGGCAAATGCTACATAAGAATGTTCACTTTTCCTGAATTTTGGATAAGGATTGACAATTTTTTTTCCTAAGTAATCTAGGACTACCCTTATCCATCTGCTACTGGTTTATATTCTATTCTTGCCATTATTACATGCTATACTTGATTTACTCAAGGATAACAACCACACATCCCAAAACTTAATTCATAAAAAAAGCCCTAGTTGTTTGTCCATGTTCCTTCCACAAACAGATTTATTTTTTTATTCTACTGTCACTTTTTGCCAAAGAAAATTTGTACTAGAAAGGTGTATAGAGAAGAGGCTGAATTACTCAGTTTATGCATGGAGTGAGCAATTGCAACACAAGTTCATCCATTACAAGTGAAGACACCTCCTTCAGTGCATCTCTAACTGCTCTGATGGCTGTGACAACAAATGGAGGTTCTTGCAACAGGTGCAATTGTTTACCAGAATTTAGTTCAAACACATCACATCACACTGCATATTAAAGAACAAGAAAGGCAACATTGTTGGAAAGCACTGCCCAAAACTATTATATATATATATTAATGTTGCCATGTCATCAGACATAAAAGAAGATAAGTTTTACACTCATTTGAACAGACATTATTTGCTTTGCTAACTAAACCACCACCACAGTGGCATTACTTTAGAATAACAAATATGATCAGAAGAGAGACATGAAAGTGTGACTCCAGATTTCCTCTGCATTAGTCAGAATGATGAACACAGACACCAAATGCCAGAGAAACAAAACACTACAGGCTCACAACAAAGGGCAAACACAGGATGCCTCTGAAGAGCCAGTCACTGCTTTGTTGTAGAGCTTGTGTGAGGCAATTAGATCTGTGATTTTTTCAATCTAGCCAGAAGTGTCTCAATATGTTAGACAGATAGCTGTGTGCTGTACTCAGAAATGCAGGTGAGGAGAAGGACTTGTTCTGGGCATTGAGGAGATGTATGATCCCCATAAGTGAAAGAAGAGAAGCAAAAATTGTCTCCAGACAAAAGTATTGCCTGAAGTGGCTCTACTTTTAACAGTAGAAAAATAATCACACAATAGTTATCAGTACATATTCTTCCCAATACTCGTATGCGATCTCACCTCCTGGACTCTGGCCTTCACACTGAACAAGGGGACACTGAGACCACTACACAATAAAAGAATGGTTTCCCCTTTTGTGAAGTTTGGGGGGGGGTTGCCTTTTTTCTCTCCCTTGATAAGAAAATAAAGAATACCAGAAGCAAACCCATAACCTATTTAATTCTAGTTTGAGCAGTTCAAAGCCTTGACAGAGTTTTTTTAAGTTGCAAAGCAGGCTATTTTATAGATCTTTCACTCCATCCTATGCCATCACTGATAGTCACTATTTTAAGGCATTCTTTCTCACTCAGTTTTTCCAAGACAAGAGAACTCCCCTTCTCTTTGCTAATTCTCAAGTCCCCATGTACCATTATACCAAAATCTTAGGAAGATGCTTTCTTTTCCCTCAGCTTTTCTTGACAGGTTGGCAACATTTTAGCCAGTTTGGCTTTTGACAAACAAAACCTATTCTTCCTGTTTGCCACTTTGGAAAGCGGTGTTTATTTGAAAGAGTAGAGCCAGAGATGATATTTGATGAAATGGCTGTTCATATGGCTGTGATATAAATTGTTCCAAATGGTTCCTTCCTTTGTTTATGGACTTCCTCCAGTCACAGTGTAACTGGTGAAACAGATTTGGACATGGTTTGACAGATCTGCATTAGTGCTGCTCAGCGTTATATAAGTCTCACTCCTCCCAGAACAAGACAAGCAAACTCATTTCCCCATAATCCGAGACCCTTCTGTAAGAAGGATAAAGATCTGGGCTGAAACACAAACTCTGACACGCAGCCTGATGTGCTGCCCTCACAAACTCAGCCCTCTCTCACCACCACGCATCACTAGACAGAAGCTGGATTCTTGACTGAGAGCAGAAATATGTTTTCAACTCCTTTTCCCATCAATACTGAATCCAATATCTAAATTTAGATTTGAAAAAGCTTCTCAAAGAGAACTAATGAAAATTATGTGACTTTTTACACAATCTATTAATTTCTTCTCTTTGTATTAAGAGGCTGCTTCAAAAATGGGTATGGCTAAATTCCAAAATCCTGCACTAGGAGATATGCAAGGAGAGAACAAGACATCCTCCATAAAAAGATTTTTCAACTGGGAAGGTAAATATGTCCATTTACCAAACAGACTAAGCTTGCAGATGCAAGAGGCCTTACTAAAATAATTGAAAATGTAAGCTGCATGACAGAGTTTGGAGCAGAGCTCTGCACACACACTCTCTGCAATGATTACAGCCATGGAACTGTGCCCACCACAGCAATAACTGAAGTCAGATGAGGGATTCATGTAGACAGGGCTGCTCCTACAGTCTGGCTCTCGCACACTGCACTAGATATTCATTCTGATCTCAGCGGGAAAGCATGTGTTTGCAGAGTTGGCTTGGGCTGCACAAAGTTAAACTCTTTATTAAATTTTCTAGTTGGCAGTAGTCAGCAACAACTTTCAAGCATGCTAAAAAAGTTTATTTTTGAGATCCAGATTTATACAGTGGAGTGCAGCACATGTTTTCTGAATCAATGTTTCCCCCTCCTTCCCTGTGGAGATCAGGGCTGCAATTTTTCCAGAACTGTTTAAGATTAAGACTCTAGCCCCCCTTTCAGAAATTCCAAATTTTAACTGGCTACAATTCCTGCAGTGTAACCATTCAGTACTACTGGCACTGTTCTTAATCTGAATTTTTGGTTTAGATCAGTTTGTGGTCAAGTGAAAGATGCTCCTTCAGAAGGGAAGGTATAAGCAAAGGTTTGAGGCTAAAGTTACTGAAGTGCAGGCAGCTGTAGATAACTTATCTTGTCTTTTTTTTAAATCATGCAAATTTGATCTTATTTAGAAGTAACTAGAACATTTACAATCATTTTGCCTACCTTGAAAGCAGCTCTTTTCCAAATACCTGAAAAAGACAAATTTTTAAACTATCATTAAATATCAAATTCACCAAAAAAAAATAAATCCAAAAAGTAGTTACCTTACTAACTGAGTTAAATCACTAAAAGCATAAGTTAGTTCTTACAACATGTAAAACCCACAGAATGCATAACTTTCTATAATAAACTGGTGATTGAACTTTCTAAAGCTCAGATTTAACTAGTTAGTGGTTAACTGTAACATACTGGGCATCGATAAAGTCAATTTGTGTCACGGAAGTGATGGTATACACACAAAAGTTAACATAAAATTTTTGGCAACAGGGTATTTTAAAAAACACTGTCATGCAATTTTTAAACAAGCTGAATTGAAAATAAATCTCACAAAACTTGTCAGCACCTATAAACATAGACAAATTGACCTCTCCACCACCCCCTGCACTCATTCTTGCCAAAAGAAAATTGCACACAAAAAATGAAATCACTTTCAAACCTATCTGCCAAGCCCACAAGGGGAATTCAGATCACTATTTCTATCTGTAAATGTCTATTTTAGCCACTAAAGCAGAAGCTCCAAATATAGAACATTTAATGCCAGTGTCAACTCTTAAAATCAACTCCATAATTTAAAACCTCTGTCACTCCTCTGCTCAATTATATATTGCAACCAAATCCACTTTCAGCTGAAACCCTGTACATCACTTTTTTAGGCTGGGGCATGGAGGCATTCCTACTAAGGAAACAGGGAGGACCACTGCTGGAGGAGAATGAAGCACCTACAGCAAGCTGCAAATTTAGTTCCACACTGTAATTTTGCAAGACAAAAGTGTTGTCTTAAAACAACACAGCTTATGTTTGCAGTTCAATCAATCATGAAATGACAAAATATATTGACAAGACTTTCAAGAAAACACTTTTTGTAGCTGTGCCCTACTGGGTTACACAATGCAGTGACACAGTGTGAAGAGCTATAAACTTTACAACCTTTTAGGCTGAATGCTTTCTGCCAAGCACAACAGCAGCAACACCAATATACCAGAGAACAGAAAGAATTATCCCTGCTGCTCGTACAATGCTGGTGTCTCTCTGGAACAGTGAATCTCCTCCGAGTCTCCTCTTTTTTCCATCACAGGGAATGTGATTAGCATTATGTGTAATCATGTACCTGACAACTTAAATCTCACATTTCTTGTGCTCCAGCCCTCTTAGGGTGAGTTTATGGCTAACCCATGTAAGGGAATGCCTCCCTCTCATGGGAAAATTTCTTGATGCAAGACTCAGACATTAGCGACGCACTGAGGAATAACTGAAGAGCGAAACCCTTGAGAGGACACTCCATCACACTCCCAAGCACCACAGAAAGAACAATTTGCTGGTTTTTTGGACAGTGCTGATACATTTCCTGCTCAGAATAAAACAAATCAGGCATCTAGCCTCTTATTTTCAATCAGGACATCCTTTAGTTTGCATTAAGAAGAAGAAAAGCAAAAGGTCAGGTATAAATGATGAGCCATATTGAATCAGTTCAACAGTCAAAATTCGTTTATGGTTACATAATAGGTGAAAATGGGGAAAACTACCAAGCTGCTAGAGGGCAAATCAACAGCCTTCAAACTGTAGTAACAAATTAGAAACTTCAAAACCCCCTCCAAATTATTTCAACTGTACCCATTTTAACATTTTTTAGCTAAAGAAAGAAATTCTTTCAAAAAAGAAAAAAAAGTAAAAAATTAAGTACAATTAAGTTTCAACTGCATTAAGTATAATTGTTACAACAAAGCATGAGAAAGAAGAGTAATAGGGTTTATATAATAAAATTTTCCCTATTTAAAACAATCCAATACTTGTGTAGTTACAATGGAATGCTACTCCCACTAGATTTCCATTGCACTTCTGCACACTAGATGAGTAGATAGACAAAATAGGAAGTGATTTTGGACAGAAAGTGTAGCTTTTCAGTTTAGTTTTATGAACACCACAGTTTCCTTAAGAGTTTCAATGTAAAAAGGTTTGTATAGTACAAAAACATGCAGCTGAACTCATCGTGCTTCGAGGACCATCGACAAGTTTTAATTTTGCACACCAAAAAAAAAAGAAGAATCACGTCCTTTAGGACATTTTTATGAAAAGACAAGGATTAGTGGTAAGTACAAGGACTAACACTGGGAGTTAGCTAACTATGCTGAAGTGTCAATGACAGTGGAACCAGTTCCAGAAAATCTCTTTTGCTTATAAGGAAATATAAGGGACTCCCCTGACATTGAATTTTTAATGTAAGCTTGTTTCAGAGTATTCCACTTTGTTAACTTATGAAAAATGACCCATTATGAGAAAGTACTACATTAAAATTTATCTTCCCCTTTTGTGCCTGTATCACTTCCTAAATATGAATTGAAGACGCATAAAATGTATTTGGAAAATGAACATGATGAAACTGATGTATGAGATGGGATCCCTTCCCACACCAACAATGCTTGGAAGTTCTTTTAAGTGCAAGACATCCTTTAAATGGAGGGGGAATGACTTGGGAAGTTTATACGCCTAAAAAGGTATTGCATCACTTGGAGGATACTGGACTTGTTGCCAGTCCTTGCAAGACTGGGTAACCTGGCATTCTCACTGTCACCAGATTCTTGCTGGTCTTTGAGCACAGACACCAACTAGAACAAATTCAGATCCTCCCTCTTGCTCCAAGAGGGCTGAATCAGCAGAGACATTCACATGTCAAAAAAGCAAACAAGGCCTACCAGAAGTATGCATTCAATGGGGATTTCCTGGTTAAAATGAGGTAATTGAGATTAGAGGTAAGATTCGTGTCCTACCAAGAACAGTCAGCACCTCAAAATCAGAAGAGATAATTATGCAGCAAATAACAACGCACCGAACGCACAAAAAGAAAAGAACAGTAAAATAGAAAATGGAAAGTCTTTCAAAGCATGTAACAGCATTATCTTAAAAACTTCTGTCCTTTGTGGAAGATGACTGTGGATTGAACTTTGAAGAATACCCCAGGATTCACAGCTTATTTATCTTTTGTTGCCTTGTATCACACTTGAGAACCATGAATGTTTTATTTGCAATGTCTTCACTTGAGGCCGTCCATCTGCGTGTACCACTGTAACCCAGCTCGATCCAGGAGCTGCCAGCACTGTCCACAGCCAACTCTTTTCAGACCAAGTAGGTTTTCCCATGTAGTACATCACCTCTTTACAAATAGTTTCTCAAAATTCATGGAGAAAAAGCACACACAATGCACCATCCAGACAGATTTCAATTAACCCAGTGGGTACCTATAAGGGCAACAAGCAATTAATGATACAAACTGTCCAAATACCAGGTTCCATTTTCCCCTGAAAGAAGAAAAAGGATGTGTTAGAAGAAACACATAAACTGTTAGTCAAAAACACATTATTATTGCCCATTTATCCTGGTATGAGTAACTGTTCAAGGAGATACAAATACCACAATATTTAGGCACATTTTCTTCCTTGGCACAGGTGGCTGCTGGAAAATAATCAAGTCATGAAATGTTCTGCCTTTCTGGTGGTTTAATTCTCTAATTTTCCCCTCATCCTTAATATATGCTTTTTAAAAAAAAATTATTCCAACAAATTTGAACTAACACACATCTAAAAAACAAACTGCAGAGTTGGCTCATAAGTAAACTGCTCCAATTACATCTATGAAATAAGTTAAATTTCTTATCATATTTAAAATATATTCAAAAACATTTTTCTCTGAAAACATGCAGCTCCCTACTTAAAGAAGGGAGGGCAGCTCTTGGAAACTCTGATTTTTGTTGGTCATATGTAGGCAGTTGAGGACAGTTGGAAAGGCATATGGCAGAAGTGTAACATATCAGCAAAATTACAGCTGATCAGAGACACAGATCTCATTAGTGACTCACCAAAGCATCAGAACCTTGAACCTTGTCACAAATAAATAGGTATGATCTAAACATTTCAGGATCAGAGGTGGGATGAAACTATTCTGGAAGCTCACAACTACTTCTGAGTAGGGAAGTGTGGAGTTCAGGCCCAAGTATGGAACCACTGCTTGGAAAACAAGCTGTAAACTTCCTTTAAGTTGTTCAAGTTTCTTCCAATTGCCAAATTCAACTGAAAGTTTTACAAGGAGATACTTTCCAATTCTGTTGCTATCAGAGAACAACTTCTTTAGTGCTCAAATAGTGGTGATGAGCAGACTATAAAACCTGAGAAAGGATTAGATAGGCCAGCCTTGAGTGACTAATACAAAATTTCCTTTAATTTGGTGCCAAAACCAAGGAGGACCAATGAGGTCAGGAATATTGCAAGACATAACGTTTCCAGAAGGAAAGTAGACCTGCTACTTCTCATTAAAAAGGAACATACATCAAAAGAAGTATTGCAGTATTATTTCCTAAAAGACTGCAAACCCATTTGTTTTTAAATGATTTCATCTCTTTGGTCCTCTGGGACTTCCAGACATATTGATAAACGAAACTGGTCTGATTACTCTGGCATCTTGGCATGTAATCATTTAAAACAGAGACACTTCCTAACTTGTGCAAAATTGAAACATTTGTTTGAGAATAATTAGTGCCTTAGCCCAACAATGCTTGGCAGATTTTTCTCATTAGTTGAGAAAAATGATTGAGGCAGGCAGACAAGCAAGCAGACTTTGTCAGGCATTCTGTGAAAATAATTTGGACCACACACTTGGCTGCAGAGCCAGATAACGTATGTCGTTCTTTGCTATCTTAACAGGTAGGATTAAAAAAAAAAAGATACAACAAGACATAACCATCTGGCACACAAAAACTGAATTGAGAGAACTTTTCACATCTTCTAGTGCAGCTCTTCCATGTTCTCTGTGTGAGCCACAACAATCAAGTCATCCAGTGTTAGGGCCCAGCAAAACTCTTATTTTCTTTTATATTTCCTATTGTACAGTCAGAACCAGAGCTGAAAATGTTCCTTGTGAGTCACAGGCTGTGCAGGTCCCAGAACAATATTTGCAGAGTATTCATGCTGGGATAGCCAACTGTGCTTTCCTTCTCCAGGGATGTTTTAACTTGCAGAGCATGTTCAAGGCAAACTGGGATCAGGAAAATATCAAATCACCACATGTTTTAGTAGGCTGTACAACTTCCAGACATGTTTCCTTTCTGAGGTCCTTCCAGAAATCAGACTACTCACAAACAAAGACAAAACTCAAGGTGCCACGTAACTTAACTATACCAAAACAAACTTCACACAGTTAATGTTATTAATGTAATTGTTTGCTATTCAGGTCAAACATTCATATATCAATGCAATGAAATCAGGCACATGACACAGCTAAAAGATTTTTGACATCCAGACATATCAAGAACTTCTAATCTCTGTGTTTTCCATTATTTCAGTGAGAAAGCAAATTTTGGGTTTTAACATGAATATACAAAACAGATCAGCTGGTCAAACTATCAGATGTAAATGGATACACTGTAATTTATACACTTCAATTCATGAAATAATTACATTTGCTAGCAACATTTACATATTTCCCATGTCTGCCTGCAGCCTTTAAGTAGCCATTTGGCCTATTATGCTTAGATAACCACCTGGAACTCCTTCCTGGGAAAGTTCCCAAGTCTAGACACTAAAAATCACATATGTTTCCAATTATAAGAAACTATTACTATAAGGCCAACATAAATCTCCTACATCAACAATCAGTTGCCAATTGTATCACATTCCGCAATAAGCTTTCTTACTATAACTAATTTATGGAATGCTTGGCTTAGAAAATCAATAAAATCAGGAGAAATGGAGAGATAAAAATATCAGACCTTGACATCAGAGTGAACATTTGAACCCAAATGTTAGCTTTGTCTGGAAAAAAAGCTGCAGTGAACTGGATCAACAGAACTATAAATTGTACAATATAAAAAGCTTCACTGTGCAAACAAAGATGGCTGTTACTCACAGTATCCATCACACCCATTCCTGCATCATGCACACAAGGTTCTGTAAAAAACATATAACAACAATATTAGTGGGGGTTTTGTCTTCCTATGTTACACATCCACTACACAAGAAGCCAGATCTGCAGTAAGGCTTTTTTAAACAATGCAACAAAAATCGAACGGGATCTGTTCCACTTTCTATCAATCACTTTTAAATGTTTTTACCATCATTGTGAACAGCAACTTTCAAAAATCAGCTGATTTTTAGGACATTCTAGAAAACAAAGATGATTCAAAATGAGTTTAGTAGGAAAACAGCCTTTACCAAAAACAAATTGCATGTAGAAAATTGACTTTGTATACATACATAAGAGAGAGAGAGATTGAGATCACACTTTGAAGGACTAGTGAAAACATTTGTAATTCACATAAAGTATTACAGCATTTTCCCTTTCTTCTAGGCCCCTGTTGCTGAAATACCTCAACATCCACTGTTGTCATCACTTGCATGAAAACAAAAGAACAAGGAGAGCAAAACTTTACAAAGTTGTCTTCTGCAATTACCAGAAAAAAGTTCAGTGTGTGATTGCATTTATTTAAGTTCAACAAATTCCTGGCATTCTGATGACTGTAAAACAATCCAGGGAAAAATTATACTTGTTAAATTGTTATAAGTTTTTTTTTCCTAAATACCATCAACTGAAGAGAAAGTTGGTCAGAATTTTAATTCCAGCAACAGTTGGGAATCAGAAATACTTCTGATGGAAAACATATAGCATTTAGGCTGGAGTTTTTCTCCTTCCCACTCATTAAAAGAAGTTTACTCCTTGGAACAAAAGAGTCACCCTAATAACACATTGGCTAGGAATTACCTGGCACAAGACTTAAAGTCATAGTAACACAAGGATATTATTTTTCATTATAGGATTTTCCACAAGATAATATATTCAGCAAAGCATGGTGAAAAAAAAAAAAAAGAATTTGAACAGACTCTCAAGGTCAGTCTTTTTTTTCTCCATATTTGAGGTCTTCAATCTTCAAAGTATGGAGGTGTCAGTCAGCATATACATTTCATTTGAAAGGTCCATCAGAAGTAAAATACAGAGAGCAGTTATTCCCTTTCATACCTCAGAAGTGAACTACACTCCAAAGAATTCCGAACAGCTCACGTGTGGATGAGACTACAATAATGAAGAAGTTACCTACATTGTGCAACCATTAACTTTGGAACAGTGCACATTCAATTTTGTCCTCCATTCTTCCTTTTGAAATGGAGTTATCCTCTGGGTTAATGTAGCTGGTTGAGAAAGTCAGTGGCTCATTCGAGGTTTAGCAAAAAAAAACACCAAGAGAAGCATAGATACAAATGAATTGTGTCAAACAAATTAGAGTTTTCCCCCAAACAAAGGATGGTTTTAAAACCCACACTTTCTCAGTATTATTGTCAGATTAAACTCAATATAATTACAAACCAAACAATTATCAGAATGCTAATTTCATGGACAGTACATTAATTCTTTTCTCATTTCTTAATTACTTCCCTTATAACACCACATTATATTACTGTTTACCTTCAAGCAATTCCTGAAAACAACATTGTGTGAGGCAGAGGTACTTTGAGGTGGTTTTAATGACACCTTCAAAGAGTAAAGACTTGACTCAGTACTGAAAAATAAAATTCATTATTAACCTGAACAAAAAAAATTTGAATTTAGATTAATCGTTCAAAAGCAAAGCACAGTTGTTTTTTATATGTTTAATAACTTCATATGCTGGATAGTTTTGCACTAATGTACCTCACTTCTGTGAACAGCTTAAAATTTTATATATTTTGAGTCACTCCAAGTAACTTTTTTCAGGTCTGTGTTCTAGAGGAAATCCCCTAAACATCTAAGCAAGCCCCACTTTTCTGACAAGCAACCTAGTAATTCAGAATTTTTTTTCCCCCATACATATATAGGGCTTAATACCAATACAAAATCACTAATGGCTAAATCCTATTGACTTCCAGTTAAATACGGACTTCCACCTACCAGAGTTACTTTTGAGAGTATACAGATATCCAAAAACACAGATCAGTACCTATCTGGATTTTCAAAAGTAAGTAATGGTCTAGACTCTGATACATTTTAACAGAAACTAGATACTTCGCCTAGTTAGACCCTTCTGAAAATTCTAGAAGATGCCTTCATGCAGGAATTTTAATCCTGATGTTCCCTCCCCATGAGTGCTTGACTTAACGCAGGTTACCCTTTGAGCACCATTACTCATTTTCCAGCATTCAAATTACAGATATCTGCATATTCTGTCTTACTTCTGCACCAGCTACATGCAGGTGATTATTTTTTAATGATATGAAGAATTAGGTTATGACATACAAATAAAGCAGCAAAATCTCAAAAAGTTTCATTGACTTGACAGAAAGAACTGTTGTTGGAAGGCTGGGGGAAGGTAGTTGTTTTGATTTTCCAAACCCACAGAAATGCAATATTTAGTAACAGCATGTGACAATTGCCTTGGCAGCATTTCCAGAAGCTGCAAACATGCTCATATCCCACCCGCTGTGTCATTCAACACACACAGCCCTCTGACACCAAGTGGGGGAAAAGGACCTCAGACAGGGAGCAATGTAAGGATTGATCCTCTGCCCAGTGGAGGCAGAGAGGATTTTATCACTGAATCACACATAATGGAAACATTAATTGGGTTACCTGCAAGATAGAGCATAAGAGCTGTTAAAAAGAAAGGTGGGATAAAATAAAAAGCACAGCACTGATGTATCAGTAACCATAATACAATCAGGGATAATTTGTGACCTAATTGAGAAACAGAGGCAGGGACATAAATTTTCCAAGTGCTGTATGAAACATTAGATGCCCGTCTTATTAAAGATGCTGAGATTTGTGTCTCTAATTTGGCCTGAAGTGCACAAAATGTCCTAATACTCAAATATTTCTGCAAGTACATTTTTCAAGTTCTCAGCAAAGGAAGGGGAGTGCAGATTAAGTTGCCTGGGATGAAATGAGCCATTCATCAATAAATACAGCAGCAGCAGCAGAATAAGTGATAAAGTTAGCCAGAACAGGGCACAGCTAGCCAGTAAAAAAAAGAGAAAAAAGGCAGAAAAGGTATTGGTAAGGATACACAGTTAACACAAGACAAAATGAATGATAAATAGGGAGAGGCACAGACTGAAAAAAGAAGGAGTCATTCAACAGCAGTAACACAACTAACACGTTTCCAGGATGGATGGACTCAAGGATCAGACAAGGCACAGGGAGCAGCTGCACACGTATGTTACCAATAAATAGACAGATTTTATAGAGATGTCAAATGAACATTACATCCCAATATCTACAGGGGTGGACAGATAACTGATCCCTAATATAGGACTCTTATCTTCCAAGAGAAAAAACTGAAATGCTGTGGGAACTTCAACTCATATAGTTGCAGATGCTGTTTTATCCTAGGAAATTATACGACATCCTAAATTCTCAACAAGAAAGAAATTACCTTCCAGACCTGTCAGAAATTAAGCTGGAGAAGCAAACAGGTATTTACATTCCTGGTTAGACATGGAAGCACTTAAGATGGGAAGTAGTGAAATAGGGAGAAACCCCCTTTTCCTAGAGACATATCCTAGTTGAACAATGACACATCACTTTTACTTCCTTTGACTAAGCAAGGAAAAGATACAAATCCCTACTTTTTGGAAGAAAGTAAAATTCTAACGAAAAGCATAAAGTCCAACTCTTCTTTCCATGACTCACAAGTAAACCTCAATACCTTGGCTACCAAAACTCACCTCTGAGGCATTCCTCTGTAGCTCTTCTGTAATGCTCAGCAAGCCAGTGGAACACTCAACGGAAGAAAGGTTGTGTTTTTAGGACACTGTAAGTAACATCGAAAAAGAAAAAGGGAAAATCACAGGGGGAAAATGGATTTTGTTAGGTTTAACTTTGATATACAAACATAGACTTACAGATTAATCACCAATGAGAAGCACATATTTGAGAGAATAGCAAGCAAATGGTCTTTACAGCATAGTGTGCCTTACAATGCCCTTTTCACAGAATCACAGAATAGACTAGGTTGGAAAAGACCTCTCAGATCGAGTCCAACACCTAACATCACCTTGTCAACTAGACCATGGCACCAAGTGCCACAACCAGTCTTTTCTTAAACACCTCCAGGGACTGTGACTCCACTGCCTCCCTGGGCAGCCCATTCCAATGCCAAATCACCCTTCCTGTGAAGAACTTCTTCCTAGCGTCCACCCTAAACCTCCCCTGGAGCAGCTTAAGACTGTGCCCTCTTGTCCTGTCACTGGTTGTCTGGGAGAAGAGCCTGACCCCCACCTTGCTATCACCTCCTTTCAGGGAGCTGTAGAGAGTGATGAGGTCTTCCCTGAGCCTCCTCCTCTCCAGGCTAAACAACCCCAGCTCCCTCAGCCTCTCCTTATAGGATTTATGCTCTAGACCTTTCACCAGCCTTGTTGCCCTTCTCGGAACACACTCCAGCAGTTCAATGTCCTTCCTAAACTGAGGGGCTCAGAACTGGACACAGTACTTCAGGTGTGGCCTAACCTGTGCCAAGTACAGGGAAGAATCACTTCCCCTAGTCCTGCTGGTCACACTATTCCTGATGCTAGTATTCAACTGTTTTCATTAAAGAGGGGAAAATCCCACGGGCTCTAATGGAGGACAGGTTCACCTCTCAGGTTACTATAAATAGAAAAAAAAAGTCACCCTGTTACAAACACCCTACAGTCTGAGAAAGAAGACACATAGGCAAACAGCAGGAGCATAAAGATGCACCAAGCAGAAAAACCTCCCAGAACAATGCAGCAAGCTGCACCTCTCCACTTCCAGAGATAATGCCTAAGTCATCCCAGTTTCCAACTCAGAAACTTGCCTCTTCCACTAGATCAAACAGACATTCATGACACGCCCTGTATTATTCATAATACTGAGATTAGAAAGCTTCTGGGAGGAGATAATGCACACCCTTTGTCTGAGAGATCCCTTGGAGACTTGGGTGCTGACTGTAGGATATCCCTGCACAGAACAGTCAGCATTGTCACATAAGCTGGCAGGCTAAATTGGGTGGAAAAGCAAATGACACAAAGCAAAAGCCCCCACTCAGATGTGCTTTGTCAGGATAAGGCTCAGATGTGAATTCATGCAGCTCTGAGGCAGGAGTGCAAACATCTGTTAGGCACAACAGGCTCGACTCACTGACGGGAGGCAGCTTCTTTAAACTGTTCCAACAGCGAGAAATCGTTTCCAGACAAGCTTCAACTTTCTAGGAGAATTCCCCTTGGGTGGAGAAACCACTGCATGACATGTCATGGTATTAGATAAGCCATTTGCTAGTCCTTGTATGGCAATACCTACAGGAGGGTATGGAAAGAGCAAACACTTCAGTATGTGGACAATATCTCTAACAGCTAGAAATACATTAAACCAGCTTTTAATTAGCTCTATTCTCATACCAGGATGAGGCTTGGCCTGCATTTAGTTGAGTATAAGATGGCTTACAGTAATTTTTTCCACCTAAACTTGTATGGGCTAGGGAGCCTGAACTTGAGACAAAATAGATATTAAAGCAACACTCTTTAGACAGGATGCACTATTATTCACAAGAATTTGTGAGCATTTTGAAGCTCAGGATGGGTCTGGTAAGAATTCTCGACATCTGGTTGTGTCTGAGTCCAACATCGCTGAGGTCTGAGCCACTGGGATTTTCACAAAGCAGCTGCAAAATATTGCCTGGCTGCCCTCCAGCTACTGTGACTCTGAGGACTGTGTCTGGCAGGACAGACCATGCAATGTGTCTTCACAAAATCGTGCTGTAATTATGAGAAATCACTCACAAGGTAGCAGCATAAGAGAAACAGCAGGAGACAGGCAGGATAGTGAATTTCAGGACCATATGAAGACATTAATCAGCATAAGGAATGAACTTCAGGGTCAGTACAGACAAAAAACCAAAGTAGTCAGATTATAGCAGGAAAAGAGTAATTTCAGTTGATATAAAGAACTTGGAAACGGCTCTCGGATTATAATCACAGAGGTTGGATGAACAGCCTTTGATACCAGCCATTACACACCATTCTCCAGATGAAGAGTTCCTCATCTCACATGTTCCTGTTTTAGGGATACATGCCAATAAATTGTGGCAAACATTTTCATAATTTTGCTTTTAAGCACACTTGAAAGGCCAGTAAAGCTAAAATTAAAAACCAAGAATAAAGAAACAGCCATTCTTACTTTAAATTTTACCTGCCAAACTTTTGTCCAAACCTAATGTATCCACCAACATCTGTTTAATCTTTGGCATTAAAAATGCTTTTGCAATTTTAATTACTAACATTTGAAAAATCAGTGACAGGGAACCAGACAGTTTAATTTACCCATGAATGCAAGCAGTGGGCAGAAACATGAAGTAATTTATTTCAAGCTTAATCCTAGGGGAAACATTTATATGAAGAGCAAAAACCATAAATCTTCAGTTACTTATATCTACTAGTGAGACAAATCAATTTAAAAACAGTTAAAAAATACTGAAAAATATCTTGACTACTAGGAGGAATCCAAAACATTTTTTTCAAAGATACACAAGCTCAACTATAACTTAATATAAATAAAAAAAACTTTAAAAAATTTCTTTTTAAAAATTGAATTTAAAAAAGTTGGCTGAACAAGTATACTAGTAAAATATTTAAAAGATAAACTGCTTTGTCAGCCATGATCTAAAACTAAAAGAATGAAGGTGGCTCCTGGCTTCCTCTGAGGGGAAAGGTTAGAAAACTGATGCTCAGGTGTCATGGTCTGCCCTAGCAGAGACAGTTGGGGCACAAGTCCCCACTCAGTGCTTGAAGGTGGAACTGCCAGGAGAGACAAACACCACAGGACAGCAAAGGCCCCACACCTTTACAGCATCAATCTGTCACAGACGTGGGGTTTTTTTGAAAGGAGGCAACAGTATTTGCTATGAGGATCAGCAGTTGAATATAAATGAAGCTGGTGCTGCCCACTCATATATGTTTTAAAAATCACTAATAGTGACCCACAGCAAGAGCAGGTTTGCATACACAGCTCCATCTAATTTCATGTTTCCTTACCTGTTCTTCTATCACTGTTACGTATCACATCCTTGAGCATTTTCCTGCCAGAATAAGGGTTTTGTTCATCTCCTTTTGGGCAGGGAATGTTGCAGTACATTCCATTGTTTGGCTTGTGCTATTATGGCTTTTCTTGGGGCATCTCTCCATTGCCAAAAGATTCCTGCTGTCTCAGCTCAAGTAGACTTCCTCCAGACCTTGGGAGGAAAAGGCAAAGTGGGACAGTGAAGAGAAACAGGACCACTTCCAACAGAAGCAGAAGAAAACTTCTTGACAAGATGAACTGATCCCCCTTCATTCAGAGGTGAAGTGTTCCTTCACAGGAAAACAAGGAAACCAATTTCTGCTTAAGTGAGCCTTGGCAAAAGTGTTACAAGAGTTATGTTTTGGAAACACAGACCATTTGAAAGGTGAGCAGTGCAGTCACCAGGGCCTATTGATTTCTTGCTGCAGACTTGGGTCTGTAGTAACCTACATTTCCACAGAACACCGATGCTAAAAAATAGATTATTTTGTGGAGGATTTGCACTTGGCCAAAGTCTGCAACACCTGGTTGGCTCAAATACTGAATATGTATTGTTTTGGTTTTTTGCCAGTAAGAAGCAATGCAAGCATTTTCTAAGCATATCTAATGTGTGCTACTTTCAAGAAACCCTTTGTTTTAATGAAAACACAAAGCAGATTAAAATAAAGCACAAAAATCATTTCCTATGCCATTTGAAAGTTATTCTGATCCTTGCTATTTACTCCAACGGCTAGGACAGATGTTCCAATTGTCTCAGGGGAACTTTTTCATGTGTGTGTGTTTTATTTTGTGTGAGGTTTTAGGTTCTGAGGGCTTCATTTGTTTTCATACAAGCTTTGCCCTAAAAGCTGATCTGTTTGGTTCCCTATGGCAGCAAGGTACAGAACAAGATAGAACTAACTCTGTTAACCACATGGTACTACTGCAGTTCAATCACGTTGCAGGATGCAGACAAGAAATGTCATAACAATCCTTGGAGTCAGTTTATCAAAGAACCATTTAATCTAACATACATTAAACATCAGATACTGAACGTAAGTTCATGCTAATTTCAACTTAATTGGAATTACAATGCAAATACCAGCTCCTTTGCCTTGCTATGGGCCCTCTAACTGCAAAATGAAAGCCGCAGGTAAGTATGTTGGATTAAAAATATGCACCACAATAGAAGAATGAATAAAATAAAAATGGGTCCTTCTCTACCCAGAGCTCTATGTGGATAACTCCCTGCTGAAGATACCAAGGGCTGTAATTACCTGGCAGATAACAAAATTTGACTCAATGGACCATCCCTCCAAATGTTTACATATAACTGGACAGAGACTCCAGGTAACTGGATTCAGGATTAAAGTAAAATGGAACATCTTCATCTGATGTGGTCACATCGCAATTTTCTTCGTTTTTTTTCTGATCTAGTGTAGAGCTAGTGCAGTGTGCATCAAGGTCAGATCACATAATTGGAATTCAAAGGAAAATACTGTAAAATGCTGTAGTGGTAGTAAAAATTGAACACCAATTCATGAGCCATTTACGTAAAAGTTATTTCAGAAATAAATACATATTTAATATCTCAATCTAATTACGAAAGGAACGAATTAAATGTATGAAATATAGTTGGAATTTCTCTAGACTCTATATGAACAATTTGACCAGAAAATATTGCACACAACCTAGCAGGTTAAAAGTAGCTGAAAAATCATAGTTCGATATGTCTAATCACAGAAAAACATCAAATTCAATTTAGCCTCTATGCAAATAAGCCTAAAGGAAGAGACGCTAAAACTGCATCACTGAACGATGTGATCTGGATATATTGCACAAGTGAGAGTGTGCAATAAAATCAGACCTATATTAGTTAATAATAAATAATAATGGGTAGGAGCTGACCTATGAGGGTTCACCTTAGAAAAATCCACATTAACATAAACCAGATCATTCTCCGTTCCTTCGCCTGTACCGGTGTGTGAATCCTGTGAACAGGCCCTGCAGACACAGTGAACTGCAACAGCAGCACCGACCTCCTGCTGCCCACCACAACTGAGTAGAACCTCTTGAAAGACAAAATTCAAACAATCCCATGGAATTTCCAGGCACACATTCAAAAGCTTCTGCAGTCAGGCCTTTGGTCTGTTGGTGGTGGCAATTTGTGAATTTAACACCTGAGAGTTATTGCAAATCATTGCCTTTGTGACCTGTGCTTATTTATGGTCAGCTCCAAATCACTGAAAATACACTGGGTGCTGTCTGAAAGAGTAGGGATACAAAGATAAAATGAAGCGCATTTCATAGTGTATTAATAACTGTGATCCAGTAGTTAATCTCTCATAACACAGCCACAAGTGCAGCCACTGCTTTCTAGCATACTTGCCAAAGAAACTAAGTGTTAATAATAGGCTATTTCACTATTGCCTCTGGTTTAAACCATTGCTGCAAGGCAGAAGGAAGCTTTTAATTATTTTTTTTCATGAATTATAAAATCTGCAAATTATTAAAGTGCAAATTAACAAGTTTCTATTGTGTCTAGTTTATGTATGGTTAAATCCTACTTTATTGGCTCTTAATTAAATGCATATAAGGAATCTCAGTTTGAAACACTACCACACTCTCCTAATCCCTTCATTATTTTCTCTACATAGTCCTTTTCTGATTTTCCATTTCAAATTGTTTCTTTTGTAAGCATTTTAAAACTAGCTTTTACTATTTCTACTTAAAACAAGTAAAGGGCTTTTCTCATTGCTAGCACTCTAAGACATTAATTTACCCTAATAGAGCCTCCTGCTTTGCAAGTATTGTTTCCAAATACAAGACCTAAGGTGAAAGGCATACAGATCTTGCTTTAAACCAATAAAGAAACTTGCATCAGAAGCAGAAAAGAGGTCACATGAGAAGGGGGCAATGGACTCTATCCGGACAAGGAAATGAGTTTCTAAGGTATAAAAATAATTTTCAAATCAGTGATAAACCATGTGTATAATTTAGTTCAAATTCAACAGATACCATGGGCTGAAGAAAAACAATGAAGTGAAAGGTTTAGAAATGTCATAATCATTATTTCTGAAACACCTGCATTCTTTCAGGCCAGACTGTGACAAACAGATGTTGGCCTTCCTACACTCTGCCCTGATTGCCCAGACATTCCAAGGGCATTTCTAAGCAGGGCTATACTCTGTGCCAAGGTGCACATCCTGCAGTTTCTCCTCTCACTGGTGATTTACTTGGCATGACAACACAACTTACTCACAGGGCCAGAGGCAGAGCAGGTTGATGGACACACATCATTTTCTTACTCCAGGCTTAACTTCTCTTCAGGTATTGTAGCAAAATCACTCACATATATCACCTCCCAAACAATTAAATAACGTGTTTTTGCCAATCCGTTTGCTTTGTCAGAAATGGACTGAGGAGTCCATTTCTCCTCCAGCAGCTCTAAAAGGGGCTTAGTGTCCAGGCAGGGGAAAGGGAGCAGCAGGAAACAATAATATTTTCAACCAGCTGAGCTGCAACTGAAGGAGGATGTTCAAGGATGTTCACCTACAGCTTTGGTACCAGTTCACAGATTGGCATCTAGTAGAGTGCACTTGGAGACACACACCCTATTTGCAGACCTTGTCCTAATGTGGATGCCTACTTTTATTTTCTGAAATAGCAACAGCTAAGTTTGGAAAATCTGTACGTCACAACTATTTTTTCTTGCATTTCATGGAACCGTTTGTTAAGCAGGAGAAGATAAGTTATTTCATGAATAAAATCATTCTTCCATTCCTAAATTATCTATAAACAGAATGATTTTTATAAACTCATGGATTATTCATGCATAAAAATCCTGTATTCAAATATATTACTGCCTGCAGTCTGTTTGTTTACTACATGCTGCTCTTACAGCTTCAACTATTTATGTCATACCCAATTGTAAATCACATGGTATTGTTTCTGATCCATGGCTGGATGAATGAAATGTTATAAAGGAGAAGAAAAATGAGAGACTTTACAATGAAGATGAAGCATTTTCAGAAGACACCTTTCAGAGAACGATACCCTTAAAGTCTTACATATGTAAATATAACTGAAGAGAAAGACTAAGGTAAGATAAGAAATCCTCAGTTATTCAGGCAGCATAATATTACATTTTTGCAGTATTCATGTAAGTCCAACTATTTTGCTTCTTTCTACGAGGGAACACATATGTTGAAGAAAGTACAGTAATACTTAGGTCCCCAGAGCTCAAATTTAAATCCTTTACACACAACAAAAATAAAATGGAGACTGAAATAGGAAAACTGCAATCTGTTCTTGGTTTGCAGAAGCTTCTGTTCAATTCATTTACTGAACAGCGAGTCTTCTGCACTACAGCATTAATGAGAATAGATACAAAAAGCTTTCAAACATAAACAAAGAAATGGCTGCTACTTTAGGGTATTTTCAAGCATTTCCCAGATATTAACGTATGAGGCAGATGCTCGAATACCAGCACACAATACTTTAATTTAGTTCAGCATCTCTGCAGGCAGTGGCTTCTCTATTACAGCAAGTTCCCAGAACACAAGAGAATGCTATTGCAGGGCACTTTTAGATTAAAATCCCCAAATAAGCTGTTAGACTTTACACACATCAATCTTTTGTAAGTACAATAAGGGAGATTTAATTGGTTTTACTTTCATTGTATAACAAATGTTAATATCTATTATATAAGAAAGCTATTTAAAAAAAAAAAAAAATCTACAGAAAGGATTAGGAAGCAATTCCATAAGTGATAAAATAGGGCCAGAGAGTTATTATGGAGGAACATCAGCAAGTGCATAGCTAAGGTTGTTTACTCAATGCCAAATAATCATCTTTGGAAGTTGAAATAATAAACTTAAATAGTTTCAAATTAAGTCTTGCAAGAAACGGAGGAGTTATTGAAGCAGCAGAGGAAATTGGAAATAAAAAACCCCACCACCTAAAATGAACCCACATAAGAAATATTAACATGATGACAATGAATGTTTTATTTAAGCTAGTGAGGACAATTAATGCCTGGCTAGTAACTGGCTCAGAATGGAAACCAGCTTCACGGAAACTGAGGTATTGGAGCACATGGTGCCAGTTTGAACCCCAGTCAAGCCCCAAAAAAATATCTACAAGTTGGTCTTCTGTTGATTTGCTGTGAACACTGCTTCAGATGTTGTGAATTTCTAGAGTTAGAAAGGATGTCTGACAATGCTGGTGAGAACATTCAATCTTATTTACAGCTGTGCAATTATTCAAGTCTATTCTACACAGTTTTATCCTGTTGCACTGCTAATGCTCAATACAGTCTCTGTCTGTAACAACACCCACACATCTACATATAAAAATACCTCAGTTCAAAGCCTCAAGCACTTCAGCTAAGGAAGAAGGTCTGTACCTCTGAGTGACCTGTCCTTTTCCCCAGAGGACCCAACAACACACAGGCAGATATATGCAGCTGCTGGGCTGTATTTCTGTGAGAAGAGTTTTAACCATTTGCTAGGCAAAACAACTGTCAATGGAGTCAGTTAAAATTGCTAAGAATATTATCAAGTAAGAAAATATTAATTAAAGAAAAATCAACCAACTAAAAAACCAAAAACCTGTGTTAAAAACAAAATTGTATTAAAAACTGTATATATGTCGACATCTTTCTACCAGAAGGTTTCCAAACTCTCTGTCTGGACTGCTGGTCAGGTCCACAAGGGGCATGCAGATTACAGGACCTGAAAATATGAGCTTTTACTTGAGTAAAGAAGTTTCTATAAAGTTCTGTTTCACCTAATTACAGACGTCAGGCCCAATTTGGAACAAATTAACATAGCTCTGTAACTTATTGGACAGCTGACCTTCCAGTGGCCTACCAGAGTAACAGAGTTTCAGGAGTGAAGTTTTCTGCACTCAGATATCCATAGAAATGTTAAGTTCAGAACACTTCATTTAATTGTGTCTATTCTGTATCTGAAATTCTGACAATATTTTTTTTTTTTTATTGTTCACCTCCTGAGGGGTAACATAACTCTTGCTCTCTGACTTCTGTCTCTGGCACGTTCCTCTCCCCAGCCAAATGGGTTGCCTCCTCCTTCTTGCAGAGCTTCCAAAGATGTCTGTGCACACTCTTCCTCCCTCTTTGGCAGTTCTGCTGGCTCTAATTTCCAGAACAGGAAACTCACCTCACTAATAAATCAAAGAGCTCTGGAAGAGGTGACTCATCACCTTCCTGTAAGTGGTTAAAATAAAAATGGACTGTGGTCATTTCTGTGGTCTCCACTGTTCCTTTCTTCAAGCTCTACTCCCCCCACCCCCATATGCTGTAGATTTTATCATCTCCCTGAGTTATTTTCAGCTTTAATGCAACATATTAAATCTTTTCTGCTTGCCTTTGTCATGTCATTTGATCCTGCTTTTCCCCCCTATGTGCTGCATTCAGTGGTCTTCTGTGTCATTAAGGTCTCTTCCTTTATTACTACCTCACCAGGGGTCACATCATGGATGGGAACATCACTTGGAATGTCCCTCTTTTTTCTGATTACCAGATTTGGATGTTTTATGCAATAAAAGGTAAATATCTCCAATATATAGTAAATTTTCTGCCAGCCTTATGGCACGACTGCATATGCTTCCAAAGGTGAGCCTACCACCTCCAAAGTGCATTTTGATCATAAGAATCCATAGCAAATAATACATTACATGTGTGTGCATATACATGCTATGACCAAACTGCCACACAGCTATGGGAAGAGAACTGCTTTTTAATCACATTATAGGTGTAGGGTTGCAGCATCAGGCCCTTGAGGGCTTTCAGAAAAGGTTGCATAGCCATGGGCAAGATGTTAGGCACCTCTGTTCTACAGAAACAGCAAAATAGCTCTGCAGATAGAGTTGTGTTTACGAAAAAATAATTTCCTGATTTAAAATAGAAAGCCACTTTTTTCTTTTTCAAATACCACAAACCAGCAGATTTCACAAACCATCATGATCTTCTATTGACAATGCAGACTCCTGAGCTGCTTCACTATTTAATGGCTCCAAATTCTCTCAGAGTTAAGCTTTTCTACTACAATACCATCTGCTAGTGCAGATATGCCACACAAATTCCTCAGGAAATTAGCAGAGCTGCTTCCAGGCACAAAGTTCTGCACTGGAGGATTCCCATGCAGAGTGATCTGAACTTGCATCGAGCTGCCTAATGCACTTTCTCATGGTCAGGCTCAGAAGAGGAACATCATTAGTTCATTTCCAGAATCTAGATCCTATGTTAAAGAATAACCAAACAAAACTCCAGCATGTAAAAGAAAGTTTACAACAGCACAGCAAGGATTTTTCTGGTTGTTTGCTTTTACTGAACTGAGATCAGTATTTTGAAGTTGAAGCATTATGTGCGTGAAAGCCCAGCCAGGCAGAAGAGGTGTTCTTAACAATAGAAAATGTGGACCAAATCCTTAATTCGTCTTGGCTCTGCCTTCCAGGAAAGTGAAATTCATAGTTGTCTGTTTCTAAAGAGAAAAGCCCAACTGCACATCATGGTCTTGAGAGATACAGGGGTTTCCAGGGGCCAGAGGACAACATGCAGCTTAGTCCTGGCACTGTCCTAGCTGCTGTGGGACAGGTTGGCATCCCCAAAGCTAAGGACACAGAAAAGCAACATTCAAGATACCTGTGCCCTTCATCATACAGTGCCAATTCCTTCAGCCCAGGACCTTTCTCTCCTGGCCTTCAATCCTGACACTGCTGCTCCATTCAGGTTCTCTTTGCTTTGGGGAGTCAGGCAGTCCTCTAAAATTTCTTTGATTTGGGAGTTTAAAAAAATCCCTTAACATTCCTTTCCACCTTCATAGATTTCTATGGTTTATATTATTTATCTTTTCCACTTGATTAACCAGCTGAAAAAATCAATAGCAGTGTATTTTATCATAGTTTCCGAGGAGCCCTCTGTTGTGTTATGCTGCTATTTTAGGAACTAGAGCAGTTTGTGAATCTATACAAGTAGTTTGGCAGGCTTCTTTTTCTCCCTTTACTCTCCCTTTTGCTTTGGACAAAACACAGAAATCTTTCTGTGGCTTTGCATGGTGAAAATTGATATAAAACAGCTTTGGTCAGTTTAATATAGGTGGTTTTTTTTTGGTTTGTTTTTTTTTTTTCTGTTAAGAAAGTTAATACCATGGAAAAAATTGGTCAGGAGGATCAAATGTTTATGCAGGACGTCATGCTGCTTTGGTGTGCCAACTCTCCAAGAGTCTGTAAGGAAGCCAGCCAGACGTGCTCTGAAGCCTGCACCCTGACCCCAGTGACCTCTTAATTTTTCAAAGTTTATCTAGCCCCATCCCAGCAGTACTTGCACTGAAACCAATCCCCCTGCTCCTGGATTTTTGGCAGAAGGGAACTTCCTTCATATGGAAAAGTGTTTAATACCAATTTAATGGTCTGTCTAGCCACTGTAAACCCCCAACCCCCTCCCTGAGTCTCCCACTGGCAAGAAACTGTGAAATAATATGCTTGAAATAGCCCTAATTCTTTTCCTCAGTGTGATAGTTGTTTTTCTAATAAGCAATTTTTTGAAAAGCCGTAGAGGAGAAACTAGCAGCTGCAAAGTTGAATGACATCTTTAATACATTCCTTTTTATATATATAAAAGTTTATATTTTTCATTAAAAAAATTTGGTTCTTTCATTATCTGCTCTCTTATACATTTGCATAGTCAGGAATGGGCCTCAGTAGAATCCAAAAGGTTTCCATTCAGCCTTGTAAGCACCAGAAAAACAAATCACATTTATGCAAATCCACTTTTATGCCAAAAAAAGCCTAAGTAACAAGTTTATCTTTGGATGTAAAAAGGCAGACCTTGGCCTGCTGCCAACAAAAAATCCTAACAACGAAGCTAATAAAAAGGAAATTGAGAGATGCCACAGTTTTCCTAAAGCAATCAGTTTGTTACTGTAAGAACGGTGTGGGTTCAAAGGAAGCTGTGACTGCCCTTTGAGATAAGGAAAGGCCTGAAACTTTACAGCAGGGTGGCTGTGCCAGGGGACAAAGCACAGTCTCAGGCATCCCCTAGTGTCAGGATGGGGAGAGTTTCAGCTGTAGAGCAAAACTGCAGGCCAGAACCAAGGGATAGAGGCAACAAGTTGGCCTGGGACAACAAATCTTTGAAGAGCTACGACATCCTTTAAGTCAAGATTTTACATCAGAACAACCTGTCCTGCTGCATTGCATGGGTGCAGTAACTGTTGTAACAGTGATTTGATTTGGTTTCTATGTTTAAAAAAGTAATCCATCCCCCAACCGTACACTCTTTCACAGGTGAAAAGCCTGTGAACATCATCAGTTTCCTGCACCTTAAGGAGAAATGTCAGAAAAGTCCATCTGAGGAAACATGAAGAAGGTTATGCCTGCAGTCGTCACAAACTCCCATTTGGACTTAAACTACTTAATTTCCCAGGAAAAGGGAGACACATTTAGATAGGAACAATGAACAAAACCCCATAAGTTTAATGGCAACAAGCTGCACTGTGTTGTGTTGAAATGCCACAGGGCAAAATTTTGGCTATGGCTGTGAAGGATTTGATGGTTTACACTGCTGTAAAGGATCATCTCCCTCATCTCTTTGGAGCAACACGACACACAGGAAACAATGGAAGGAAGAATGAAAACTTTCATGTGGATTCTGTTTATAACATTCTGTAGGTTAGCATTTTCTTGAGTGAGTAAAAAATCTAACTGAAAAATTAATCTAGAGTGACTGCCGGTTTCTTCTCTCTCTAGTAATACAAATGTTTTAATAACTTCAAAAGCCAGAGAATTTGGCAGTGCCAGTCAAATCAGAGCAAGGGAGGTACTAAACAGGATCTCACACAAAAGCTTACAATTCACACCACCTCCTATACTGCCACTCCACTAACATCCACAGCATCATCTGCAGCTGAAAAAATCCCATCATATTGACAAGACCAAATGGTTGCACTCCAAAATATTATGATGATATGTCACTTTTTCAGCTCTTAAGTAGTGGTCAAGAGGGAGAAGTGCTGTATTAGCCTGTTCCACAGCAGCCCAAGGGCTGATGCACAGCCCAGTTCCAGATTGAGGCCAGTGATAAAAATAAATGTTATTTTCTTTCATATGGCTGCGAGAGATGAACATTTTCAAAAGCAGAGAAATGAGAGAGATGGGAAAGGGAGGAGAGTATGAAGAAACAAAATTCAGATGGGGCTTTCCTGGGCTTTTTGATGTCTCCAAGGGACACGTTCTGCACAAACCCGCCAGTCTTCACTATAAGATCTACTGCTCTGTCTCATGGTTTAGAACTTTCAAGCAGTGCCAACACCTACCTTTCAGGAAGGAATTCAGACTTTATTTCTTTGGCAACAAACAATATGCTCATCCCTAATCCCCTTTCTAAATACCATGTGGTGGCACAGCCTTGGAATTATGTCAGTCTCAACACACCATATGTGCTGTTAAACACAGCACAGCTCACACACTCTGTAACCACAAAGAACCTAAAGAGATGAGCAAGGGACCTTTTTCTGAAAAATGGCTTCAAACAGTCAAAGAAGATAAAAGTTTCTTCAGAGAAATATAGGTTATGATACATCATGATGCAAGTTTGGATATCCAAGATTATGAAAACACCCAATCAACTCTAGTTGTGCAACTGTGTTTTTTGCAATTTCTCTACATCCATCACATTGGGTAACTAATGAAATAGGAGGAAGGGGGTGAAGCATTGTGCTTAAGCGTGGTTTGGAGAAAATGCACAGTTAGGTATTATATGTTTGTTCAATACTTCTGAACTGTGGTTATGATGCTATGCAATCATAACTACAGTGCTTGCTTCTTTGGGGTCCTGCAATAGTTCAGCTGTAGTTTCTCCCACTCCCATCCTTTCACTCTTAAGTGCTTTTTTCTTACCCGCAGAGATCAAAGAGATGTTTTTGTGGTTTGCTGTTCCATCCACATTCCCGCTCCCTCCTCTCTTCCTTCCTTCCTCTGCCCTCACTGCAGCACATCACCCAGCAGCCTCAGGCATTAATCACTCACACATACACACATCAGCCACGTTCAGATGAACTCATGGAGCTGGATGCTGCTCTGGACATTACCTTGTGCTTCAACAGCTCCCTGGCTCCCATTTTCGGTGCACTGAATTCACTACTAAGTTTCACAATTTCTCTCTGGGTGTTTGTCTGATTTTAAGGTCTGATTTTGATTCTGAGTCAAATGAAGTAACTGAGTATTTGATACAGCAGATGAGAGTCTAGAAGGTTAAATGATAATTTAGGGAAAAATCTCCATATTGCTGTTCTCCTAGACTCTGCTGCCACCTCATTCCCACAGTGCCTTGATAAGGCTAAAGTTACCCATTTGACTGGGACAGGACAGCAGTTTGGTTTTCCAAACCAAAGAATCTGGGTCAGATGAGGAATAAGAGGCCAGCCAGGCAAAAAGTAACTTATAGTCAAAGCAAAACCTGCACTGATATTTTTCTGCCTTTTCAGGCAGGTTGAATGATTTCTTCAAAGGCATCATTAAATATTACTTGTGAACCATTCCATAAATAATGCTTGTACATGGTGCATTGCAGTATTTAATATTCACATTCCCAGCTATTCTGTCTGGACTCTCAGATACATGGTATCTTATGGTCTTCCCCAGAGGATAAGCAGAACCTTCATCTCCACTGTGATTATTCACAACTATATATTTCAAATTCGCTGTCACAAATACATCTGTTACATAACACTGTTGAAACTGTTGTTAAGGTAAACAGCCCTGACAAGACCTTCCCTGGCATTTATTTATGCAAAATAAATTTTGAGAAAGGAAACAAAGGAACAGTGTTAAACAGAGTTAACAGTTAAAAATACATATTGTAAATCCCAGATTAATTTTTTTCATCTTTGCAATAAAATACCAAAAACTACAATATGTAAGAAGGACAAATAACTCAAAATATTATGAATAAATCTGCAACTGAGTGAGTATAAACATCACCTCTCAATCCGTGTGAAGAATACACGAGGCACATTGAGAATGCACAGTGACTTCCACAGGAAATCCCCCAACTCCTGCTCCAGGATTTTTCATTCTACAGCACATGTGGATGGCATTGTCCTGCTCTTCAGCTTGCTTGAAATTGTTTACAGTGTGTTATTACTTCACTGTTAATAAAGGGCACTGTACAAGAACCCTGCCAAACAGTATTTTTGGTGTGGCAGAACAGGCCTTAATTCCAAACACATACGCTAAAGAAAAAAAAAATTACTTTCAAGGGACAGGTTTATTTTCCCAAAGGAACATCTGTTCCTAACACATCTCATGAAAATACATACAATAAACCATAAGTTCAAAACAGAATTTGTATTCAAACACTGCCCAATAAAAGTTTAGGTTCCCTGGAAAACCTCTCTTTAATCCCCAGCAACCCGTAGGCTTGAAGAGAACCATTTCCTCTGTATACAGTGCAGCTCTTCAGAACTGCAGCCATTTGGCAGTGAGTTTGCAAAGCCACAAAAGGATGGGAATTAGCCATGTCAGCATCTTCCCTGGCTACAGAATGTAGCTCAATCCTTCGCCCTGCCAAAAATCAGTTGTAAAAACCAGCGTGACAGCCTAGAGGAAGGTAATCCTCACCAGCTGTTTCCAGCCGAAGCCAACCACGTCAGCAGCACACAGCAAGCACCAATATGCATCAAATAAGAAGCTACCTGAGAAGTGGTAAAGATGAAGTCTGATTCCAGGATCAATAAAGTGCCTGCAGGATGCTGACAATGTTTAGCTCGCTTCAGCTGGCTGATTCAACAGAGACTGCTGCAGTGTGCTGGCCACACATGGCAGCAGGCTATTAAGGACTACAGTACTGGTAATGGAGAATTCTCATCAATTCAGCACCTTTGGACAGTGCAGAGAAAGCCTAACTGTTCTTACACAGAACTACTAACTGGAGTAGCAGAGCCAAAATTTCAAACCTTGAATAATAATCAGACTTTATTAATAGGTAGGCAAAAAGGTGGGGTTTTCCCCTTCTCCTCAGTGTGCCTCAGCTACTGCCAACCCACACATGCTGTAAGGCATGTGCAGCCTGGAGAGAAGCACTGACTGAGGCACAACAGTTCACCAATAATTCACACCATGTTCAGTTAAACCTGGCAAGGCTGAGACCAAACAACCTGTCTTGTCTTTCCAGTCCTTTTTCCGATAGTAACTTTAAAGATGTCAGATCTGTTCTGACTTGTTTATCTTAACTTCCCCCTTCACACATACTGAAACAACAAAAGAGTTCTCTAACATATGTGTAGAAATGATGAAGGCTTACAGCTGTCATCTAAGTATTTTTATTGAAACGATAATTAACTGTTTCTAAGAGCTTGGCTTTACTACAAAGATAGTAAGTCAGAATAAGAGTATTAAGTTTCCTCTGTTATCAATCAGTAATTTCTGTTCTAATGCTGCAAAGTGTGCCTTTGAGGCACCCTCTCCACTAACTGCTGTTTTGCTCAAGGGAAAAAGCAATGACTTTTTCTTATGTTATACACCATTACACCACATAGTTTAAGCTGCATCCTTCTGCTGTACTAAATGCACCATTCTGCTCATCTACAGAGTGAACTAAATTTAATTGCACTAATAATTGTTGTGGTTTAGTATGTTGCCAAAATTTACCTCCTAGCTTGTTAGACCTACAATTTAATTAGCAGCAGTGAATACAATCTTAAATGAGTGATATTATCTAAACAACTATTTAAGGGGGTTTGCTGTTGTTTCTGCACCACCTCAACAAACTGAACTACTTTCACTGCACTTGGGAGTACTGAACCTGTAACCCAGACAGTTGTGGTATAAGTAGATTTCTTTGGATCCACTGACATCCATTTTGAGGGACAGCTACAACAATATACAGCAATTTCAAAAAGTGCCAGCATTCCTGAAAGTTTAGTTTTATCTCATTTATAGTAAATCCACAGAGGCCCTTATACCTCAGATAAGGTTCTGGGCTGAACCTGTATTTCCAAAACTCACACTCACCTTGAGCTTTTTGTTTCTGAAACACAACAGACAGAAGTCTCTGTCAGGTTCTTCCCTCCCTAACATAAGCAACTCCAAATCTCCTTAATTCGTTTGAATGTAAACTAAATCCTCTTTATCTCAGACATTAAGATGATAATGCATGCTTGTCCTTCTCCTGTAATCAACACAACCTTAAGCTTGAGCAAACTCCAATTTTAGCCAGCTGGTATTCACTATTAATTCCCCTACATTTATTTTAACTATATTAGCCATATTACATGAATGTCACCCATAAATGGTAGGTATTTTGTTGTTGTTCATGGGGTGGGTTATTTCTGATTCTTTTTTTGGTGTTTTTTTCGTTTCTTTCTTTCTTCGTGCCATTGGTTGTTTTTGAGTGGGGGCTTTTGGAAAGGGGTATCTGTGTTGCAGCTTACAGGTCTATGAATTACTTATATCATCTTTCAGCTTAAAAGTTATCTGTTCAAAATATTTACTAATCATCCTTATGGCACTACATCATGCTTATGAATGTTTTCAGTTTTGCAGAGTGAATGATCTGTGGAATCAATAAAGCAATCCACTATGAAGCTTAATTAACTTTCTCTCATAACTGCACTTATCACAACATCCACGTTTCAGAAAAATAAAACTAAATGAATAGGCCTCAAACACTCACACCAAAACATACAGGAATTGAGAATTACAGTAAAGTACAGAAAGAGTATTCTAGATATGAAAAAAAAATAGATTACTAATTTTTTGTTACACTTAAAAAGGAAGTATACTGGAAAATACATATCCACACCTGTAGGTGACATATGCCTGAACCAGAGAGGTAATGTCTCTCCTGTAAGTGTGCTCATTTGATTCCTGCAGTGATAATTCAGTTTGTTTCTCAAAGTGAGACTTCAGAGGAAACAAAAGGAAGCAAGACAAATGTTCTTTGCCAGCAGAACAGTGGTGATTTCTCACTCTGCCAACACCACATTAGCTAATATTACTCCAAGTGGCTTTTCAGTTCTTCATTGGCATTACTGTATGTCTGACAATAGAAAAAGAACAGAAAATAAAGCCTGAAGCTGATATACAAGCCAAGAAGTCATCTTATTCAGGCCAAAAGCAGGAATGCTCACCAAATTAACGTCTTGCTCTGCTTCAGCTGCAAATGGCATGCCATTTCTGGGGGCATTTTAAAGAATATATGCAACTTGCACAGTGGCTGCTGAAGAGCACAGCTCCTGTGCTATTTGCATCATATCCCACTATAATACGTGCAACAAAGCTGTCTGGATTGCTAAATAAAATAATGACAAGGAGATTAAACATCTGGAAGACTGCAGGTCTGGCAGAGGGTTGACATATTTTACATTTCAAGATAATGACCTGTACTTTTATGCAGTTCCTTATGGCCATGATCTAATTGCTGAAGACAGAAATGCGCCATCACCCACCATGGCTCATCGGTTGTGCTTACAGGAGGATTACTCAAGGAGAATTCCTTCAGATCAAGATCATGATTCATTGATTAATTACAAGAGAAATTAGTCTCCCTATTTTTACATTTGAATTCAACAATTTGTTATTTCTTAGTAGTGAAGATTTAATACTAATAATAAACATCCCATTTTAATGATAAAATCACAGATTTCAAAATCTCAAAAGTTTCTATCTAGAAAGTTGGACAATCAAATACTATTAAATATTTCTGAAATCTTGTTTCAGTTTTGCGATCATATTGATAAATAATCACATCTAATTGATACCTCACAGTATAAACAAAATGTTCATTAGTAAAATAAGACAAATCAAAACAGATCAGAAGCATTCTCCTTATAAAATTAAAACAACACATCAGACTATACACTTCTACTGGTTATGAAAAAATTGGCAACTGAGTTACAAAAAAACCCCTGAAATTCAATGTGTCTGAATAATTTACATCTTAGATTCTAGGGATTTATTTGAGTTGGAACTTGCATAAAAAACTGAAGGAATGCAAAACCACTTGGTTACCAACTGCAGGGTGAGTTTCAAACAGATCTCTGAAAAATAACATTACTAGAGTGAATCATTGCCTCAAGCATACCACTGAAGACAGAGCAAAAGGTAACCCACAGATCAGTAAATCTCACTTTAATGCCAATTCCATGCTCTATATCCAACTCCTACATTGTTTTTGAGAAGGCAGGCAGGTTTATGTGTACTTGCACTCACTGTACAGTATCTCACAAGCTTATCCCAAGACATGTACTCCAAGTAGATCAGTCTCATTACCCAAAAAACCATACAATTATGGTTACTGAGCCTATCCTTTACCATAAAAGCTCACCTCAGCCAAAATGCATTAAAAGGAACTACAAATTCAAACCCAGATATATACCCAAATTTAATCTTGCTTTTCTTTCTAGTGTGCTTAAAAACTGCATTTTGAATGTCCTTGAAATCCAGATGTGCACACAAGTATAGGAAATCCAAATCTTGCATTTTTTGCACAGTCTTAAGTTCTTTTATCAATATACAAAAATATACAAAAGTTTTTCACTGTGTTGCACCACACTGTGCATCATCAACTCCTGAAATGTTTAGGAAAATATTCCATATAAAATTCAGGTTAAGCAGCTACAACTATCATTCAATTAAAGGAATTTCTTCTATTGCAAAAACTGTACTGTTTGAGTAGATTTTCCATATGTCCATTAGAATAGCTCTCACTGTTTTAAGATGCCATTTACCCCACGAGGTTAAAAAAAAAGTCTACCAGCACCCTATTTAACTAAAAAGTTCTCATTATTTGTGCCTTGTCTAAACTGAAAGCAAAGTCAATATTGTGAGATTTAGGTACTGCTCACTCCACTTTGCTGATTTTGTGGAGACCATTTTTATATTCATTCCTACATCCCATTGTAATGGTGCAGAGCTCAGATGTGCACAGGTAGGGTGCAATACCAATATCCTCAGCATTAATATGGTGACAAAATTGGTATTCAAGTGTTTTCCAATAAAGGCAGAACAAAGAGATGATTCTGTCTCTATGCTGCTTAATTAGAATTGGTTCTCCCAAGGGAAAGTAAAATCTCTGACATTTCACCTGAAGGCAAATTCCAGGATCCTGTACAGAAAAGCTCATCAGGGGAAATGAGGCACATCCTGTTTACTTTTCAGCTCACTTAGCTCATTAACAGCTACACACACAGACACCTCACCAAATGTGGGGTATTTTATGCATTTTTGCAATACAGGTTTGTAGCTATGTCAGTTAACTTTGGGGTGGTTTGTTCATTTGGTTGTTATCTGGTGGTGGAGTGTTGTTTGGTTTCTTTTCTCTTTGCTTTAGTTGGTTAGTTGGTTTGGGGTTTCTGGTTTGGTTTTGTTGGTTTTGGTTTTGTTTTGGTTTTTTTTGTTTTGGTTTGGGTTTTTTTTGCAATTTAATGCTTATGCTTTTTAAATATGTTAGTGTCTCAAAAGAATATTTGATTTTTATTCAAACACATGCAATGAGGAACTCGGAGGAGTGAAGTGGATGTTATGATCCAGTTTCTCTTTCTAATATCTCTCTAGATACCACTGACAATAAATGCCCTGCTTGTAGCAAGAATTCCAGCTTTGTTTGCTTTTAAATAATGATCACTCTTTTTCCCCATCATTTCCTGAAGAGGGACCTAAGAAACTAGGATGCTTTAACACCACATTTTTCAGTGCAACAAATCTTGGTTATGTTCCATTTTGGAGTCAATGCCTAGCCCAAGATCTGACACGCACACAAAAAAAAACACTTATGAGAAAGATGGTTTATTGTGTCTTTTCTCCAAAAACCGTAGTCCCCTTAAACATGTCCTTTTTGATCTGAATACAGGCAAAATCCAAACAAAAACTCTTTTTGAAAGGAAAATATAGCAAAACACACAATAATTAATTAGTACTACAGAACTAATTCTCAGTATTTGAGCACCATCAATTTAGAGACTGTGACTATACCTCAATTCTCTATCTTTTACCTTCTTGTAGCCCTACTGATCTAACAAAACTTGTGTAATTACAATAACAGAGCCGACCATAGTCACCATTTCATTTTATCCAACAGAAATGAACTGTGCAACTGGAATCACTGCCCTGCTTCATCAGCCCAGATGACACACAGAGCTACATTAAACCCAGCCCGTGCTTTAGAGCCCTGGGGAATGCACTGCCTGCATCGGGGTCACTGAGACAGCTGACAGTAACATGCAGTGCAGTGCTGTGAATAACACATTCTGTAAACTGCTGAATAAATCCATTCGATAATCTGTGACCATGTAAATTTTTCTTAAAGCTGAATGAAAAGATGCTTTGCTTTCCCTTCCTATTAAGTTTTATTTTGCTGAGGCCGACAGCATATGCACGACAGTCTTGTCAACAGCTGTTTTTCCTTTTAAGCTTGCCCTGTCGCTTAGGGATTTGAATTTTTGCTGATAAAGTGTAATAGAAGCTGCTTCCTGCTACACCACAGCAAAACAGATGTTGTAAAAGTTGTGGTAGCCCTAAAGCTGGTCTCTGTAACAAAATCTGTTCAGGGCTAACTTTCCTTCTGTCACAAGAACATACATTATATATGTTTTCCTGCTGGTTGATTGAAGTAGGCATCAAACAAACATTTTAACTAGGATTTTTTTGGATGAACAGTGGGTCTCAGAAAGCAGCAGTGTGAGAATGAAAACACATATCAAAGAAACTAGGACAGGAAGGTGCTCAAACAGTCCCTGAGTTCACCTTACTACTCCAAGGCCCAGGTATCAGCACCTATGGCACTCCTTGTCAAGCCTGATCTTACAAAGCTGAAGTGATTCCATAGCAGCCCTTAACAATCTATTCCAGTTATATATTACCCTTAAAAATTGCAAAGTTTTCCCTCATATCTATCTTCTAATCTCTTTTGCTTTAATTTAAGATCATCAGTTCTTGTACTGTTCCTGGAAGACATGAAAAAACAGCTTATTCTCCTTTTCCAAAGAGCAGCTACAGCTAAGGTCTTCTCAGCCTTCTTCACTTGACCTCTAGACTAAACAAACCAAATGCTTTCAGTTTGCTTTCATACCTTACATTTTCTTTTATCATCCTTATTGCTTGCCTCTGGTCTCTCCCCATCTGATGCATTTCTGGTCTGCTGTGCAGCATCCAGAGTTGGATAAGCAGTCCAGCTGACATGTGAGCCACCAAGAAGAGTGAAAGGCTTTCCTCCTGTATTTAATATGTAATACTTTTGAAACTTCTGTCTTTACATATGATGCCCGTAGAGATTTTTCCCCACAGTTTCCATTTTGACATAACTAGTTCAGGATTTGAAGGTAGTGGAACCAGTGAGATTGGATGTGTAGCTGGGTTAGAACCTCAGTGAATATTCCTGCTACTACTGCAGATCCAGGTCACCTGTGCACCACACTGTTTATGCTGTAAGTCTTAGGATCCAAAAAATCTCCAGGCAATGCTGAAGAGTAGTAACATTTACACTTTACACACATACACTTTTATTTATATGTATTTCAGTTCTCTTTAATATATTTTGTGCTGTTTGGTTCCGGCACTGGAAATAGCCTTAGTGCACTCTTTACAATCTGCAAAAATAACCATAATTCTTTATTCCCAAGGCTTGATCCTCTCAGCAATTACAGCTTCTTCCTGTGCAACCACACAATTGTGCCTAGTATGGGCATAAAACTTTTTACCTATGGCTTTAGATAGGTAGATACATTCTCACAAATTATGGAGTTATATTTACTAGCACACATTATTTCTCCTAGCTCATGCACATTGGGATGATTCCTAAATAATTCCCCAAGATGTTGTCTGGTATCTCAACAGCTGGTGAGCTGATACCACCAAGCTTCTCTTAACAATGTTTTTCCCCATCTGCTCTCCTGCATTTGCAGTACTCTTAAGTTTCCTACTCTTATTTCCAATTACTTTATCTTCCCACATAGTATTGCAGAATAGTCAGAGGTTAGACTGTCAAGGCTTGATGTTTCCTTATCTTTGTCCTAATCCCTAAATTTCTGTCCAAAATGAAAGCTTTGGAGAGGTTATCATATACCAGGCTGCACATTCTTGCACCCTTCATTTTCCTCTGCTTCACCCTTCCCACTGTTAAAGTGAAGTTTGTCTGTAAGTATTTAGACACATATCCACAGTAGACCTTTCGGTCTGAATTTTAAAAAATCGTGAAAGTTCTACATGGAAAACAAAGAAATGACCCCCCCAAGCAAGAACTTTTTTTACAGAAAAGAAATAGCTGCCAGGTCCATGGCAGCAATCCAGAGAGGGACCAGATCTCCTTACTCAAGCTGAGGAACACCAAGCACCATCACAAGGGCAACTTCTGATTTATAATCCACTACACCAGCCAGAGGTGGATGCCTGCCTGACTCACTAAAGGGAACTATTGAGCAGTACAGTAATAATTCATGCAGCTGGAATAAACAGACATTTGGATCTGAACATCACAAGAAAAACTTGATATCTAAACACTATCTTAGTAACTTCAGGAAAAAGCCCCTCAGCTTAGCTTACAGTGACATACACTGCAGATCAGAGGACACTAACAGGTACATGGCACACCTAATGCTTTTATGTCATTTGCATAAATACAGATGTCCTGCAGAGCAGTGTGCATTGGTATATTCCAAGTCATGAACCAGGAAGGAAAGAATTGCATAATTCCGTCCTGAGACAGGAATAGAAAGTAGACTAGTTAACAAGAAAAAATTCCTAAATTATAATTCAGAACCTGAAATGACATTAATGTCTCATTGGAAATATCATAAAGGAGGAAAAATGCAGCTTAACCTAGACCTGGGAGAGCCAGGCAAGGCAGAGATCTTCAAAAGACCCTCAAGGATCATCTCTTCTCCTGTTTATGCTTCATCTGTTTTCCTCTCTCTCTTATCATGTTCTCTGTCCTTGTCCTGGGATCTTACTGGTGAATCTCTTAACCCATCTATGCTGTGGGACTTAAAGCAAGGCTGCTATTCCATTACTGGCATATTTTCCACATACTTTCTCAAACCATGGCATGAATAAGCTTCTTGCAATCATTTACTCTTTAGAGAATTAATTTCCCTTTATAACTAAGAAAACAAAACAAGAATTCTTCATCTGCTTTCACATGCCAGAAAAATGTTTTACTAAGATACCCATCTACGTGAATCAGATACCAAGACTCTTTGAAGTGTTACTATAAAAATCTGTATCACATTCCACTACAGCTAAGTGCAAGGCCTGTAAAATATTGTTACCACTTTTGAAAAATATATTTCGATTACAAAAAGTCAGTTACCTAATACCATATTCCTATGAAATACTTGTATTGAAACAGCATCTCTTACAGAAAATAAACAATTATATAAATGAGCATAAAGTAAACAAGTAATTAATCTAATCCATTAAAATAAACAATAATATGAACAAATATGGCAATATTTGTGGTTCATAACTCAACAGACATTTCTATAAAATACCAGGTATCTCTATACAGTGAGTCTGCAATCCCTTCCCTGGAAAGTCATCAAGCAGTTTCCATTGACTTTTGCTGATACAAAAGTTCACTTAATAAAACAAGCTAAAAGTTATAAAGGCAGGATCCCAATCATCTGCTGAAGAAAATGAGAGCAGACCAGAGGCAAAAATAAGACAGTAGTTATATATTAGAAGACAGTTCATGATACAGAAATAAAAACATAGCAGAGGAGGGACCCTTGGGTTCTGCAGGCCACCCTGACAGCAAACCCCAAGCATATGCCACAGTGGTCAGAAAACAAAAAAATAAAACAATCAATACATATGCACACAGTTCTAAATCTGTCTTAAATCATATTCTTTTCCTGTAACTAATGTAGAAAGCAATTGGGTTTTTGTAACCCTAACTAATCAGGGAATCTGATTTTTAAATTCACACAGCTCCCTTAAAAAACGCATCTTTTTCCAGCCTGGGGTAACAGAGGTTGGGGCTTGAGATCAGCACTGTCTCAAGAAGATTATAAGAGCTGGGGCAAGAGGTCCCATTTTTATGTAAATGAACAGACAGCCTGTGACCTGTGAGTGTACTAGAGAAACTGCAGTGCCTGCCTTTCCTACTTTTCAACAGGAATCATAAAACACCCAGAGGCTGTATGGCAGGAGGTAACCAGAGCAGCCTGGTGAGCATCCAGCTGGGGGAGTATTCCCCCAGCTGTGTGACAATATGTCTTTGTAAATGACAGCCTTTCATGCAGTAATTATAGCTAAAATCTTCTAGTCTTGCTGGAGCAGGCTACTACTTCAGTAATTCCCAAGCAAGATAAAGAGCACTAACTCTACTGATCACCGACATTAAAACCCTGGTCCAATTAGAGCAGACAGACTTACACAGATTAACACAATTGGATCAAACTGATCCCGTGGCCTTTTGGAGGTAACACACGGTTCACTTCCAGGGAACAGCATGGAGTTGGACATAGTGCAGAACGACTGCCCGCTTTTTTCACGAGAGTTCTGGACTGAGCACAATGCAGTTCTTATGAACACAGGATGAAAAAAAGAGGGGTTCTAGGGATATTTACTACTTTAGTTTGTGCACATCATTTCTGAGTTCAAGTCGCTTTTGAACAGCGCTCTCAGGCACGCAGTGTGTCTCTTGGGGTGTCCTGTGCAGGGCCAGGAGTCAGACTCGATGATCCTGATGGGTCTCTTACAACTCAGCATATTCTGTGATTCTTTCCCAGGTCCTTAGTCTTTTTAATTATAACTGCATGTTTCCATAAAGTTTCAAAGGAGGCCACTCTGAAACGGATCACGTTTCTTTTCTTTTTTTTTTTTTTAAATATACGCTAAAACTGCTTTAAAATTGTACATAGACTGAAAAATAAGATGAAGAATATCAAATCAATTTTGTCAGACTTTGCAAGGGTAGATGTGCTGAGAAATACAAAACCTTAATGAAGAACTAAAGGATTGCAACTTGAATGCAACAAAACCTACGTACAGGTTTTGTTTGAAGAGATTTTGCTAGTACAGTAATCAATACTGGCTGCAGGCTTTTCCATTTCTCAGATACTCTACACTTGTATAAAGCACTTCTACAAAGCAGAGTTTGATACTTTTGCCACTAAACATGTTTTGCCAACAAGACGAGTTCCTGGAACTTTTCTAGTTCTCGAGAAGGTAAAGCACACCAGTGTGTTGGAGAGAGCATATGTATAAAAGGAGACTCTCAGCCATATCATCAATTATCCAGGCAGCATTCAATGGTAGATTAATGTTCCGAAAAAAAAAAATCACTAAGTAAAACCTGGTTCTTTCCCACATTCTCTGCAGTACCACTGGCGACACAGTTTTAGATATTTCACATGAAGGATGACTATCAGCGTTTTTATGTTGCACAGGGAGCCTCTTTCTTCAGGGTCTCTCAAAAAGAAACTGGTACTGAAGATTTCTTTCATGAGGCTACAAAGATCTGTCTTCCAGCACTGACCAGGTGACCTTGAGAGGATTTAAGATCATCCTGACCTACTTTCCAATTTTTACTTTTAACTGACAATCCACATTTTTTCCTGACTGCACACAGTTCACTTGAAAGTCATTGGGATTACCATCAGACATGAACTTGAGCAAGCAGAAGTAGAGAGGTTGATTAACAAATATTTCAGGTTTTAAAATCTGAGGAAGATATGAGTTGTTAAATTCCAAAATCTCCACACCCACATGGTGACCTGTCAACCTTAACACAGCTTTGTTCAGTTGGGAAAGAGGAACAAGTGCTCTGCTTGGCACAACCAACCACAAGTTTGTATCCCCAAAAAACGACAAGTTTCTGATAAGAGTGATTTTGTTCAGACACGCTGTTCTTTCCAATCTTCTCATTCACTTTAAATTGTGGTTAAAATTTTAGCTCAGATTAAACAACGAGACCCACTGTTATTCCTAAATATTGTGGACAGTTCCAGGCATTATAAATACAGGTGATGGCAGCCAGGCAGAGCACAAACAGGCAGGTGCTGAACAAGTTTTCTACCATAGGCAGCTTTGCCAGCAAATATCTGGCCTGCAGTACCCTTGCTATTTCTGTCCTGGATGTCTCTGGAGGAATCACTGCCAACTGAAAAGTACCATACCAATTTGTGGGGTGGTTTTGTGATGCACATAAATGAGTTCTTGGATAGGTTTAAATTCATACTGACTCGTGATTTAAGTGCAAATTCAAATTCTGGTGTGTCTAAAGGGGAAAGGTTTGCGCATTTCTATGCGAGTCTGCCAGCTGGCTCCCACTGCCACTTTGTTCCTTTGCTTTTCAAACTAAAACATGAAGGTTAAAAACAGTTGTTTTAATATTTAGCACAGTAGAAGGTTGTGTTCATACGAGGGCCCTGGAGAGAAAAGCTTTTAAGCAACTGAGGAAGCCACTAAAAGTCAGTATACATAGGATACATCAGTTGCATTACTTTTACATGTCACCTCTAGTGAAAATGAACTGGGAACTATCAAGGCTTGGCCAAGGACTGATAGAGAACAACTGATACTGAAAATTAAGTTAAGCATTAGATGTTAGATTGAGTATATGAGTGTTCTTTGATAAAACGAGGGAACGGAGAAGACTATAGTGGTCTTTTCTAGCTTTAAAACACTAAGATGATTTTAATTTGGAAAATTCAGCTCCACATGCCAAACACCTGATACTTATAACTGTCCAGTTCCAGGGTCTTGTTACAGATAATTAGTCCAGCCTCTAGCTAATATAGGTAACACATAACTCACACTTACTGTATTGGAATACCTATATCCTACATCTACTCTTACAATGTTTTTCTTTAATGGTCTGTCATCTACTGCTTAAAACTGCTCATTCCACTTTCTTTGGTACTATTATACCTCAGTTACTACATTTATTCTAATGTGGCTTTGTGACCACTGAAACCAGATGGAAAATTCTTTCATTGCCCATATGAACACCAATCAGCCTTGTGCCAGGCTACCATAATGCCCCAAGTAGTGATTCTGCAGAAGTTCAGAAATAATAGCCCTGGTTTTCCTCTAAAGCTGATTTAACACCCACTTGTGAAGCAACTAAACAGACACAGAGCAGGATAAAACAGAAGCCAGCTGAATGTTCACTCAGTATTTCTCAAGATGAGTAAAGCACACAAGAATCATTATCCTGTCCAAATATTGTATAAGATGTTAAAAGCCTTTAAAATCAGAGGCACTTATTTTAAAGTGTATTTAAATATTTACTATGTACATTGTGACCTCTCAACTTGGTGCTTGACTTCCAGTTCTATAATAGATACAGATCTCATACTCTTGGTACATCTACCAGAGCACAGATTCTCCACTCCTACTGAAAGGAGAAGTTAGAGCCAAACTACTCCCCTTGGAACCCCTTCAGAGTCCTTCAGTCAGCCTATGCTATAAACTTCCATTAACTATGAAAAACAAGAAGTTGCCCACTATCAGGTATTTTTATTTATTAATTTATTTTGGAATTATAGTCTCATTTTCTCTCTCAGTAGACCAAGAACAAGTTAAATTTCTTCCACAGCTTCTACCTATATGTAGTACACTTTCCTTGTACCAAATTAGCATGACGAGCTACCTTGTTATGGGCATGTTAGCAGAAATGTCTATATGCTTATTCAGTAATGAAAACCTGCCCTCACTGTTATCCTAATAATCAGAAATTCCATCTTTTCCTAGCCAGCTGCCAAATTTTTTCTTTCCTTAAAGTAAATAATGTCTATATTATAGTTGTATATTATACTTCTAGATCCATGCCAAACAAAATTCATGTCATGGAGACCTTGTGATTTAAATGCATCACGTGAGACACAGGACAGTAACAAATCAAATAGAGCAGAAGAGGTTTGAACATGGTAATGTAACCAGCAGTTGCCTAAGAAAAGTTTGGAAAAGGATTAGGAAACAGTGTTGCTAGAGCAAGAGCCTCTGTTGCCTCCAGCTGCAATGGCTATTTCTGATTTGTTCCACTGTGCAAAGAAACACTGGAAAAATAGCAATGTTATTAAAATACAGATGTGTGGAGAGAGTTTAATTTCTTCTAAATATGTCAACATAGCCTGAGTTATGCCATCTTTCTCACAGCCATCAAGGCAGCTGGCTGCACAGCATCCACACAGAAATAACTCCTGCCCTAGGAGGAGAAGCATTACAATTTTACTCAACTGAAGATAACTTGCATTTATCCAGAAACTTGATAAATGTAACTGATCACTTTAAAATGTGAAAAACACAAATTTAGCAAAGATTTATTTTCCCCTAATGATCCCACTGGTAACAGCTTCAAGCAGAAATCCTTCTCACTCAAACATAAATATGTAGCAGACTTCTTAGAAAACAATCCTGTAAGCACAGTTGCTTCAACTGACAGAGACTGGTTGGTGATAGATAACAGGAATATTAGTGAACAAGGAGAAGAGTTATTTCTGCACTTGCTCAGCATATCCAGAACACAGTTACTTTGTCTCTGCAGTTCTAGTGTGCCACACAAGCTGCACAAAAAGACAACTATGGGTTTAAGTATCTTTTCCACTTCAGCACAGAGCATTATAGATATCTGCAAGGCCATTTAATTTACAGGATATTGCAACACCTTCTTCAGAGATTGAAACACTAAACACAACCAATTTACTTTCAGAAAATGTCGTGGATACTTCAGTAGCACAGCACACTTCACCGATAACTGATTTATACATGCAAACACAGGTAGATTGTTCAGTTCATAAGCAGTCAGTGCTATCACACCTATTTCTGAAAGATAATTGTGGGGACAGAAGAACAAAGACTTGTGTCCCGTTTCGGGTCACTGGTGCTGTGTCAGGCTCAGCCAGGCACAAAGGATCCTACTCAAGCCACCGTGTGGCTCACAACTCACAGCCTCTCCTGTGAGTGCTACAAAGCACACGTATCCTGGTGTTCCCTTACTCCACACTGCAGTCAGATATGATCTTAGGCGTATGTAACCCCTGTGACAACCTCAATCCCAGGCTCTGCTACATTACTATCTTTTGTTGGAGCGATTCACACCCAAAAAGCAGGTTGGTAATACTGATGTAAGCTTCCTCATATCACAGGTATTCCTCCTTCTCAGCATGACCCCCTGTTCCAGGCATTCTCCAGCAGGCAACGACAGCCAGCTGCCTCCAGAGCAAAGCCACACATTCAGGCAGAGCTCCTGTTGGGCTGTCCCCAGCCAAAGCTGCACAGATCTAAGAGTCCTTCCTACTAAACTGTGGAAAAGTCCCTCACAGAACAGTAAAAAACCACTGGAGAGCAACAAACATTCAAGCCCTGGTTCACTGCCAGCTAAATTAATTGCCAGACTAGGAATCTCCCATTTCTGCTTCCCATCACCTCTAAAGGGGAGAAAAAAAAAAATTAAGATCATGAGCAGGAGTTAAGGACTGTTCTGAATTAAAAATCCTGACTGGTGTTTAAGAGCAGAAATTTAAGTTACCAGCTGAATGCATCAAATGTAATGAAATACAGAGAAACACAAGGCTTTGTGAAATATAACACAAGTAAGAAGAAATACCCAATTTAATTTGGTATATTCTATTTCACAAATAGAGTGGTGAGTCAAAAGAGCCAACAAATCAAGCCAGAGGATGACCTAAAGCCCAAAGACAATCAGAGTTACTAAAAATTACTACTAGGAAAAACCCCTAAATGCTTTGAAAGACCAGAGCTGTTTTTAACATCCATTTGAAAGCATACATCTGCCTACAGTGCTCAGGCATCAAATTCTGCTTCTCCATTTTCTTTTTTTCTAACGTATCACACACTTTTCTTTCCCACCATCCACAATTATAACTACAAAAATACTCAGTGTGACACACTCAGTCTCCCCTAAGCACAAAACTCCTACTTCAAAACAAAGTAAAAATCTGATTTATCAAATAGAGAATACAAAAGCATTTCAGATGTCAAATATCCTCATGCTAAAATATGTATATCCTTGACAAACTAATTGTTTTTCTGTGGCACTGTGACCTAGACAAAGTCTGAACCTGCTCCACAATCCTGATCAAGGGGCTGACAGCAGGAAGAGTGATGGATGGCAAAGGCAGCCACTTGCTCTGGCTGAGCAGGCTCCACTGTACTGCCCATCCATCACTCTGACAGCTAAAGAAATTCTGTACAAATTTATCTACAGGGCACTAAGCAGGCAGAAGGCAGAGCATATATCCCACCAGCTGAAAGGGTAGATAACCAGAGAGGAACATTAGGACATTTAGTTTCCAGAAGTAAATTGGTAAATCCCATTTGGCTCCACTGGCTAGGCAAGTGAGATTATGCCAGGAAGAAACGCCACAGAATTACAACTGTGAAAAAGATAATGATGTAATAAAAACAAAGTTGCTGGAAAGAGATTTTCCCCTCCTTGCTTTTATTTAGAGAAAAGAGCACAAGGAAAATATAAGAAAAAATAAAATAATTAAGAGAAGTCTGGGCACTGTGTGCGCTGTAAAGCGGAAAAAGATGAAAGGTCATCACATAATTGAGTCCTTGAATACCTACAGCTGGAGCTTTAAATCAGGACTTGACTGACACAAAGGTTTAACTATCTCTGTCAGTTTTTTAAGCCAGAAATAAAGCAATATTCTACATTATTTGGCAGAGAGTGACGACAATGTTCTTTTCTGCACATACACTCCTTCCCAAGCTGACACAGCATGTGCTTGTATTGTATCTGTCACATTGTTCTTGTATTAATGCAATTCACCAGAATAAACTTTGCTTTATGTAATAATAATACACCTTAAGGTTCAGTATATAAGGATCGAACAAAGCTGACACTTCTGTTTAATACACAGAAAGGAAATCCATTTGGCTATGGCAGGCAAAAGGGTGCATTTTAAAATTAAGTTGTAGTCAAGACAGAGTTGGGCAGAAGAAATTTAGACCCCCTCAAAGAAATCTTTTTTTATTGCTTCTTCCTTTCACTTTTCCTCTTTGAAAGGCAGCAGACTGCAGCCCAACTGTACCACAAAATGCCACTGGGTATTTATCTTGAGAACTTCCTGCAGGTTATACAGTGATCTTTTATAGATTTGAAGGTTTAGAATTGAATAGTCGTATAGAATAAACAACTGCCAGTCAGACTTTCAAATGGTTTCCTACAATAAGGGGGAGAACCGTAATTGCCTGAACTACTTTGTTTGCTTTGCTTTGTAAACGAACATCCTGCTTTAATCAATTGACACTCTTCTTTAACAAGTAAATTGATCTAAACATCTTTCTTTATTTTAACAAATTCCTGTAATTTCTGATACCACACCCATATATTCTAAGTAAAGGGTTTTCTCAGAAATATCTGATAATTTTACCCTTATACAAGCATTGACTCATTGACTTTTCAGTTATTTGCTCTTGAAATAAGCGATATGTAGTTCCTAAGCATTTGCTTGCAATTCAATGAGACATACATATAAAAAACCCAAATAAACCTATGTTGCTCACACACACTCTCTTCTCTATTTCTGCACTGTGTAACTCGTAAACTTTTAAGCCTCTTCCTTCGCCATTGTGAGAACCCTGGTAACTCACCTCAAAGGCACCACACTCACATTCAAAACAGCCAAATTCCCACTGGCTGTGGGAGCAGTGTTACAAAGCACAGACAGACCAGTTCAGCATTACAGTGGCTGTAATGATATGCACATTTAAAACAAGATAAGATAACGTTTGAGTAATCCTACGTTAAGTTTTACATTTGATTACTCAAATAGCTGGTGTGGGCAATGCAAATACATGACTGCAAAAACCTCCAAACCCTTCTGGCTAGCAAATTGCTAAATCCAGGGAGTCACTGATTACTTTTTTTGGAAATTAATTCAGGAATTTAAAAATAAATTAACACAACTTGATATACCCAAAGAACTTCAGGTCCTCTTTAGAGGCACAATTACCATATCTACCCCATGCTCCCCAAAAGCTCCAATTCTACTGCAATCTTGCTTTTGTAATTTCCCCTGAAAAGAGGAAGTAGTAAATCAGAATGTTATTGAGGCAACCTTACCAAAATTCCCTTAGCCTGCCTGGGACAAACTTCATTTAATTAAATTATTTGATTTCCATTCTTAAGTTCAGAGTTATTATTCAAAGTAATCCTCGCTATTATATTAATAACACCAAAGAAGTCACGCCATGCAAAAAGCATTTGGTTTAGGAAGAGGTTTTGACCATGAAGAAGTGTAATCAAAGAAGTGCAGTGGCATTCAGGAGACAACTTAAAGAATAGATGTCTCTTTAATAGTGCTTAAACTGTCTACTCCAGATCACAATGCTGGTGTTGTTCTTGCTTGGCTGACCATATGGAAATTAAGCTTTTCCCCTCTTCTTCACTGCCGTTTTCCTAATGTTGGCTTCTGAGCCATTTAATTACATTCTGTCATAAAACTGGGTGCTGAGCCTGACAGGAACAAGGATCACCTAACTGCTATTGTGATCACCGGAGCACTTGTATGGGCAATGGAGGTGAAAACCTTTACACTTCAGAAAGAGAAGAAAATGCATTTTATCAGTGACAGCACAATGCCCCTCCTAAGCCCAAACAATTGCAAATGTATAGGCTCTGGATGCTGCCATATTCACAATAAGGCCATTCATGTAGACTTTGCTGAGGCAAGTTAGGGCAAAAGGGTCAGAGGGCTATGAACTTTGATCTATGGTTTCAGATTTGGCAAGCCTTAAAAAACCTCCTGCTTCAGTAAGTTTCTTGATTAACCTAATAAGAATTACACAAGAAGTGCTGTGATCTTAGCACTGCATCGGATTAGCTGCCTAGACGGTGTTCTGTGAAGCCTAAAAATCTCATCAAGAAGCATAATGAGAAATAGACGATGGAAGTGTTGAGAAAAAGGTCTCAAGTCTGTGTTTTAATTGTTCAGGCAAGGAATTGAAATGGAAGTTACATGAGAGCTGCATTTTCTGAAGAAGTAGAGTATTTGTCTGTAGAAACATTTTTTTTTAGCTCCGAGAAAAATATAATTAAGAAAATTGAAAGCTCAGAAGTGTTCTCAAGATCAACCTTCAACAATTCAGAAACAATTTTTCCTTTTGTCACCTTCCACACAGAATAGAATCTAATACTAATACTCATATTTACAAGAAATTCTACAAATTAGTTCAACAAAATATACCACAATAAGCAGCATTAAAGAATATCCACAGCTACCTTATCAAAACCATGTCAAGGAAGGAAGAAACCTGAATTGTTACAAATAAAAAGGCTTAGCAATTAATTCCTCAGTTAAGCCAACAGTATATTAAGAATTTTGTCAATGTAATTAACTACCACTCTGTTAGCCCATTTTTATTATATTACAATATAATTTATTAAATTAATCAAATATAATTCATCTTGAAATTATCAGGATTATTCCTTTTCCAGCAATATGTTTTGAAAGACTTCATTGCTAGCATAAAAACAGAAATCTGAGTAGCCACAGCAAATCTACTCTTTAGAAATACTAGGAATTTCTTGAAAAGAACTAGGTAAAAAATATTCATGCTCCAGCACATTTAGCTCATCCTTACAAGACTCTGCAGACTAGAAAATCATTAAGTAATCAAGTTTGTTGTCCTGGTTTGTAGTGGCTCACACATATGTAAGGAGGCAGGTTTAGAAGCTGACTAATGAAGAATAGTTCTCTGTTCAATCCTGGACTGAGCACCAGCGAGGGCAGTTGGTCTCACTGGGTTTTTCTAAAGATTCCTGGTCCCATTTATAAGGTGTCAGGTTCCCCTTTAATAGAAAGTACTTGGATGGCACTTGGGATCATGCTCCCAAGTTTCCATAATCACTAAAACTGCATTTTAAAAATCCAGAAATAAATATATCTTTGAGCATCACACAATTCCAGGGACAGGATTTGTTCAGAAGGACACAAAGCATTCCCATAAAAGTCATGATGCACCACAAAGGGACTATGTAGCTGCACTAGGCAGCTGCATTAGTCATTGTGCTAATACTTAGCCACAAGTTTTGATATATCTTTAGCATCTTGCACTGTATGCTCACACATCAACAGCAAAATGTTCCCCAGGAAACATTCCAAAATTGTTTCTTTGAAAAGTAAAGTTCATTTGTGGGTCAATGGGGTAATTATGGCAGAATGAGCCTGCCAATCTCATATAACAGTTTCATATTTCAACAGTGCTCCTTCCCATAATCCCAAGCGACTCATTTTTCCTATTCCATGTGCTTCTCCTCTTATGAAAATAATAACAATAAAAGGAAGCTAATCAGTACTATCAATTAGGAATTATCTCATAGAACAGGATTATACTCTGAAATAGAAAAAGAAAAACATTTTAAGTCTGTATTGTGCTCACTAACATTATTATTTCACAGAATATGTCAAGTTGGAAGGTACCCACAAGGATCGAGTCCAGCTCCTGGCCCTGCACAGGACCATCCACAAGAGTCACACCCTGTGCCTGAGAGTATCATCCAAATGCTTCTTGAGCTCTATCAGGCTTGGTGCTGTGACCCCTTCCCTGGGGAGCCTGTTCCAGTGTCCAACCTCCCTCTGGGTGGAGAACCTTTTCCTGATATCTAACCTAAACCTCTCTGACACAGCTTCAGGCCATTCCCTCGGGTCCTGTCAGTGGTCACCACAGAGCAGAGATCAGTGCCTGCCCCTCCTCTTCTCCTCCTAAGGAAGTTGTAACTGCAATGAGGTCTCCCCTCAGTCTCCTATTCTCCAGCTGAACAGACCAAGTGCCCTCAGCTGCTCCTCACACGGCTTCCCCTCAAGGCCCTTCACCATCTTTATTGCCCTCCTTTGGACTCTCTCTAGGAGCTTAAATTTTGGTGCCCAAAACTGCCCCAATATTCAAGGTGAGGCCACCCCAGTTCAGAGCAGAGCAGGACAATCCCCTCCCTCAACCAGCTGGCGATGCTTTGCCTGATGCTCCCCAGGACACAGTTGGTCCTCCTGGCTACCAGGCCACTGCTGACTCAGATTCAACTTGCCATCGACTCCCAGGTCCCTTTCCACGCACAGCTTTCCAGCATCTCATTCCTAGTCTGTACGAACATCTGGGGTTGCCCCATCCCAGGTGCACAATCCAGCACTTCCCCTTGTTGAACTTCATATGGTTGGTGATTGCCCTAATTTGTTGAGGTCTCTCTGCAGGGCCTCCCTGCCTTCAAGGGAGTCAACAGCTCCTCCCAGTTTTGTGTCATCTGCAAACTTGCTCAGTATTCCTTCCAGTCCTGTGTCCAAGTAATTTATGAAGATGTTGCAGAGCACAGGGCCCAACATGGAGCCTGTGGAACCCCACTCGTGACAGGTCACCAATCTAATGTCCCCCCATTCACTATCACCCTCTGTGCTCAATCCATGAGCCAATTGCTCACCCACCACAGGATGTGTTTATCCAGCTGTGGGCTGGACAGTATGCCCAGAAGGATCCTGTGACAGTACTGAAAGCTTTACTGAAATCCAAAAAGATTACATCAACTGATTTCCCTTAATCATCTAGGTGGGTTTCCTTGTCATAAAAGGAAATCAAGTTCTGTCTAAATGCTTCTGAGTTTTCTGTGGAGGAATCTGGAAAACCCTGATATGGTATCTTGTCTGTATATCAAGGACCCAGAAGAACCCCTCCATGAAGCTTTTAAGATACAGTAAAATAAACTCTGGTGCCAAGTTGAAAGCAGCATGTTGAGTCGAGTTGCTGAACTTGCTGGGAAGCTGTTTACATATACAAGCCACACTAATTGCTAGATAATAAATTTATTTATCTTCAATTAAGCAAACCTCATGGAATAAGCTTACATGTAATTTGTGCTGTCTTGCACACATTCTGTTTATTACTGTTACAAAAGTTTTTTTCCAACCAGGCCTGTTAACAGCGAAATTAAAATGCAATATGAGAAAACTATCCTTTGTAGTTACTAGAGAAGAAAGCACCTGAAGGAAATAAATGCTAAAGATTCAAAAAGAAAGTAGCACCTCGAAAAGACATAAGATATGTGTGTAGTTTAATGGATGGAGGAGTGATACCAGCTCTCCATTTGCTGTGCACCAAAACAGAAAGCTATGATCAGCTACAGACACAAAGGCAGAGTGGTGGCCCTACCTGACCATCCTCTTTAGTCACTTGTGACAAGGAGCAGAGTCAGGGTAGAGCTCTGGAGCACACTAACAAACAAATGGTGGCCTTGGAAAAAATAAAATAAAAAAAAAAAAATCACTGACGTGGTAGCAGAAAACCCACACTCAGAGCTTGGTTCAGCATCGATAGGCAGTGGGTAGAACAAGATCATAGCAGCTGCACCCAGCCACATAAGCAAGGTCCTGGAGGTGCTGGATCATGACTTCTCCCTGGGTATTAGCAACTTTCATGCCACCAGACCTGATCACTTTGAGCCCAAAAGACAGGATGACATGCATTGGCAGTAAATAGCTGATCATAACTTATGGTCAAAGCCCAGATGTATTTGCCTTCTAGTTTGTTAGATAAGGAATTCAGTTCACTAGCAAGTCTAGGCAATTACAGACAATTAACTACACAAATGATATTTAAAACTCACTTTGATGTTACAGCTGAGCTGCCACAAGCAGAGAACAATAAGTCAGAGACATGAACTACCACACAGGTATAGAACAATGTCTATGAGAGAAATAGTTCCAATAAATTTTCCACACGCATAGCAGCATCATACTTACAAGCCTCCCTAAACTTGTACACCAGGGAGAAAGTTACCAAAGCAGAAATATGCATCTGAAAACACTTTGTCTTGCAAACCAAATACGCATCAAGTAATAACAATCATATAGAATCTACAATCATATATATTTTGAAATTCAAAACCTCCTTGTTGAAAAGATTTGTCTATCTACCTAACTGAAAATATTTGCTTGAACTCTCTATCAAGCAGCACTGAAAAATACTCAGAAAAGCTTAATGTTATTTAGCTGTAGAATCATCTAAAATGCCTCCAGGAGTAACTACTGTGAAGATCTTTAACTAGAAAGGCAGACCAGGATCCTTTTCTTTCATGTACATATGAAAAAAATATTGATTTAGAAAAAAATAAGCCTATATTCACTTGTTTAATTTCTAATATGACAGTACACCCAGATTTATAACTACTGAACCGTTGACTAGACTGCTTTTGCTTCCTCTTTATCTAAATACTTTAGCCTAATCATACAGTGAGCCTTCACAAAATTGACGCCCTGCCAAGCACTGAAGTACAATGTCTCTTAAAGCAAGATTAATCTTCAAATAAGTGAGGATAAGGAGTGACTGTGTGTACAGCTTCTCAGCATCCTTATGAGAACAGTTCAAAGACATTTGATACATTAGGTTAAACTGCCTTGGCAGTGGTCTGTACCATAAGCCCAAGGCAGAGGCATCAGTTGTGAAAAACTAGCATGTTGTGCCTATTTACCTAGAAACACTCCAGTTTTAAACCTAATGGTGTAATAGTATGAGAGGAGTTGTGGCTGATAAACAGGCAGCAAATTCGACTCCGAGAAAGAATAAAAAACTAATACAAGCTTTGCTTGCCTTTCTTTTATTTTTTAAAGACAGAGATTTTGCAAAGATTAAATAGTCATCTAACTTGTGAGGATGGCATGATGTAACAAGACTATTTGATTTATTGCATTATCACTAAGCTTTGTACAGGCTCCATAGGAATGTTACTAAATAAAGAAGGTTCTCAGTTTTGGCATGAGAAATGCAAATCCCAAGTAGGAAAACATGAATTTATCAACAGCTTAGTTTATCTGAAAATATTACTCTGTTGAAAAAACTACTTCTGTCATTTTCAGAAAGTATAAATTTCAATTTTCAGCCACATCAGAATTGTACTCTATTTATGATTACTCTTATTATATTGGTTCTCTCTCAATCCAATGATCCTAGCCATAAGGCAAGAAGTGCATGAATCCAGAACAAAGTGTGTGGTTGATAAGGAGCTCAATTTTAGACCAGTAGCAATAGGCAACAGATAGTACAGGCAGACAGGCAGCATAAAGACATGTCAGAAACCAAATCAGTGGCTGCTTTCCATCAGTAGCTGGGAAAGGACAGTTCCCACTGGAAATTTTAATTTAAAATCTTTAAAGAGAAAATTATTACCCATATACATGTTTTCCATTAATACTTAATATTTATATATGTAAATAAAACATATTTGCTATTATTTTCACACATATATAAGTGTTATTGTGAAATTGTTTAGGAAAATGCAACAAAAACATTCAAATATAAGTGCAAGGGCATGCTCAAAGCAGCTTCCTCTTCTGTTGGATTTGTATGAAGGCATTCAAAGGGGTGCACAGCTAGTGCTGTGCTGGTCAGGGAGGCTTTGCAACAGTGGAACTCCAAAAAAGGTTATGACACAAAAGCTTTATATTAGTTTTACTCAGTGTTAAGAGATAAAACAATTCACAAATTCAAAGAGATCAAGTAGGGAGGAAGATCAATATGAAGGGAATTAGTGCATAAGTTTTCAGATAGATGTGCCAGCATGTTGCTTGGATTTATAATTATAAAGCAATTCTTACTTAGCTCAATAATAAATTATTAGCTGCCATGGAAACTACTGAAATATAAGGCAAGCTATTAAAGGCAGTGAGATGGTCTGCAGGAGACAAAGGGAGGAGGCAGCTTATTCATCGGGCAGACTGTGCTATTCCTCCAACTTCTTACGCTATCACAGACCACTTTGGGATTGTTAAAAGAAAAATTGCAAAATGCCTGAACTCACACAGAGCCAATCATCAAGGTTTAACAGGGTTTTTTCCATTAAGATAATAATTTGATTATAGAGTCAGATATTTTTCTGGTGTAATCCTAGGGATATCACTCATCCCTTTTTGCCTAACCAACTGGTTGAAGCAATGAACAGCAGTTATCTCTGAGCACTTGTGGGAGACAGGTAAGGCCATTGAAAAGCAGAAAAGGAGAGTTAATGCCTGCTATCAAAAAGGATAAATTGAGGAGCAAGAAAATTATAGGCAGGCAGCTTAACTGCAGCTTCCTGGAAAAATTCTGGAACAAACAAATCATTTGTAACCACCTGGAATACAGCTAGGAGATTATGAGCAGCCAACATGGATTTGTCCAAAGCAAATTATATCAAACCAGTCTAATTTCTTTCTGTAACAGACTAAAAAGCTCTAACTTAAAGCATTTTATGCTGCTATGATGTCCTCGTATGCAAACCAAGGAAGTTTGGTCTCTGTCAAACTACTATATGAGAGGAGCAAAATGATGCCTGCAGATTAACGTCCAACATGCTGCCAAAGTTGAGGGATGTGTCATATAGGGCAGGACTGCACAAACCATTGCCCTGAAAATCCATAATTGATGACTTGTTATTAATCACAAGTAAAACAGGGTAGAGAGTCTGTAACTACTTTGGAAGACAGGATTAGAATTCAGAGGGCTTGTAGGGGATCCCCAAATCAATAGGAATCAACAATGCTATTCTGTAGTTAAAAAAGAAAAAAAGTCAACAATGATACTTGGACCACAAACAGGCTTCAAACTACATGAATACACAAAGTAGAGGTTTGTGTCCATCCCTCTCCCTTATTTTGTCATCTGTGTCTGACTTCAGGACAGAGAGACTGGGACCAAGCAAAGAGAAAGCCATTAGGGTAATCAAGCACTGGAAAATATGATCTATGGAAACAGGTTAAAGATGTGGCTAAAATTTAGGAAAAAAATTTCTAAACTAAGAACAGTTAAACATGAAATGAGTTTCTCAGGGAAGTTCTATCTAGAGAACCTTTTCCTGAAGGTCTTTTGGGACAGGTTACAAAACTTTAATTAGGAATGTCATAGGTGTAAATGACAATTTTCCATCAAGGCACAACAGGTAACATCTTCCGGTCTGCTGTAGTCTTATTTTTCTAAACATTTACAATATTATTTTTTCCCCATTTCTAATCTCATCTGGATGAATTGTAAGGAATTTGTCTCGGGTTTCCAGACATGAGGTAGCCTTTTCCTGGCAGAAACCCTAGACTGACTACAGACATGCATACCCTCACAGGGCACATATGCAATATATTGAATGCTTCTGCCAAGGATTGTTCTATATCCAGAAATCAACAGCACATGTATAATAATCCATCACTTTTGAGAAGCATCAGATTTTATTGAATAGGCACTGGAACAGCAGTGCAATATTCAGGGAAATTGGAGTCTCAGAAATCCCTCTATTCTTTGAACACAACAGGAATGAAACAACAGGACAAATGTTCTTTGGTCACTACTCTAGGCCATCACTATCAAAAAAAAGCACTGACTCAACTACATGTTTTTCATATAGTTTTGCTACTAGCACTCAACTGGCTGCATCTAAGATTCCTTTACATCTTTGAAATAAAGAAAAAAAAAAACCTCAATCTCTGCCCCAGGTCATTCTTCTGTTTCCTAACAATAACTCCTTCAATCACACAGCTGAACTCTAACAATTATTAGCATTCATACAGAGCACATACAGATGTCGGGGTGATATTTTTTAACCAATTTAAATTAAACAAGGGAAAGTGGTTCTTTGGTTTCAGAAACACTTCTACCTTGCTAACAGTATTTCCCCTCATGCTTACATAATCACAAAAGCAATGATCTGCACAAAAAAAGCCATATAGGAATCTATCCTAAATATAAAGAAATTAAGGAATGTTACTGCAGTTGATTGCCAAAGAACAGGAATTATGCAAATAGTTCGAAGAAGAAAGAAAGAATTCAAGGATGGCAAAGTCACTGAAAATTCATCGTGAACCATCCTAGAATTGTTTCTTTCAAAGCACATAATCGAATCAGCATTTCTGTTCAAATTACAGCCCTACACTAACAATGAATGCATTAGGTGACAATTGGCACTCCAACAGCAGGCAGCAGTTACATTCTTTTTGCCTTGCTAAGCAAAAGCATGGGAAGTCTGTGACTAACTTCAATAAATAAGGTATCTTGAATTCAATATAAGCACCCCCACTAGTATTATAATACAAAAGAATTGATAATAGGTACTCCTGAAAAAGTTTCTAATTATACTAATCCCAAAACCTACCAGCAGAAATCAGTAGGCAGTTCTGCATTCCAGCCTATAGGAATTATACCCTTGTGCTCAGCCCCGCCCCGCCCCCCCCCAAATCCAACAGAGTCTCAGAAATTCTCAAGAAAGGATAGGAGTCAATACAGTTTTAACATATCTCTAAATCTGAAGGGGTTTGTTTTCATTTTTTAAAAAATATGTTTCCTGTCAAGATATCTTGCCCAATGTGAACAATTCTTACTGGAATTACAACAAGCAAAGCCTCTATTGATTTACCAAAAGGCCTTCATCAACTGCTTATAAGCAAACCCATGTTTTTTGACTTCAGGTACTCTCTCTTCCTCCTTTACACCAGCCAGTTGAGTTTGAAACCAAAAAAAACAAACCCTAAGGACAGCTCACCTTGTTGCCCTGCCTCAGCAGGATTATCTTTGCATGAAGTTCTACCTGCAGAGCCTCATCACAATATCTTTCTGCTTGCCACAACTGAGACAGGCAGTATCACCATACACACAGTGCAAGCTGCTGCTTCAGAGCAACGGGAACATTTTGAAAAAGGGAATACACAGCCCTGTGGCTTCTCTCCTATTCTCTGCCTAATGGCTTTTCCCCAAAACAAATATCAGAGTACTGAATAGTGTACAACACAAGGAAATATAATTATAGAAGCTATGAAAGGGGCTGGGGTATTTTTGTCAGCACATTGTCAGTGTGCTCTGGTTCAACGCGGCTGGTTTCAACATGCAAATGTTGTGCCATCAGTACAAATTAGCTCAAATGGAGCCCATGGATGGGCTCGTGATGGCTGGTAGCTCCCACCCTATCCACAAAGTAAAATTCATCACAGTTAGAGCAAACTCACTGTGTGGTATAAGTCATCTTTCAACACAAAAAAAAAGCATAAGAGAAAAGATGACCAAGCATGAAGGAAGATCCTTGTGTATTAGAAGTTCCTTTTTTTCCTGGTTATTAAATCAAATCTGACCATCTCCTAAATTCATTTCATCATCTCTTATTGAATTTTTATATAACATTTTCCATGGTCATATTACTTCCAATTTTTCATTATTGCTGCCCTATTTTTAACCTCAGTCTTCCCAGAACTTGGCTCACAGATGTGATGCATAAATCACAAGGCTACTCCAGCTAATCTTGTAACAAAAATGTAATTTATAATAGTTTGCATAGAAAACAACACTTTCCACAAATGCTTTAGCACTGAAGTTTTAACAGCCAAATATGTGAATAAAGCATGCATCTTATCCTGCTACTGGTTTGGTATGTGACTTTGGAAAGACCAGACTTCAGCCTCTCCAGGGATAAAAAAATATTTACCTTCCTCAAGGAGAGCACTGCACAGCCTGCTTCATTAACATATTTCTAAAGAAGATATATAATATAGATGTCAGGATGCAGATATGAGATAGATGAAACTGAAAGGTTCAGTGTTGATTTGCTTGGTTAGCAGATGACCAGTCCTCATAAATCAAACAAAATCCAAGGAAGAGATAGGAGTTTGCCTCATCATTTCTTACTGAAGTCCTTATTTCACATTCAATTCAAAAGACTATTATTTTAACACAATCCAGCTGTACAGGGTTCCAAGTTCAAGTCAGAAAAACATGCCAGTTGTCCACAAACTTGCTGACACAATAAACAACAAAGAAGGTACTGAGCACTTTGCCAGATCTGAATGTTAATTGTCATCTTTCAGTTCCTACAGATAACATTTGACAACTATCTTCCTTTTATATGAAAGTATGAGAAGGAGGCAAGAGATGAAGACCATCGCTCAAGTTGCTACACTAATGTTTTGTGCCTCTAGGAAAGAAGTGATACAATTGAACGAGTTTGAAAAAATTCCAGCCACTCATCATGAGACACAGCTAATGCAGACAAATAATTAGCTACATTCCATTTACACTGTCTTTCCAGAATTGCTTTATCTCGGCAACAACCTCACTGAAACCTTCATAAGGCACCAGTACTCTGATTTGAGCTGCTGCCTGTTTCACAAGCAACTCAGCCACATTTTTAAATAAAACTGCATTTTTATTGATGAGCGTTGAGTAATGTCTGTAAGGCACTCTTGATATGAAAGCTGCTCAGCATCATGACTCATTGCCCTCCTCCCCCAGCCCCAGCAGGAGTGACAGATCCCAGCACTGATGCATCAGCTCGGGTTTCATTTCGTTTCATTACACAGCATAATAGGCCAACACACACAGCTCCAACGGGCCGAGCCAGGAAATCCAAACTGCTGTTACTTATTAAATATCATGCCATCAAACCACGTTAGGAGCATTAAAATGTAAATAAATATGGTTGGGTCACTGGTTAGACTTCTCCTTAACTCTTCCTTAAAGTGGTTTGAGAAATCGTTTTGCGAATACCTCATGAGGCAGCAAAGGTTCTTTAAAGATATTCGCCTTTGAAGATCCAGCTGCAACAGGATTAAATTTACTTTTGCAGCAGTCTGTGGTCACAAAAAGCAACCCTCCCAACTGGGGGGTGGTGTGATACCTAGAGTGCATCCTAACAGCTTTCAAACTATTGGAGCCAACAAAGGCAATCATCTTATGTGTATCCCAAACAGGAAAAAATAAATTTTAAATAATTTATAACAGTGCTGAGGTGCTCCCAGTGTCCATCCCATACTCAGAAAGAGATGTGGAAAATGTATATTCCAGTTTCAGCTCTGCCATTTTCAGGGAATGGGAGTTAGGTGCCTTCTCCCCAGGCCACATTAGAGTGCAGGGATGAGGGGTGTTTATTTTTTCATATATTTGCATATCTTAGACATATGATCAACACCTTAAGTTTAGCCTTATTCCAAATGAAATTACTGTTGCATCGTGTTATTTTTAGACTTTTTTTATTTACAAAAACCCAAGTCCAGGGCTGTGTGTAGGCGAATATCTGAGTGAATGGGAAGAAGGAGAATTGTTCCATTGAGGTTAAAAGGCCTTAGGAGATAATTCCTTCTATCCCTTTACAGAGAGCACCTATGGAGAAGCGTGGATCCCATTACAGGTACTCAACAGATCTGCACACATCAAGATGTAGAGAGCCTTTAATAAAGTATATAATGTGGATGACACAAATGCTGGTAAACTTTTTGCTGCTGCTCTTACCCAGCAAGTACCCAGTTGGGCAGGCCTTCCACAGCTACACACGTGCATGTGAGAGAATTTGGCAGCAAGGTTTGTTCAGCACTGGGAAATCTTCATGATTATTAAGCTACAGTAGCTACAATTTAACTAACACTAAGGACTGTGTGTGTTTCATAATTTTAGCATGGTGCACACCACATTTAACCTCTGTGTGAGATTACAGTAAAACAACCAAGTATCTGGGGTCAAAGAAATACATTCTGACCATGTAACAGATATTTCACACATTCTTTAAAGCAACTATAATATATTATCATATTTAAATAGAGGTTTTAACAACATTTTTATTATGTCTCTTTGTACTTCTGAGATTAGTATATCTGGAAAAACTTAATAAAGTGCAGGGATGTTATTTTCATTCATTTAGCATGTTCCTTGAATATGATAATGCAGCTCTCTATGAATTCACATATTATTAGATAAAGAAAATGGACTGCAAGGAAACAGAAAAAGCTCAAAATATTGAGCCAATGCCCAGAAAGTCAAGGAGAGTCTTTCATTACCATAACAGGCTTCAGATCAAACTCTGGAAAGAGCTCAATGCTCCACAGTGTAAGCTCAAGGTTCATGTAGAGTGAAGTAAAATCATGGATCCCTATAAATTAACGCATCTTTAGTTGATCTTTACCTGAATGCCATGGAGAAGTGAACAGCTCCTTGGTTTCTACTGTAGAAGATGCCATGCTAATATATGCAGAGAGTACCAGTAGGTCAAAATTGAATAGAAACCTCCTTGTAGTGTATTAACAGGTATGTTTGTTTGGATAGGGACAAAAATGTGTTGAGAAGGAGGTTGAAATGAGCAAAATCTTTGGGTCTGTGACTTGGGATATAATTCAGCACCTGAATATTTTTTTGACATTTGGTAATGTTTTTTTCCACTTGGTATTTGAAATTCAGCTCTGGTAAATAATCACACATGTGAGTTCAGAATTTGCTTTCCATTAACATTAATGCCAATTCAAAAGCATAAACATTTATAAAGGGAAAACAGGCACAACCACATCAAGTCATTTGAAAGCCAAGCATTTGTGTATTCAAATTGCTTCTACAATCTCAACCCCATATTTCTTTCCAGTCGATCCACTTCACAGTAGCTGTACTACTGATGTTACTACAGGTATACACACTTTATTTTTCTATCACTATCAGAATTCTTGTTAAGAATCCACAAATGTAAAGGTTCTGTAATGAAATTCTCATCTTGAACATATTAAATCACAGCTCCAAAAGACAGCAAGACTAAATCCAGGACAGTGAGTTTGCAGTCACAGCCAAGAAGCTTTAAACAGTATAAAAGACAGAAGCTTAGAGGTTCAAAGCCAGCTGTAAAAATTTTCATTTGACTTCTCAATACAAAGTTAAACAGATCTACTGTAAAGGAATATGCTGCTGCCTTGGATTTCAAGTAGCCTCCTAATTTTCACAGTGTATCCTCACTTTCTCCACATTCTGGTGTCACAATGTATTTCCCTTACAAACTGTCTCAGTAACCCTGTTTCAACTGGATGATGATGGTACAGATGGACAGGAGCAGCCATGCAGATGTGCCTGTCCCAAGCTCCAAGTATTGAACTATAGATTTAGGAATCCAGAGCTTTTTAAGGTAATCTCTGTAAAGCAAACACAGCTCTGTGGGGAAAGCTAATCTTGGAACAGATGCACAGAAAGTAGAGATTAACTGCAATTACTCTAATAAAATTTGTGAAAAAATTCTCATAAAAAACCAATATAGTAAATCCTGCCTGATGATTGGCTTAAAAGTATTTATTTAGCCATTTAATCCTTTTCATATAGGAATTGTTCTTCAGAGTTCATTTCTAAATGTATAGTAAGCACTCTTACCCACAAAATTAAAATAGAAACAGAAGAATGGTATGTGAAAGTTTCCCCAAGTAACACAGCGGTGAAGCCACAAGGGGGAAAATCCATAGAAACCTGTACCTTTTAAAATAATTAAAAAAAAAAAAAGTTGTAAATCAAGACTGGGCTTTAGTCTGGACACCATGATTCTTACATCTTTATAATTCTTACACCACCACTCTTCAACAAGACTTGAGGTGGTTGTCTGAGGCACAAAGGCTAGCAAGGCTAAAGCCCCTCAACTTTTCCCCCTCTCACATCCATCCCCAATTCTCCGTATGTTTAGATCTGATTTGTCACAAAATTGTAAAAGTAATTGCAGAAAGACTCTTAATATTCAGAAAGTTTCCCTAGTATTATTATAACCATTTGACCGCAGAAAATCATAGGATGGTCTCTTTAAACCTATCCCAAGTTCTAACATTTGCTAAACCATAACCAGGCCAGCTCACAAATCTAAAGGAGCTTGAAGCCTTGGAGGTAATCCCTTGTACATTCAATACAGTTCATGATCCTTTCATGCATGTTTATTCATTTGTTCCTAGTTTTGCAATGTTAATGAAAACCAAACCCCAGCAAGCTTTATTAGATTTTCATCGCAAATATTTGCAACTGAGATGCAGTTAATTAAAATTAAAACAAAAAAAAAAATATACCTGGTAGAGCATGTTTGCTATGGAAAACTATTTATGTACACTTTTCCTTGATCTCTTCGACAAGGTCTGTGTTAAATCAGGAGTTCAGAAGACGGGACTGAAATAATTTAGGACAGAACCACAAACTGGAAACTTGCTTGAAATTTTCATCATATTGTGGATAAAAGAGATCAACTCTAAATGAAAATTTAGGACATTTGTTTGTTTTCCTAATCCTGAATCCACTTTAGCTAACCGATACCCAAGACTTGCCTAAAAAGTTCCTTGTCAAGAACTAATAGCAGAGGGTACCATATTACTGCCACAATAATACTGTTTATTCCTACCAAAACAGTACCTGCACCACTAACAAAAACATTGGTATTTAATAATTAAACACAAAATTACTTCCTACAAAGGAATTTTTTTTTCATCGAAAGTGTGAGTTTTTATACCAGCATTAGTGAGAACAGAAACTGGCCAAGTAACCGTCTGACTACACGTGACAGAAAACAAATTGATCACAAGAAAGTTTATTTGAACATATCCATGTTCGTTATTTGCTTTCCCCTTTTATCTTATAAAATAAAGCTGTGTACACCTGTACATTCTTACAAACGTATGTCACAACATTAAAAGACCACATAAGATCTAAGGCTAGTTCTTACTTTGTAAAAGGCAGGGAGAGGATCAAATCACAGCCCACAGCAAAGTTAGAGGGACGTATTTATTTATGTCCTCCAAGAGTACAATGCTCACTGGAACTAAATGCACCTACAAAACACTTTGCTGCCACTTCATAGAGTGTTTGCCAGCAAGCACAACATGCCCAGTTCTCCAGCACAGCTTCCCTGCCAGCAAAATGCCCTTGCCTTTGAGGGCACTCGTCCTAAAGCCAAGGTTCTAAGCCAGGCAGCCCACCTGCGATGGAAACACCAGAACCACAGCTCACCTATTTGCATAGCTTTTAGAGACGGCCATAATTTAAGATTAAAACCAGTGACTTGGAACAAAGGGAAGCACAACCTGTTTGTGCCGTGCCGGCTCGGACAGCAGCTGTTGCCATCCCTTCCTCTGTCCTTGTTCAATGGGGAACATGTGGCAAATGGGGACACAGAGGTGTCAACAGCTGCTGCTCAGCAGACCTGACAGCAGCATCAGTGGAGAGCAACAACCCATTTGTATGGCCTTGCTTCACCCCCCATGTCTTGCTTGGGTTTTGCAGCATCCAAAACAGCTGCCCAAGACCCATTTTAAAAAAGCTTTCTGCTTCCTTTGTCCATTCAGGGAACCCATACAACCAAGGAATCATTTGGACCAAACCCAAATTTATCTTCTTCGTTATTTTGAGGAAAAAACCCTAACTCATATCAATTGTCTGTAGACTTGATATTGATGATACTCCAGCTTCAAATCTCTCAAATTTCATTTAATTACTCCTCATTTTCTCGCTTCAGGTTCATAAGGCCTGATGCATTTACAGTAACACAAAAACCCTTTCTTGCAGCTAGAGATCTCTTCAGAAATTTTTCTTTTTTTCACTCATGAAGCACCTTTAATACAGCACAGCGAATCCTGTCCTGCTGGCTGTAGTGTATTGCCTTTTTTTTTTTTTGTAAAGTCATTAGAAAACACTAGAAACAAATTCATGAGATCTCCAGAGCAGCACATTTAATTGGTGTTTTTTCATAGGCTGTGTAGGACAAGTACAAGTCATGTTTCAAGCTCAAACAAAAAGACTGATTTAAAACACTTTTTGCTTTGATATCAAACTGGGATCACTTCATAGGAATATGATTATTTTGAAAAGAGACTGACTCATATTTTAAACTCTTTAAAGCAAATCACAAGAATGAAACTTTATGGCATCATATTAAAGCAATTTAAGGGTAAAACTAACTAACAGAAAATACTAGCGTCTGTTTAAAACCTTCCAAATTTCAATTTAAACTGTCATTTACTGCATTTAGGATTACATATTTGTACTTTCACACAGATGTAAAATGTAGTGGACCTAGTTGTAACACTCTGCTAAATAACATGGACTTTACTTATGGATGATATTTATCTATTTAAAAATTAATTACACTGTAACTTGCTAGGAAAATGGCAGGATCTCTAGAGAAGCATAGCATAATGGCAGCTCAGTTTACTTTCAAATGTTTGGTTAGGGCTGACTCTTGGAAATAGCTCCACTGTAAACCCATACAAATGCAATCCACATTCCACTAGGTGGTTGTTTTTAGAGGTTTTGTTTGGTTTGTTGTTGTTGTTTTAATATACCTTACAAGCCACATCTATCCAGCAGGATTTCTGGAGGGGATCTATCTGCTTGCAATATCAGTTTTCAGCTTCTACTTGGTTTGATATATTTTCTCTCAGCTTATAAAAGTCATGATGCCATTTTAGGACATGACTGTGCTAAAGAGAGAGCAAAGTTTAGCTAAAATCGTTTGCTATTGTGCGATGCATCTGTTACAGGGTTTCTCCTGAACTGAGATAAGGTTGGAGTTGATTCATCTACAGATGAATACCAGAAAGTTTAAACTGGGAGAGGGGATGAGGAAGAATTTCCTGGTTAATCAAAAAACTCAGGCTTTCAAATGATGAACTGAAAATGAAATATGCCTCTTCAAGCGACTTTCAGGTTTCACAGCTATCAGGATATCTTCCCAATAACAACCCTTCAGTGTCCCCATATTACCAGAGGGAATTGCTACTGGCCAAAGACCTGTACAGTGAACTACAGACCACCTCTAGGAGTGTGCTTTGGCCCTGCTGTCAGCATCTAAGAGGGTGTCTTAGCTGCTGCTATCACACACAGCCTCCTCCTCTCTTTGCAAGAGTGAGCCTCTCACTTGAAGACAAGCCAGGGAGTCTGATCGCTGAAGTCCCACTTGAATAGACTTTGAGAAGAGCCATGGTCTGGGAGGAAAACCATATAAACCAAAATGCTTGGCTGTCTCTGTCACAGGATAGACATCTCTCTGTTGAGATATTTGCAAACTCAGGAAAATCCCTGTGTCCCACCCTGTTCATGGCTCATGCTCCCATGTCCCACACCTGAAATGCCCACAGCTGATAACAGGGCCCACAGGTTCCTGCAGGATTAATCCTCACTGCATTTGCCAAGAATGGCACCCCAATGAGGATGAAGTATGTCAATAGGACATGAAGCAGGTTCCAAAATTAGCTTGTGAATGTCTTATTTCACCAACATCATCACCACTGCCTCAATGTATGTTTTATCTGGCAGGAGATACAAAGACTCAGCTATTCCTCAAGGCATTTTCAGAAGCATCTATCTTTAGGTCCTGGATTTCTTCCTTTTCCCCTAAGAGCCTTCAACTCTAGAGACTGAGGGAATTGTTTAGGGTGACTCACACACTAAAAGAACAAAGGTCGGTGCCCTTAGAGCTTAAGCCACCCTTTACTTGAAACAGACTTTTCCTAATAAACTTCCAGAAAAAATAATAGAATGGCAGAAAATGGAAAGTCTGTGCTCATGCCACCTCTGGATTTCATAATCCCTGGTGCTATCTTTTACACTTCAGTCCTAAAGACCCTCCACTCAGAGCTCTGTACCCACCTCACCAACCCACTAAGCTGCACTGTCTCCAAGAGGATGATGCAATTTTGTGTACGTTGCACAGCTGTATGCGTACTACCACTACTAAGATCACATTTTATTTTAAATATATATATATGTTTACTAAGAAAGACGGGTAAAACATTTAAAATTTTGGCCTGATTCTCTTGAAGGTTAGTCACAATAAAGCAAGGAATGTATTTCTCTTAATGCTGCCATAAAGATTCAATGAGTCACTGTCCTATAGGTGCCTGGGAGGCAACAAACTGTAGGAATAACTGTTTTTACAGTAAACCATAAAAATGCATTAAGTTTCAAAAGTAACTATTAGCTAAGCTGTTGAATCATACACCTCACGCTGAAGTATTCACAATGGTATGATCCCCTGAGAATTTACCTCTTTAGTTAGAACTTAGATGTGGAATCACAAAAAAAAAGCACTAGGCACTGCAGAATTAAGTTGTAAATTGAGGTGCAATTCTGCAACTTAAACAGCATTTACTAGCCACAAGAATAAAGATTATTTCATGTAACTGCTACAAAATCAGCCTCTCAGCAGAGGATATGTTAGCTTATGAATCAGTAACAAAGCACTACCAGAGAAAGGTATTAGAGGATAATATTTGAGACTTCATCTGAATAATGAGATACTGAACAACACAATATTCCATCACCCTTTGCCATTATGTTCACCACCAACTCTGCTATTACAGCAGATTCCCTACACTTCTTCTGGAAGCTTCATTTAGATTTTTCTGTTGTGGACTGCTCTGCCAATTTTTGAATTCACTTATACAGTAACATGGCTCCACCACAGAGGTACGAAAACCTGGTAAGGACTTAATCAGTGTACAGATCAGAAGAAAAATATTTGCAAAAAAACCCACAGACTTGCTCCCACTTTGAATTATCCCTTTCATCATAACACACAAAACAAACGCAAAATTAGCACAGTCCAGCACAATAACTCACATTATTTTATTCTGCTTCCCTGACATCTTGCAGAAATCCTTCATAATGTATTCATCCCAGAAATGGAATGATTATATTTTGATGGCAATTAAGCATTTATAGGTATTAACACAGGGTTAACTCAGAGGTATTTATAAGTCTTTGTCATAACAGGGCAGACAACACACAGGGCTTACAACTGCACAGGTCACAATCTTGCTCTCAATTGCCTCATTCTTACCAGTGCATTTCCCTTCTTCCTGCTATTAGAACATAATAGGCCTATGTAGATCTACCAGAAGCACAAGTGATTTTCACACCAGCCTCATGGGACACCTGCAGCCCCTCTCCTGCATTTCAGGATTGTGCTGTATGGCTGTGGGTTGGTAACTCTGCCACCTTCCCCAAAGCAGCCCCAGCTGGAGGGCAGGCTCCCAAAGCAAGGGACACCAGGTCCAGCAAGAGCCTGTGCTCAACACCTGGAATATCTGCTTATGTCTGGCAGCAACATGAGGCAGAAAAGTCTGTCAAAGGGAGAGTTACACTCCTTGGGAGTAAAGTTTTTTGACATATACATGGCTTTTCCTTGAGTAACTTGTGTTGAGGGCTGGTTGACTATGGAAGATCATATGATAATTGGAGAGCTAATATATGAAACAGCACAAGAGAATAAGCACTAGAGAGTAAGCAACTGGTTAGGAAGAGGACTTGGTGATTGTATCAAGTTTCAAGGTTTTTTCTTAACCTGGATTCAATTTTATTAAAGACATTACTTTTTTTTTTTTTTAAGATTGATTCCTACATTTCAGTGACTATGTGACAATTCCTCATATTTATCTATTTATTCTCATTAGTGCTGTGCCTAAGCACCTCTGCCAGACTTCTTAACACTTGTAAGACTTCCCATGCAGGGCTGTTACACAAGGGACAGGCATCTGGGACTGCAATTCACAGGTTAAGGAGGGATCATCATCCTGCTGTTACTGCCAAGAAATGCATCTTCTGCTCAATCCCACCAAGAGATTTCAGAAAGTCTGTTTGCTTCTTCCAGCTACATTAAGTCATCTCACATCACACCTTACCTTCTCCAAAAGGGCTTTGCTTCTCTCAGATGCTCACAACCTCAACATTACAATCCTGAGAGTAGCAAAAAATATTTCAGCCAGTAAAAACTGCCTGGCTGAATAGGAGCAGACCCAAGTAGATCGAATGCAATTCTTGACAGCTTGAAACTTTTACCCTCTCCTTCCTCATTCACAAGTTGTACTGTGAGAAAGACAACGGAGTCCTTCGGCAGCTGTGTAAAATTACTTTATTCATTTAAACATTTTATGAATGAAATCATTTAGGAAATCATGCTTTGCCTCTGGGTAAGTAGACTAGCAAACTTGAATAAATGTAATTACTTGCTTGTTAGTTATTCCTCAAGATGGATAAAGGTTTCTGGAAAATTGTGACATGGTGTGGGAGAGCAATTAGATCTACCCTTCATCTCTTCCATGACTTCCTACACAATCTTCTGTTACATTAATTCCAGGTAACTAATTTTTTTTTCCTCCAAGATTTCCCACCCATGCAATCATGGTAGCAACAGTAAGCTCAGCAAAGCTGGCCCAGGCACAGTGGCAACTGTAATAACCACCCATAACTGGGTACCCAGAGCAGTGCCCAGTGTTTTTGAATCAGCTCATTCAAACTACCAAAGCAGAGCAGCCCCATTAGCAAAGATGTCAGTTTGGCTTCTCCGAAGAAGTGGAACACAAGCTACAATTGTTAGTTGCAAGAATACAAAACCTTAGCTGGAAAGGTCTTTAATTGCCCATTTTTTACAAAAACAGTTTTATCAGGGCAAGCAGTTTATAAATATTCCTCTTGTCTACTACAGGGGTTGCTAGATTAATTTTTTTTCTTGAAGCAATTAAGCTCCTCAGAGAGATGAATTAAAATCTACATTTTAAAAAAAAACCTCAAATAACTCGCTTGCTGCTTAAATTAACATTTGCATTGGAAAACTCTCTTTTGAACTTTTGTTTCAAACAAGCCATAAAACAAAATAAAAATCATTACAGGATTTTAAAATAATCTAACTCATTATTTTCTGTTTATTTGACATGAAATCCAGACAAATCCTCCTTATATTGAGCTACTCCATAACAGTTCAGTGAGTGCATTTTTGAAAAAAAGACAAGAAATTGGGGTTTTATTTAAAAACTGTACACTAAAGCATTTGGAATAGGGCAAATCCTAACTTAATGCAGCAAACACTAGTGCAGACATTTAAATTTCCTCACATTATCCCAATAAGTAAATTGTAAAAGTAAAGTAAATCTCATGTGTGTTTGCAATATTGTAGCTTTGGGCCCTTGACCACCCAAACGTGTGTGCAAACTAGAATGACCACACAGTAAGCAACAGTACAGAACATACCAACAAAGCCAAATCTAATCTCCCAGACGTGAATTATTTTCAGACTCCAGTTAACACTGTTAAAAACTATATTTATATTCATAACCCATGTTTTTCTTAATGTACCGTTTTGAAACAACATGACTGGATTTGAGACAACACAGTGCAGTGGGAAGCATAAATGAAGCAGAGAAAGCTGTATGCATACTCTGTATGCCCAGTGTTGCTTGCAGGAAACCAAACTAATATGTTAAATATCAACAGCACTTCAGCACATGACACCATCCTCTCCCTCTGAGACAAAGCTGAGCACACTCACACAGCCCACACTGCTGCAATTCACCAGTGACACAGTGCCTGGCTGTGACCTCGTTGGAGCCAAACTCGATACTTTCCTGGTGCTCCTCACACAAAAAAAGGAAAAAGAAAACCAGAAGGCAGAAGAGAAAAACTGCTTTTGAACAAACAAATTTGTTGGAGTTAATGTCCCTTGTTACATTTCAACGATTTCGTCAACAGACATTTTATCCATAAGAAAGTATTTCAAAAGCAAACAGAAGAATCAGTGAGGTGACACCAGAATAATCGTATCTGTTGACAAACTTAAAGCAACAGGGAATGTATTTTACTTTCTCCTGTTCATTCCTGGTCAGATTTAAAATTTAGCCTGCATTTGAAAACAAAAGAAAAAAACCTACATAACACCTATTAAAAGTAATTCTACCAGTCTTTAATAAAACATAACACTCTTTTCTTCATGTGTGCACTCTTTGTAAACAACTACATATACAAGAAATTCTTGTGGTTGGTCATGATTAAGGTGTTTGGCCTAACAACAGCATTGTATTTTTAATAAGGAAAAAATAAACCTTTATAGATACAAAAGGACCAAATCCAAGACCCAGATTTAAAAAGCCCACAGAGCAACTAGAAAGGTGTGATATAGCAAGCAGCCAAGGACCACCAGTAATAGAAGTCTCTGGGTGGTGCAAAGCCATAGCAACACCTTGTATAATGCACAGGACCCACCATCTCACTGTTTACTCAGGAACATTTCCCCCTCCAGTGCACACAAAACCAGGAAAATAGACAGATGACCAAAGCAGAATCAGCTTTTCACCTTCAGCTGTACCTATGAAGAGTTTGAAGACCAAACGATCAAGGATTTATCTCAGTGGGCAAGTTTAATATTTCTCAATACACACTGAGTACTGAAGTATTGATTTAATTGGATCTAATTTAGTGTTGTCCAGCAACTCAGACTAGTTCACTGATCACAAATCTCACTGTTTTAATTTGTGAAAGGTCCCAGAATTGTTGAGAAAACATACTGAACAAGGCAGGCGTCTCCCTTAGAAGTGTAGAGTTCAGTTGGGGGCTTTTAATAGCACCATTGTTTCTAAGTGCTGGGCTTCATTCCATCACTGAAAGTGATTGCTTTGAAGATAGGCAACAAAACTGGGAACTTTTGTTATCTGGTTAGCATAATTACTTTAAATGTCTGCTGTTACCATGAATCTGTTGGTGTTGGTCAAGCTCTGAAGAAAGGTGAGCAAAGAAAGTGGGTTAATTTATTATCTTCTTGGATTTCCTTCTGTAACACTGCAAAACAATTACAGTAGTACTATCATGCTTCTTGTTTAGCATAAAGCCACTTAAAAGTATCAGTTATAAATAGCAAGCTATTGTTTATAAATTGAGTACCAATAAAAACAGTAAAATGAAATACGCCAGAGAATCACAGGGGAAAAATGTGTTTTGGTTACATATTAAAGAGGTGCTATGTTTTCAGGCACAGGGCTTCCAGGATTACATTTCAGAAGTGCTATCACTGTAGCTTGATGCTTTCCAACCGGCATCTCAAAAGGCTCACAGTTACTCTATCTTAAAGCAAACCAAACGGAGGAATATTTGTCCTCCTACAGATGCCCTGAAATTACCTAAATCATTTATTTGGCCTAGAAACACAATAAATCATACAAGACAGTTTCCAGAAAGTGCTCTTTCAACTTCCCAGATCTTTTTAATCCTACTATCTCTCCAGTTCACCACGAGCTGGAAGCAGCCCAGCCTTCTGGCTACAAAAATTATTCCTATTTACCGAACACCAACAGCATATATAGCGCTTAACAATGCCATGGCAATAACTTTGTATAGAGGAAAATCAATGGATCAAGATCTAACCATAAAATGTTGCTTAGAAGACAAACCCGCCTAGTTTAATCAGGTGTTTGGCCTTTTTAGAAGCCTGGTAGACAAGAGTCCCTTGAGAAGCAGACCTGAAGGGCAAAGGATTCCAGAAAGTGTGGACATTGTTCAAGAAGGAAGTTTTAAAGGTGCAGTAACATGCCCTCCCCATGCACCAAAAGATGAGTCAGCAGGAAAGACGATCAGACTGCTGAACAGAGCTTTGGATGGAACTCTGGGGAAAAGAAAGAGTTTATGACCTTTGGAAGAACAAGGAGCCAACTCAGGAAGACTAAAAGGAGGTAGTGAGGTTATACAAGGAGAAAATTAGCACAGTAAAAAACCAAGTAGAACTTACTCTGGATACTGCCATAATGTATTTATAGAAATATTTTTATTGCAATTTATCAATAAAAGGAGGGCTAATGATAACATCCATCCTTTATTGGATGTGGGGGAAAAATAGTGACAAAGGATGAGGAAAAGTCTGAGGTATTTAATGCCTTCTTTGTATCAGTCTTCAATAGGAAGACCAGTTGTTCCACAGGTACCCAGTCCCTGAGCTGGAAGGTGGGGATGGGGAGCAGAAAGAAACCCCCATAACTCAAGGGAAATGTTCAGTGACCTTCTACACCACTTAGACACACACAAGTCTATGGGACCCAGTGGGATTCACCCAGGGCACTGAGGAAGGTAACAGCTGGACTTGATCTTACAGGCTTTTCCAACCTCAAGGATTCAATGAGTCTGGGGTTGATGTCATCATGTTACTCATTCTTTGCTGAAGACTACAATACAGGCTACAAAGCACAAAGAGTTCTTGTTTTCACTTTTTTTTTCTTGTTTCCAGTTTTCATTTTAAACAAACTTGTCTTTCTTCTAAATCTTCAAGCAATATAATATTTTTTTCCTCTTTTGGTTTAACTTTAGAGTGGATATGTCAGCCAAAACCACCAGCTGTGGGTATTAATTTCTTCAAAACTCTTTCTGGTCTGACCAAGCTCCAGGACACAGGGAAAATAGAAGCCCCCTCTCACATTAAGCTGTGGCATTGCATGTTCAGCACACACCACTAACCTTGCCAAACTGCTGAACAGTGATCTTCAAGGGCTTCAAAAGACTGCAGAGGTTTGCTACTCCCCCTCCCAAGGTGCCAGGCAGTTCATACAAGTCAGCAGACATGCAACCTCATTCATACTGGATTCAGCAATTCCTCTTTTGGAACAGAAGTCTTCTTTAGTCTAGCATTTTAATGAAATATGTATCTTCCCCAAACTTAGTTACTGAATGGAAATATTCTCCACATCTCTCAGTGGGGATTGACCTCAGCTGAACCCTTCATGACTCACTGTTGTCCAAAGAACACAACCAGAGACAACACAACCTCCTTTGTCTCAAGTCCTGCCCTCAAGTAGGGTATCACTTTATGAAGTGGTACATCATATTACCTACCCAACTAAGCAAGTGATGCTTTACTAGTTGCACTTATTTTTAAGAAGCATTTTACACCCAGACTTACAAACAATTGTTAAAAATACAGCAGCAATGATGTATCACCAATTCAGAAGGTTCTCTTCTCCTTCCTCTTTTCACCAAGCTTGGCTCTTTCATGCACCCTAGGAACGGTAGTAAGCACTCTCTCAATTCTTGGAAAGCACCCCAAGAAAAAGATCCCAGCCCTATCCTGACACTGTCCTCATGTTTGAAAGGCAGAAATGACAAGGTCCTAACATAGTCTGGGACCTGTTTTCCTGCAGATTCCTTCTGCTATGCATTACTGCTCAGAACCAGTCTACCAACAGGCTTTAGTTATCAACCATCTGGAACGAAAGACACAGGACTATTGGTAAGCTAATTCCTGGATGGGCCTCGTACCAAACTATCTCTAGTGGTCCATCACATTCCAAGCCTGTCACCCATCAATGCTTTATCACTCCTGTAAACTGTGCTCTAGAGACCTTGAAAACTAAAAGCTTCAAATTCATTTGTTCAGTCATTTATTTCATAGCTGCAGCAAAATCTGTAATGATCAACTTCACTAGCATCCACAAATTCAACTCGCCTTATGAACACAACTCATTAAGAACGAATGATAAAGCCTAGTTTATATCATTACACTCTAGTATAGTGTTTCTCCTTGCTCTCAAGACACTTACAGCCTTAATCCTATTAACACACACTTACGTGCTTAGCATTAAATATGAGACTAAGTTACATACAGGTACCATGACTCAGGTTGGGCACGGGATACTCCTTCAAATTTTATTGATGGAGGTTGTCCACCATGACATGAGTTGTGTACTCAATGCTCTCCACAACTTCCCACAGCCCCCGCTGGGCATGCAGTGTTGAACTTTACTTATTTACAGTGCTCAGAAGCTTCATCCACCCCAATCCTATGAGCGATGAGATCGCATTCACCACAAATGCTACTTCCCCCCAAAATGCCCAACCTCTACTCTGGGCTCCAAAATATCTAGGGAGATTCTCCCACAGATGTACTCTCATGGAGTTGTTTCTGTTCCATTTATGGTCCTTTAATAATATAATGACAGAGTAAAAAAAAAAAAAAACAAAACCCAACAAATCTGTAGCATACCTGAAAAACAGACCCATTATACTGCAGAGTTTTAACATTTGTCCAGAGAAGTGAAAAACAAACAAAACAAGAGGCTAAAAGCAAAAATCCAAGACTGAATGCACTGTGAGGTCAAAGTTATTTTCTCTGTGATTTTATAAGATCCCTTCCCCAGTTTGTGGCAATTCACTGCAGTCATAAAATTGACATAAATCAGACATATGCAGAGAGCACTGAAAAATGCTATAATCAACATTATGAAAAAAATGCCCAGCAGTAACTTCTAAATTGGAAGGAGACATAGTCATTTAAAACATCTTATACAGGATGGAGACTACAGCAAATAAGGAGACCCTCCTGCAGTTAAGGGGATTTGCTGGGTCTACTACATTAACTGAATTGCTTAAGTAGTGCCCTTGTGCCATTAAACTGAAAGTGGTGTCAGTGTTTCCATCTATGCTTTAATTTCCACGTTCTATAACAACTATTAAAACAAAACACTTCAGGTTAGAAGAAACTAACAAGTTTCTTTTTTGTTTGTTTGTTTTGGGGTTTCCTTAATGCTTTTTTATGTTGCCTCGACTGCATATATTCCAGGGCAGTGTAATATAATTTATTTCAACTGAGTTTTTCCTTCCTTGCTTTTCCTCTTAATAGTCAGAGACATTTGAGTTTTAATTTGAACATTTGCAGTCATCCCCCTTTTTTCTACTGAAAAAGGGTAAATTGCCCTTAGCATGAGATGCCATATGATTGCAGCCTTTTAAAATATCATGTAGTCTGATCCTCTCCAACAACAAGCTCTTGTGATAATTTTTAAGCCTAAGAATCCAGGACAAAAGCTATCACACTTCCCCCATCCCTGTAATTGCTCAGCACCTTTGAGAATCAGGCCGCTTTCGCTGAGATGTCTAAATATAATTTTAGATACTTAACTTTAGGAACTCAGATTTTTGAAAAAACGAGGTCAAAATGATTAAGCTAAGCCTCCTTACCTTTGACATTCATAATTAAATGAATATTCAAACGAATGTAGATACTTAAGACTGAGTGTGTCTTTCTGGCAATACTCAGTTCTGAGTATTTTATTCTTATTTGCAATATTTCATGGCTTTACCAGCAAGAGTGCTTGCCCTCAGTGCCTGAAATGGTACATTCCATCAGGTTTGGAAGTTGAAAAGTACCATTCTGCCACCTTTCTGATACAAATGACATTCTGAGTGCTTGAAATGGCTCAGAGGCAATATTCCAGCAGGTGCACTAATTTGCTGAAACACCGGGCAAATTACCCCGTACCACGACAGGAAATTATAGGAACTGGAAAAGTCACTCATGAAAAGCTACAGACTGGCAACATATTTCTTCTTCGTGAAGCAGAGAACCCTTTTCCTACTCCACATTTTCCCCTGCAGGACTCAGAGTACTGGTTCCAGCAAGGTGGGATACTACTGATGAGCTGATGGATGGTACCTCATCCTGTCCACACTCTTGACAAGTTTGGAGCCACACCTTCCTTTCTTTTTCTTTTTTCACATTTAGTCATAGCTCACTCTTTTGACAGCTGATGTGACACAGTCATGATCAGATTAAAGCTAAATGTGTCTTACTCAACATTACCTGAACAAGAGAAATATTTTACCCAGAGTTCAATAGTCAGGCAGCAAAAGAGTGACCATTCAGGATTACAGAATCAACTACAAACAACAAGAAAAGCACAGTCACTGAATTATTTATTTTTATTTTTTTTTAATCCCACAGCAATTCTCTGCAGTTACGCCCACCGTGAGGATGATTTCAACCAAGATCATTCTCTGTGCACATGCTGGTAAAGGGCAGTATAATGCCCACAGAGTCATCTGTAAAATGCTATCCCTAATACATAGCAGATAAAGGAAAAATTGCATTTTTCCCCTCTGCTTGTGGTTAGTCTGGAAGTCTCAACCCAATTTTCCTAACTGACATTACATTACTCTGCAGTTACATGTTTGCACTTTAATGTTTATCTCATAAATCCTGAGCCGTACTCTTTGGTCACGTCTGTGGAATATGTGATCTAATCTCACTAGATGTGTGTAATTAGAAAGATATAATCAAAACCCATAACCCAAAGGAGGATCTCTTCTTCTTCTTCAGAATTTAAATTCATAAGCAATGTTGAAAACAGCTTGTAATTTAAATCCTGTATGCAGCAGATCATCGAACTATAGAGTTCATAAACTGAATGGACTTTCTTTGCCAAGAAAAAAAAAATGGTTCACACGACCCTTCAGTATCTACAGCATGCAGAGAACCACCATACATGTGCAGCTTCTACAGAAATAGACTGCAGTTCCCTGTGTACATCTACAGGACCCGAAGGAATATGTTTACCTCTTATTACTATTATTCAAGAACAAAGTACTTAAGCTCACTTTCATCTCCACTTCAACACAACACCACAAACTAGGAGTGAAAACTTCTTTCTCATTGTAATAACAGCATTAAAATATCATTAAAATATGCAGCAATCTCAGTAAGTGATAATTGCTGTAACTAATTGTAAGGAGTTTAAATGAAGGGGAAAAAAGTTTTGTCTAGGTATCAGGAATGAGTTCCTAATGGCAAGACCTGTAGTGCACAACCCCAACAGCCCTGAAGGCTGCACGGGCAGCTCTCTGGGAGCTGGGTCTAATCTGCATGCAAATTTATAGCAAGCTTTCATCAGAGTGAAATACATAAGGCTGTATTTATTTATTTATTTAAGCTATTAAACATATACAGTGCTTTTCGAAAATACACAGGGAGACGAAATGCAGCCCAAGAGCTTCAAAGGAAAGCCTTATCAGTGGAAAGACTGGCACTGCTTCTCTGAAACCAGCTTCTGAATGTCCAAGTTTATCTACAATGAGGCCACCCGCTGCACAGACCGTGCTGGATTTGTTCAACTCTCTGCTTCCAAGGAGGCTTGCACAAATGGCAGCTATCGTACGGAGGCAAAGACGGATGTGAACAAAGTTTAGACACTCTATAAAACTCTTGTTTGAAATTCCAGGAACCACTGCTTTCAAAAAGGGGAAAAAATGGTTTCACTGTGAAAACAAGAGGAGTTACACTGACTGAAACACATTTCACATAGAAAAGTGAAAAAATGTGTAAATGCGAATATACACACTTTTGCCCAGTGCAGTCTGATGGGATACCTTGAGCTATTTCTCCATTTCCAAGGGTGGTAGGTCAGGGATGTGTGTGGAAGCATCCAGCCAAGCTGGATCTAGGAATCAACTTGACCAGCAGCATAACCAGCAGACTCTCCTTCCTCCAGAGAATACAGCTATCCCATCTTTTGCAATCCAGCAGCATCAAAACTAAATTAATCACAAATAGTTTTCTAATAACGTTTATCCACATCCTGTGCAACACAAGGCACATGTGTGCGAGAAACATTTTGAAACTTGCCTTGTAGTCATGTCCTTACGTTAATGCTCCTGAAGAAAACTAAGTGTGCTGAGCAGCTGAGTTGGATAATTCTTTGCTTTGACCGTGAATTACATCATCCCCTTTTATGAGTGACATGGTCACTTATTAAAAAACGTGTCATATGAGATGTTTTACAACACATTAATACCTGCTTCTCAACTACCAGCAATCTTATTAAATTCTCAGCATGTTCTCACTTTGGAGCCATTCGGATAATATAGACAGCAACATTAACAGCAATAAAGACATTGCTAGATGTAATGTAGTATCTAATTAACAGTGATCTCACTGGGGCACGGCTAGGAGAGGACAACTGAATAAAAATCATCTGCATTATTTAAAGTTACCGAAATATACAATTAATGGCAGCAGCACCCTTTTTAATTAAAACTTAGAGGTGGTGATCCAAATTGGCTAAATCTGACACAAAAGTAATGGCCTTGGATCAGGTTTAAAGCAATTAGTCAATCTCTAGCCATCCTTTTCTTGTCTTCTCCACTTATTTATGGTTTAATATCTATTAAAGCCTACTGCCATGGTCATCTCATCAGGCACCCAAATCCCATATTGTGAGAACAGAGCTCAAGAGACCTGGAGATTTTACAACTTCTCCCTCTTGTGTTGGCTGACTGATGAAAGAGGGATAAGGGTCAGCCCTTCTGAAAGCTGCTTAAGACAAGCTAGGCACTGTCAGGATGTGCAAGTTCTACAGCTGGCAAGGCCTTGGGATTTTCAAGAAATAAAATGGTCACACTGGAGCTCAACATCGAATGAAATGAAGCCACTTGTTGACACATGCCTCTCTATCTTAACCTCCCGTTCTTCTTCAGTGTCAAAGGAGTGTTTCTACTCCAAACTGTAATACAAACCATTTTGTGTCTAAGTTTGCTATATATGCCCTCAAGGGTACTTCACAAATGCTCCATCACTGATTTCTCTCATCATTTTTGTAACATACAGTGGCAAAGAGGAATGTTTGCTGTGTCAGTATCAGGGAGCATTTATGCAAATACGCAAGTTTCCACAGTTGTAGATGTTGATCTACTTTCACAAAAGTCTCCCCACTGAATCTGCTCCCAAGCAAGGATTCAAACTGCATGTTCACTGATACACACTTTTTGTGTTACTCCATTCTAAAGAGGTATTTTATTCTTCTTTTCCAGAGTAGCACCTCCCCCTCAACTTGTGAATCATTTCAGGTCTTGTTTTCTGTCTCTCACAGCATGTCAGTTCAAACACTGTTTTAATGAAAGACTTGGCAAGTCAGTACAGTTTTTTCACCTGTAGTTTTTTAAGTTAATATAGTATCTTCTCATGCAGCACATTCCCTTATAGCCCACATCAAGATAATGCTTCATCCCCAAGTGGATGAAAACCTCTCCCCTCTCAGACATAGCCAATCCAAATACAAGCAACAGCTCCCAGGAAGCCACTGCTAACAGTATCTTTCCTCAATTTTCCTTTTCTTTTTCATTGATTTTCCTGAACAGGATATTGAAAGGTTTCTGACACCTCTATAAAGGTCATTGCATTAAAATACAGCAAATCCTTCCCTCAGCCTTGATACAGTATTCTCTCACTTCTCAGCATTTCAAACTTCAGTATAAACTCTTCAGCTAATTAAAAACTTATTGCAGTGACTCTTTCCAAAATATACTTCCCCAAGTTTTTGCATTCATCCTCACTCCAGAACTTTATTTATTTAATCACCAAGAAGTAAGTATTGTTCCCTACTTTGCCTTTTATTTCTCCATTCCCCAAGTAGTCATCCATCGCACATCACTTTCACACACACATCCCTAATTCGCCACACCATTTTCAGAGGTTAGAAAAAATCCATCTTGGTCAAATTGGTTAGTCAGTCAGTTTGAAAAAGTACCAGCTAGAAATGCTTCTTCATCGTGGCTGTTCATTCAGACATCTACTTCCTAACGTCATAAGTTGAAACTGTTATTTTTAATGGTAACTCACTAAATGGGCACTGTCAACGTACTATATGTTTCATTTGAAGGATGGTTTCCCGCACATGTGCCATGATTTCCCTAAGCATTGAGTTGAAACTGAATTGAAATATTTCTGATATTGAACTCTTTTTCCTTGTTTCTGCAGTTGCTGCTTTATATCTAATAGGCTTTAAGTTTTACAGATTTAGACAAAAGCTGAATGCAATGTATTATTTATAAAACTAGCTTTTTTCTTCGGTCTTCTACATGATTGCATTTGGAAATTGAAACAATTTATATACCGAAAAAACTTTTAAAATATCTTGATTTGTTAAAATCTTCTTTTAAAAGCATGAGCTATTTAAAACAACAAGTAAGTCTGTAGTTAATGAACTGGGAAAACAGTATTGAGATCAACTGAACCAAATTTTTCCTTAGTAATTGGAAAAGTTTTACAGGGCTAGACTGGTTTCTGAACAGAGTATACACTATTTAACCGAGATAAACTAGTTAAAAGGAATGAACTATTTTTCCACAACTGCCAAAATAACAATCAGAATCTGACTTACAGCTTTAACAAAGCCTGGTGTCTAAAGAATAAATTGCCTCAGTTCAGCTTGCCTTAATACTTTTTTCAGCAAAACAAAACTCCTAAACTTTTAAATCACATTTTTGTTTCCACATCTGTTCATACATGAACATACTGATAGAGGGGAAAACCCAAGAAGTTGAGGAGAGGGGTTTGAAATATTACAGTCAGTAAAAAGGTTAAATTTTACTAGTCATTTCATGTCTTTAATTATTTACTGTGTTTTAATTTCATGCCAATAACTATAAGCTTTAATGCTGAAATTGAGCCCCATCAAACTAGGACTTTCTTTAAACTTTTTAAAACTTTGATGTCTTAACACCTATAAAAATTAAAAAGAAGATTTCTAAGCAAAGTGAAAGAGGCCAGACCTTCAGGTAGCATCAGGCCTCAGCTCCTTCCAACACCTGGGGCCTGAAGGACTGAAAAGCTAATGCCAAATGCTGCACCCCCAGAGCCCACTGTGACATTCCTCCTTTCTAAGTGCTGGACTGACACACGTTAAGCCAGTATTGGGTGTGATTCACCCACACACCAAAAGTTGTGTGAAGAATGAAATGCGAGGAAGTGATCTCATTCTGAATCCAGCAGATCTTTCATTGCCTAATCATGGATATGGGAATTTCCCACTGCTGCTGTAACAGAGGTTTTTTTGGGTGCTTTCAAGACTTCACTACAGAAGAGGTGACCAAGTCCAGCATTATCAAGCCATAGCAGGATGGTGTGCCAGAGTCCAAAGATGGCTAGTGAATAATTTACTAAAGAAACACTTCACGATATACAAGACAATGTCCAAAACATTATGGAAAATCTGATGTTTTCAGCAGTCCCAGACTCAGTCCACATCTGACATCACTGGTACACTACAACTTACGTCCCATGTTCAGCCCCTAATCAAAGGACAACAGCAAGCAAATTGCCCTCTAGCCTGTACACAAAACATTCCCTTCAGAACTGATAGATAATCTCTCCAACTGCCTCTAAGAACACAATTATTTTCAGAATCCACAATATATTATTTCTGAAAATTGCTAATATCAAAGCTCACTGCTACTAAATTAAACTACCAGCATTGCTCACATCAAACAAAAGCTCAGAACATCAATTTCCACTCCATCTCAGCCAGACCCAATACACCACCTCATAATCTTTTGAGACAGTTCTAATGACAAACTGCCACAATGCAATCATGTGAAAGCAGGTTCAGTCTTCTCCAGCCCTGTATAGTACAAGTGTAGGGTTTCTAAAAGTAAATTAAAGCAGTATTTAGTCTTCTCTGCTTGTTGCCTTTTTTTAAACAAGAAAAAAAATGAACTGAGGTTTACATCTGTTTGAATTTAAATATTTACTTTTAATTCATAAGTTGGGAAAATAATTAATTCCCTGTTGAACTGGCTTATTTGCCATCAGTTTTGTCCCTTACAAGCTTAATACCACCTTTACTCAGACCATATAGCCAAAACACTTTCGTAACAGTTCTTATGTCCAGTTTAACAACAGCTTTCTAGTGAACCTGAAGATGAGCAAAAAAAGTTATAAAGCAAACAGGAGAAAGAAAAACAGGATCTGCAGAAAGAGTGAGCAGCACATAATCATTTTGTGTTTTACTAGTCAGCTGTCTCTCATTATCAAAGTGCAGCCCTCCCTACTCCTAAAAGCAACTACACTTTAAGTCAGTTGAAAAAACACCATGTTTTATATTCACTCATTCTTTCTTGCAAGACAAATACAATAGCCTGCATTGTACTAAAAAATGGCTTTATGCACTGCTTTTTCAGTAAAATGAAATCACAGTAAATTAATAAAAATTCTATCCTGAATTCCATCCTGACATGCTGAGAATATAAATTATGTTTTATAAAACCATTGTACATAACTAATCTAGATGGGTGCTGCTCACATAACCTATTAGACAACACTTTAAAAGTTGCAGTCTAGTTTAGTGGAGATAATTTTAATTGACTCAAGTGTGTATCTCAGTGGTCATGAAATTGTTAGGAAAACGTATTGCAGGGAAAGAGCATTCCCTCAGCTGTGGGGAGCACAGTCAATGCAATCTAATAATGCTCCAGGTTTCCAACTGCTAGATGCATTTTGCTATTGGAAGTGATTGCATTGAGGATGTAGATGGGCCACATAAATGGAAGCTTTTATCGCTGGTTAGCATAATTACTGCGACTGTCTGCACTGTGCTTGCATCTGCTGGAGCTTGGTTAAGATTTTTGGAGAGTCACATAATGGGAGAACAGTTGTTTTCACAATGAGCTGCTTCTCTGGCTATTTACATGAAGTGCTGACTTTTACCATTTCTTGGGGTTTTCTGCTTGTTTTCTGAAGAGGATAAAACACATTAAATTAACACCCCCCTACCTGAAGAGCCCCATTAAACTATGGCAAATCACTGATAAACAAAGAGCTCAAACCAGTTATAACAAGGCATCCCTCCATACTCACAAACAGCATCTGGGAATCAAGTTAAACAAGAAAAAGGATATTAAAAATAATTTTGTTCCTTTCTACTGGGTCGGTATCGTGGGAATATTATTAGCATCTTGAAAGAGGTCTCAATTCAAAAACCCCAAAGTGGAGACAGTATTTGTAAATCAATCATCACCTTTCTCTCCCTCCCCATTTTTGGAATTTTGTTGGTTTTTATTACTTTGTTGTTTTGTTTTGTATTTTTAATCTGAAACCTTTCTTACTCCTGCACTTCTTTCTCTTGCTCATTTTTGAGGCATTAAACCATTCTTTGATTTTAAATAAACTCTGAATCTAATTTTCCTATTGAATTTAAAGGGAGATTCTTATGTCACACAGTTAACCAAAGCTCTGCTCCTTTCATACCATTGCCCATATTATTGCCATAGATTCACTGAGAGTCACCAAGAACACATCCTGAATGGACTCCAGGTGTTATTCTGAGATATTTTCTTCCAACACAAGTCAAATCCAAAGTTTCAGCCCTAATCTTCAAAGCCTGTCTGAGGGTTGCCCTCAGCCACCTGGAAGGTCCCCTTCCTGAAGTACTGCCTTCCTGTGACAGCTTGGCTACTCAGTAGGGTCATCCCACAGCTGATATCCACAGCCATGGGATATCGTGCCCTTGGCAGCTGGTCTGCAACTGGGACACTTAATGTCTACAAGGGATTATTAGGCTGGGCTGTGGTTCTTACTGCTGTCAGAACAAAGACTAGAACTCATGCTTTGGTTTTGCCTTTTCCCACCTAGTTATTGAAATAAATCAATAAGGGGGAGGAAAGAAGGAATTAGAAATAGCAATTGCTTTAACAGAGGATTTTTCATATGCTTTGAACTCTGATCAGTACTAGCAGGAAACTGTCTCACTGAAAGCCTCCCAGTGTGCATATTGCATTTCCCTTTAAGGGACATGCATCTAAGAATTCATTTTGCCTTTGATTTTGCCCAGTACCCAGAGAGCACAAGGAACTAGCAGAGGCCTCTGACAGGTTGTTGGCCTTGGTCTGTGTGCCTGCAAAACAGATCAGACCTTATCATTGCTGAGCCAGACACCATCACACCCCCAGAAGGACCCCAGGGCCCTGAAGCGACAATCTCACTTGTTGAGTCAAATTGGATCTTTCAGCTTTAAGTCACTCCAGTGCTGGAACATGAATGGTGCTAAGCTAAAGCTACTTATCTAGTTCACTTGTAACCAAAGATTTTTAAGATCAACTAGTACACCACTGCTATAGCTAAAGATTTAATTGGTCTTGAAGCAGCAAGAATGCCATAACTCAAGAGGTAACAATTTCCAATTAGCCCCAGGAGACACGGCATCTAACTTTTACAGAAGCAAGTAAGGAAATTTAGAAGCCTTTGATTATGTTAGCACATATCATTTCAAGTGAAACAAATATTCCATTAACCCTTAAGGTTGGGACACTTGCACAGCGGGAGTGCTACAGCTGGAATGCTGCCGTTACCTTTGGCATAACAGATTAAGCCATGTAGATCTAGTTTTCCAGTCTATGGGTCTAATATACCAGAAGGATTATTTTTTTATATACACTAGGCTCTCATACACACAATTGCAGTTTATTGAAATACTAAAACAGTCATCCCAACTCATAAGACAACCCCACTGTGTTTTCTGTCACATTGAAACAACAGAGAGAAAAGCACGAATTTAGTTTATTCCTTTCAGGTTTAGCTCACTTAAAACTGGATCTTTATTTTCTATCTTTTTAAATGAGTAGCATTCCACTTTTACACAGCAGACAGATCCTACTGGTATCAATTTGGTTGAGCATCTCTCATGGTACCACTGAAGAGCCCAGTTTCCATCAGCACGTGTCTGACACAGCTCACAGCACGAGGCAGCACTGGGGTACCTGCCCCCACTGTCAGGGTCTATGGGCACCAGCCCTGAGCTTCTGGGGCAGCAGGAGCAGAGCCCCTGTGCCTGCAGCTGGGACACACTACAACTGGATGCCTCTTTCAGCTCTTGTGACTAAGTTAAGTTAGCGGGATCCAGGATCTGTGGTTTCATATAAACATAAGAAAAACTGGAAAAAAAAGGAAAGTTTTTCCGTTTGTTTTTTGTTTTTTTTCCTTCTCTGTCCTGACCAGTGATGAAGGCTGATCTGATCTCAGGCAGGCTGCTATGTCTGAGCTACAATGACAGCGGTACCCAACAGTAATTAAAGCTACTTGGGTTCAGACGTCTGACAGGTTTTTGGGAGGGTTTTTTTCCTCACAAAAACCAGTACAATGGTCTGAGTTTTAGAGATGTTTATCATTAACTGCACAAAAAGATAATCTCTACCTGGGTTTCTTCAAAACTGTCTCAGCAAGAACTGTAAAAACAACTAGTAAAACCCTAGAAAGAGTCTTTTGGATTTATGGTACCTCAACTGACCATTTTCATTGAAAAATCTGGCATACTACTGTTTTTATCAAGCCAGTCAGTCAAAAATGGCTTAAAATACACTGTAGGCCTAAACCCTAGGATTTGGGATGCAATAAGCTTGTGCTAATTACAGCTCAAATCCTATCCACTGTGCCTCACAATATATAAGGCTACCAATGTAACAAGTACCAAGTGCAGCTTTTGTGTAAGAGGAAATAGTAAACATCAGTCTTTAAGCCACCACAGTAAATGCTTTCTGAAAAACTGAAAGCTAAAAGTGAATATCTCCTGGGCACTAATTGCTCTGCTTTCCACAGAGCTAGAAACACATTTTGCAGACAGTAATATACTTTTCAAGAATGTTTGGTGCATTAACCACAGAATTACATATAAATAGTTCTGACTAAATCTTGCTTTTAGTCAGTACAAAGTGTGCCAGGAGGAGACAAAACGTATTTAAAGACCTATTCAAATTTTATTTGAAGAATAAAAATGAGCTTCACTTAAGACTTTTTTTTCATTGCTACATCAATGCCAAATCCTTATTTGCAATATATGGAGCTAAAGTGAATAAAGGGATCTAGCAGTTCCAATCCTGATCCTTAGATACTCTATTATTACTAACTACAATCTTTTTAACTGAATGCAAAATTACTGTCACTCAAGGTAATAAGTTCCAACCATGTAACTTGACAAATCTATCATTACTACCTTGCACTTTTTGTCTTCAAGTGCAATTGCACAATATTGGTTGCCTTAAATTAATTGTTATTTTAATAGAGTAAGACCAATTTAATGAATTCAAATATGAAAAGGTCTAAGTTGATTTTTACATCTTTCCTTATCAACCTGGACTGCAATCCCTGTCATAAAGGTACAGGCTCTTCAAAAATAATTGTTCAGGACCCAATTTAAAAGCTTCAGTAAGAGCTTAATTTGCTCTTCTGTGCAGTCTCCAATTAAAAGAAATACACTATAAAAATACAGTTGTTTCAAGATAGTGACAACAGCGCTAAATTTAATACATTTATTTTAAACCATACAAAAGTATGTTAAAAGCAAGATGTATAGATCAAAGAAAAAATGTTTGATTTTATGCAAAATGTTCTTTCCAGATTTTCTAAATAAGTGGCAATGTCCTGCTGTACTAAGCTCTGTAATCACAGGTTAATGATTAGTTCACCTAGAAAGTAATCACCTTTATGACAGCAAAGTGGAAATCATTATTTTGGTTTTTGAAAGCACGTAAATAAGTGCCCAAGATTGTCTATTTCCAGCTTTACTTTGTATGCCTATTCACACATCACTAATATTATACATACAGACATTAATGTACAAGGGAAACTTAAAAGGCTGAGTGTAACCATTCACCCAACAACTGGCCCAAAGTTCAAATAGAGGGCGTCTGATGCTAAATACCACTTCTAGTATATCCTCTTCCAAAAAGTAAACCTTTGCATAGGAAAAATCTTTTATGAAAAGTAAAACAATTGATTTTAAAATAATCAATATTTCATTAAGGATGCACATTATGCACCACTGCAAAATGCCTTAATGGCTGGAATGAATCACATCCAGAAAATCTAAAACCAAATCCTGTAATAAATATTAGCTTGCCTGTCCTGCTATCATCCAGAACATTTCTGATGAATCTTTTAATCATATGCTTGAGTCAAACCAGTGAGTGCCCTGTTTCTTCAAGGGATAACAAGCAAAGACTGAAGCTTATGAGATCTCAAATGGGAATAGCCTTTTTACACCATATCTCAAAATCTTGTACATAAAGTAACACCAATAAACGGATCCTTGGTTCAAGGTGTTGGCAGGATTGTGTGCAGTGGACAAGAGCCAAGTGCAGTGAGCACTCTGGAAGTCAGGGCCCCCCAGCACTGACCTGATCAGGAGCAGCCCCCCAGCAAAACCTGCCTCCCTGCTCCCAGACAGGAGAACATGCAGCTGCTGCTCTGCCTTGGTTCTCTGAGCAGTTAGAGAGGCAGCCCAGCAGACAGGGCTAAGACATCCTCCTTAAATGTATGTCTTTCATGGTAAGTAACACCTGCACATATGCAGGCTAGTCAAGCCCCTGCAATGCCTTCTTCAAAATTAAACAAATGAAGATCATTTTTCTTGTACTTTAAATGATCTCTCTCTGTAGTTGAGCTGCACTACAAGTTTTAAGGTAAATCTTTTAGCTATGTACTGCACCTATAAGCATCTCTGAGTAGTTGGTAATTAAATATACTGCCCCTGGAAAGGCTTGTTTGAATATGATTACTGAATTTAAATATTCAAATCTTCTCCTCACTTGAAAGCAACACTTCCACTCCCTTGCCGAGCACCTACAGTCGAGATAACTTGTGAGAATATTTTTCTATTTGCATGCTCTATTCTGTGTTTGCTAACAGTGAGTTGATTGGAGGTCAGAAATAAAAGCCAGCACACCGCAGTTGGTAAGGACAGCTGACTTCTCATCTGGCTACATGGTTATTTTGGGCATCCTACAGTGCTAATTTGGGGAGACAGGAAAAGAAGAAAGTATGTAAGTGGGAACAGGGCAAAAAGCAAGAGCATTTTCAAGGAAGAAATTTTGGGTTTTTTCCAAATGCACTCAGAATTATAGGTCAATGTGAATGCTATTAGCACTAAATACTAACACCAGTAATTGAATCATTAGCACTTTTCATAGCTCTGTTTTTTTGGTCTGCTATCAAACTACTGGACTCTTTTCTCTCATTATATCTTTTTCTATTCCTTTCTCTTAGGGTCTAGGATGGCTCGTAGTCTTCAACTAAACTCACAGTGCCAGTAATAGGCTGTGTATTATTTATTTTTGGTTTTAAGTGAAGATTTACCATTCCCTTTTGCTTAAATCATTGAGCATTAACATCATCCAATCAGAGGAACCGCTAGACAGCATTGTAACATACTTATAACATACCCCACTGGATCCCAATGTTATTTGCATTAGAATGAAATACAGTTTTATCATCTGGCTGATGTTCTTGCAGTCTTATCTTAGGAAATAAAAATCAAAGAATTTAATTTGATGATGCACACTCTGATTCAGCTTACGTTGCAATTGGCTACCAGTAGAGGCTGGCTGGAGAGGATCATTTTTCTTTCATTTTGCATAAATTGGCTGCCCAAAATGTTCAGAAGACCTAATACATTTTTGTTGATGACAATGTGCTTTTATACGGAAACAGTTTCTAGCAACTGGTAGTTGAGGTAATACAACAGAAAGCATGCAATGACAGAAGAGAATTGATTATATTAAATCATTCTACATCAGTTGCACAACTAACATTTATCATGCAAGGAAGTAATCCATTGACCTATTCAAACATACTCTTATCAAATGCACATTACTCCATCTGGCCTTTGGGAATGTTACCAAGGAACTTGGCCAGAACAGCCCAAAAACAGAACTCCCATTTCTCATAATACTGTAGTTTAAGATGGATATTAGGTTATAAATCAGATAAATATTTTTTAAAAATTAAAAATAATAACCAGCAATTTAATTTTTTTTTTTAACATAATAGAATTTAGCCATGAATTCAACCAATCAAAAATTATAGAGTCATTTAGGTTGGGTAAGACCTTTGAGATCAAGTCCAACCATTAACCGAGAATTGCAAAATCCACTACTAAACCCTGTGCCTAAGTGCCTCCAAGGACAGTGACTCCAACACCCCTGGCAGCCTGTTCCAATGCTTGACAACACTTTTGGTGAAGAAATTTTTCCTAATATCCAATCTGATTTTCAAGATTAAGAAAATGAAGGGGTGGGGGGATATATCTTCAAAATACTTTTGTTACAAGGCATAAATTCTTCTAGGAATGTGGTCTAGTCTGGTTTTTCAAAATCTCCAGCCACAGGGGGTATATTTTTGCAGTTCCACTGGTATGTTGGATGGGCCTGTGGGGACAGTAATCGACAGCTAATTTTTCACTGGGCAAACTGCAGCACAATATCAGAAACAGATACACCTTTTTTTCCTGAACCACACCACATTACAATCCGGGAACTGTGCTTTTGTTAGGAAAATATTCCCTGCATGACCTCAAGCACAGCAGTCCTGTCAACTTTAGCTGGGAGAATCAAAGGAGAAAAACTCCAACGAAGCAATTCAGCTGGATGATGCAATGGGGAACATTTCACTATGTTGTCAAAAAAAAAAATTATAATTAAACCCAACAATCCTAGAAACCTCCTTCTACATGAACCAGATTGTGACTTAATCACATGAGCCTTTATGAAAACCTCAAAATATAATGAGATTTTTGCAAGAGCCTTCAGAGCTGACAAGTCTGCAAAAGACACATTCAGCCTCATCCCTTTACTGAAGATGTTTCTATTTCATGTATTCTTTTGATATGAAATAAGCCCAGACTAAAAGTATATAGCTGCTTTTTTAGCCAAACATAACAGATATTCTAATATTGTACAACATCTCCAACTTTAAACTCAAACTCAACACTGACTCATTGCAAAGTGGTGAAATTAGAAAACTCTGTCTTGGCCAACTCTGCAATAACTCACCAATACAGGAGAGCTTTGCTGAAGTCATTGGCAAAAGATTCATTGCTACCTTTTCCTGAAAGCAGTTCTTCAATTACTGCATTTTTAAAACTTTGCACTGCATAAAAAGGGTGACCTGTGTGTGGCCTAGATATTGATTTTGCACTCTAAAGCTAAAGCCTCACAAACTTATTCATAGGATGATTCACAGCTTATTATACAACGTGTTTCACTTGCACTTCTCCACCCACTGCTGATTTCCTAAAGCTCATGAGGTAACCACAGCAATTACTTACACAGAAAAGCAATATGCTACATTATAGAAGTAACACAATATGTTTTAGCAACCTATACACAGAGGAGGAGTCAGCATCATGCAAGGAGTCAGGTCTCTGTGAGCCATCAGCAATTCACATTACTGCTTTAATAGAGAAAGGGAAGTAATCCTACCAAGATTTCAATTAAAGTGTGGATATTTTTGACAGACAATGCTTCCCATCCCCCTCACATGGAGAAGGGTGAAATAATGTTACTTGGAAAATTCCTACAATTTTGCAAATGAATCTTAATCAAAATGATAATGGTCTGTTTGTTGGATATCAAATTTTCCCAAAAAGAAACCTACTGGACTCTCAAGTGAAACAAAACAAAACAAATAAAAAAAAAGAAGATACTGTGGCCCTTTAGAAGAGCAAACTGGAAAAGCAAGTGAGGGCAGAGAAGAGAGGAAGGGAAATCATCAAGGGTGATACTTTAACATAGCTCTGTATTTCTTCCTCAAGGAAACACTTGGGAAGCTCTGAAAGGTCAGAGTCTTCCAGCACCCATGACAGCCCCACTGGACACCTCTGGCTTTTCCTCTTGACTAGAGCTCTAGAAAAAAAATTGCTCCAACATTTTTAAAGTCAAATTCTCACCATGGACCAGGATATCATTTCAGGAATAAATAAAAAAATTACTGAGGTCACAGAAGCTAATGAGTTCTCCCAGCACACATTGAAAAATAGTCTGTGCTACATATAGAATTTGTGAGAGATTATTCTGAAGTCCTCAAGCCTAAATTAGCTCTGAGGGAACACAAACTCTATACAAGGCAGAAGACTGAGCATGAGAAGAGGCTAGGTAAACAGTGGAATCCTATCCTGCTCTCCTGTAAAATCCCTAGAGTGAATTCCATAAGACACCCCTACAATTCTTCCTGGTTTTTATTTATACTCAAAGCCAAGGATGTGCTGGAATCAACAAGGAAACAAAGATTTTGTGTCAATAGCTTCAGGTTATCTTGACACCAAGAGTCTTTCAGCATCAGAAGCTGATTTTGGTGCCTGAGCTATTTTCATCACGACTGCCAATCAACTGAAGGAGAAAGGTGATCTCATCTGATTGATTTTCATTGCCCACAGCTAAAATCTCTTTCTTAACAGAGGTAGCAAACTTATCATCACACAACACTGTATTTTCCTCACGGAACTGTGCACATAGTGAAATACTAGAGACATGCATCAGTCTCAGATAGCAATGTCTCCAGAGGAAGAGTTAATACATACTGTATTTTACTTTTGTGCACCCTCCACAGCTGCCAAAATCAGAAAAATATGTCAACTCTTTCATTCTGTTATTCATCTGTAATTTTTACCAATCTTTATACTGTGCCAAGCCCCTAAATGAAAGCTTTTTTTTCTGTTGAACGGAGAGAAAATAAAATTAATCCCAAAACAGTCTGTGTAAAAATATGTCATGTACTTTTACCTTAATGGAAAACATCAGTAAAAGCAAACCTTTAAGAGAGATTAAAAAAAAAAAAAGAAAAAAAGTTTTTGCTTCATTTATATGTACTTGGTTGTTTCACCTCTAACAAAAGAAAATTAAGTTTTATTATTCCTACTTTCTAGATGGTTCTACTCCCACCCACAGTACCTCAGTTTCCCTAAGAGAAACTGGTTGGTGTCAAGAACAAAAGAGCTGCTGTTCCTATCACCGTGGTAAAGATAGGCCATTGTTTTCTGTTTGATTTTTAAGTCATTCTGGATCTTCATCATGATCTTTTCCTGTATGGAAGCCTTCAGACTTTCACTTATGTAACACAAGGAGTTACTTCTGCAACTGACACAAAGCGTGCGGGAAAAGCGGCTGGATTTGGAGCAGCGAGCTCATGTCATCGACTGCCAGTGAGCTGTGCCCAAACATGCGCACTCAGATGACAACTTGGCCTTACAAACACTATCCATCCCAATGCTCCAGGGAATCCACTGATCCACTGATTTGGGTTGGAGATGAAATTTCTTTCCTCTTTCAACCAGAGCTCTGTAAAGAGCAGATGTTCTCAATGAAGTATCCATAATGACGCCAAGATGTTTTGGCTTTTTTTTCCCCCCTCAGCAGTTAATTTCACATCCAGCAACGTGTGCAAGTAATTTAAAGTTGTTCCTTCTGATGCAAGATACCTCACACTTGTCTATACTGACTCTCATCTGCTGTCAAGCTGTCTGAGCTACATACAGCCACACAGACAACAGTGACTGCAGGGCTGGATGCAGAGGAGGGCTGCAGCATCTCCTAAAACACAATCCAGAGCATGCACTGGCACCCACAGGTGCTAAAGGAGAAACCTGAACTTCCATGACCATTCTCTTCCACATTTGTCATAACTTCAGTTTTGTTGCTGGGTTTGATTAGGTTTTCTTGAACTCCCCTATAGGCTACATTAACACTAATTAAGTTAAATGTGTGTCACCCACTTCTCCAAACCTTAAAGTGATTAGTAACTATATTAACAGTTCTATATTGGTATAGAAAAAATAAACAAAACCATTCCATGGTTGAAAGCAGATTCATTCCTGTTCTGATCTAAAAGTCTGTCCACAAAGTGCAATCAAAAAGAATAATGCAACTATGTTCACACATTCAGCAACGATGTAACTTCCAAATTTGAGTATTCTGTTCTGATTTATCTAGCAACTTTAAGCATGCAGGGACACAACACAGGCCCACTGATGCCAGCAGTTCACCTGGTGAAGTCTCAACAATACAGTTCAAACCTTAGGACCCTGGTACCAGAGCTGCTCCTCTGCTGACAGCTGAGCCAAATTTGACACCGCTTTCAGCATCTTGGTGCTATACTGCAGAAATGTGACTCCCGTGTAACCCTGTCGTCTTACAGACAGTACACAGGGGAATTAAAGAATTTATCAAAGGTTTCCTGCTCTATCACCATTTAAGAATACAATGGCAGAGCTAGACAAGGTTGGCTAGCAGTGCACACTCTTCCTGCTTTCGTGCTTGCTATGGATAAATTAAACTTGGAGAAGGTTTGAAACATTTGTCCAACATGTACTCCTATCCACACAAAGCCTTTTCTTACAGTCAAAGGCGAGAGTATGCAAATCCAGGCAAGAACACAGCCAGGACACAATGTGTTTTGAATATCCTAACTGGCATCTAGTCCCTTGGGAACTACTGCCAGCAGGAACAGATGAGCTGCTCTGTGCTGAGAAGGTTCAATAAACATGGCAGTTTTCAGCAGCTCCCTGACACCTCCACCATCTGCTACAGTAAGATATTATTGTGAAACAAGAGTCATGCAAGTCTGAATGCAGAGACTTATGCTTCGAGTACAGTGAAATGAAACTCATGTTAAGCAAAATGGGGTGTAAAAGCACAGCTACACACTGAGAAACATCCTTCGGTGGGTCTTCCCTGTCTGATGGCTGTGGGTAACCCTTTTAAGGTCCAAACCTCTGTTTCATGAAGAGGTTTTTTTTTTTAAAAGACTGGATTTTCATTCTTGATAATTTCAAGGTTCATTATTCAATGCAGCACACATAAGGAAATTGTAAAGGGTAGATAATATGGAGGATCAAAATGCAGGATATGCATGCCTTACTGGAATCAGTGGAACTGAGGTGGCTTGTCACAACATCCTGGAAATCTATTTTTCATTTCCACAACACACCTGGAGAGGAAATACATTTCAGACCAACAGTATGACAAAACCATGTCAAGTAATTGCTCTGGCAGCTTGGAAAGTAATGGAGATGTTTTGGCACCACTCCTCACTGCTATCACTGTGTTTCCAGCTTATTAGAAATCAATGTGAAACAAACTAAATCTGGGTGGCAGATGCTCACCGCCTCCACAAGTGTTTAACTCCCTTGGTATTATGACAGAAAAGGACCAAAGCAAAAGTTCAGCTTCCTTATGGCAACAACTGGAGAACTGGTTCCCCAACACCCAGATCCTAACAAGCTTAGCTTTCCACAAAGCATCTAAAAAATGGAAGAACTCTTCCAAGCAATCAAAGAAACCCAAAACAACCAAACAAAAAACCCACCAAAACCCATACAACAAAAGCCACAAACTAGACACAGACTTTTCACAAAATCCCCATTCTTTCCAATTAATTCAGTCAATTCCAATGCAGGCCTTCCTGCAGCAAGGAAAGGAGCCCTGTCAAAAAACTAATCCCAACACCACCTGAACCTCAGCCAAAATAGTTATCTGGCCCATATTTTGTCTTATGTTTGGGTTGCCTGACACACCTAATCAAATCCATAGCTTTGGTCCCTTCCCAGCCTCCACACTGCCTCTCCCTGCTTCAGATGCAAGACAATGTACAAAACACATTTCAGATGGAATGATTCAACATGGAAAACGTACAGTTCATCCAGAAGGAAAGATTTTTCTACATGAAAAGGCTCCAAACCTCTATGCATCTGGGAACTTTATGCTGTATGTCATATTTGCTTCATCGACATGCTCGTTATAGAGAGATAAGTAATGGACTTTGGATTTCATAATACAAATGTTTCCTCTCAATACTGCTTAATAGTTACCATCACTGAGGAAGACTCTCAGCACACATCAATTTGACAGGAAATATGAAAAGGCAATGTAACATTTTGATGATCTGGTAGGTCCTTGGAATTTGGAAAACAACAAGTGCCACTGTTTATAGGAAGTATATCTGGTCTTTAAATGTCAGTCAGATTCCCTCCTAAAAATTAAAAGGAACTGAAGCAGGAAATATTGTGTTCTTTACCTCACACTGTAAGTCTATTTTAAAAAGAGGATTGTGTATTACAGGTTTATTGTCACCATGAGTTCAAACCTCACGTTCCAAGCAGCTACACTAAAGGTTTAATTTGCAGATACTGTACAGGAGCAACACAGGAGCCTGGCAGCCCACTATTCTGAGCCTCTCACTTGTTTGTCATGGGTTTTAAGTTGTCACCTTCACTTTGCCTCAGAAAGCTTCAACCTATTACACATTGGAAACTGAAGCATAAGACCATCCACCAGCCACTGTTTCTCTGGATGCAGAGAGAGGCTCTTGGTCAAAGGCATGTTCTGGTTTGTGCTCTGGCTGTGTAATCCAGAAGCTCTTGTGGCTGTTGTCCCCTGCTTTTCATAATAGCAGTCAAGATGCTTTCAGATAATAATACAAAAATCTAACAGCAAAGACATAGAGCAAATAAATATTAGAAAATAAAAGTGAAGGGCTGTATTTGGTTTAACCTGCAAAGAATGAGATCTTTCACTTGTCTTAAAACATGTAATCTGTTCAGAATAAAACAGGTAGCAAAGCCCATCTATATGAAGTGACAAGTCAGAAGTTCAACCAAAGCTTTTCTCCAGCAGTATAGAGAGTATAGATGACAAAAGTTATTATCTCCTAGCAGTCACACATGACAAAAGCAAGCAGTGATATCCAGATCTTCTCCCAAGGGAAACTATATTTTAGAAGGTTGTTCCCTGCAGCAGCCATACAAATCCATACATCCACACATATATTTACAGTCCCATGGAGGATTTCTCCTGTTTGAAGCACATGCAGTGGCTAGTTTTTATAGTGATGGTGATTTGGCTTATGACAAAAATCATATGCAACACCTTCACACAGGAGTTTGCTAATGCTTCACCATGAAGCCCTCTCCATCAATTGTGATTTCTTTCCATTTTCTCTTCATAATTCTAAGTCACTCCAAGATCAAGGCACCTGAACACCAATTCTCCATGTAGCTCTGAATTTACAGAATTCTGATCTACAGATTCCCATGCACAGAATGCTCTAGTATTTCACTGTTAATAACCATATTCCACCTTCTGTCTCTGTTATTTACTCACCTGCTCACATACTTGCTGGACTACGTTAAACTGTTATTGTGCTAAAATTCAAAGACATAAACTGTATTAAAATATTCCCTGGATACACCCCTGCAGTATCAGTGAGGCAGATCCATACTAGGCCACATGTAGCTCAAATATTTGAGCTATCATTCTGTTTGACCAGAAGGCATCCATTGCCTTGTTACAGAACTTTTCAGTTGCACCCCATGGAAATATCTTGGCATTACCCTGAAGTCATGAAATGCAGAGGTAGCAGTTTGCACTGAGCTGATGCTTTGGAGATGTGCCCTCACACAAACTCAACACATTATTAACCTGGTCAAAATTACCATTTAAACTCAATGACACTTAAAACTATACACTTTTACATTTAAATTATAGATAGGCTTGGAAATATTTTAATCAGTAATCGATTCCTTACTCCACCCAAAAACAGATGGTAAAATGTTGTTGTTACTTGCAGGAGCGTATGAAGGGAAAAAGGCTTAGAAAATAATACTACCAAGCCACACAGAGAATGTTTAATAAACGGGCCAGACCCTGAGCTCACCAGAGTCAGGGAAAAATACTATCTGCACTTTGATTAAGTCAATGTTGGGGCACTGACACATGTTGATATTTGCTTATTTTCAGCATATGCTGCATAATTCCAGCAGATGCTTTCAAATTAACTATTAAAAAAATAATTTTCCACTTACCACTTTCTTACTAATTGTGATGAACACTTTTTTCTATCAAAAATGAAAAGCATTATTGGATTATCAGTAGAATCATATTCAAAATAAAATCACCCCAAAGGCAGTTGTAAAAATGCAGCAATGGTATCACAGATTTTTATTTTTTCCCAAAATACAGTGTAGTAGGCTATTATATACAAATCATGTAAGCAAGGGTTGTAAAGAAATGAACACCATCTGGTTATCTGGTTAGAACCTCCTGTTCCAGTATGACTACAGGGAATAACAACGAACACCTACCAGCCAGCTCAGCACTAATGTCAAACTAGCCTTTGAAGGCAAACTGCTCTATTCCTACTGATGCAGAAAATTAAAGATCAACTTATAATTGAACAAAGCTAATGTTTCTAGGTGCACTCAAAGTTTGGCCAGATTTGAGTAGGTTTGTGTAGGAAGAAATACATCCTGGACTGTCAAAAGAAGATCCTATGACTAGCATAATAAAAGTTCGTTTTGCAGATAAAATATTTGGAAGATAACTGTTTTAAGGGGATAAAGGATTTTACTTTTTCCATCCATCATTCTTAAACATGACTATGTTGGTGTAAATGGAAGAATACCTTAACTGAAATTGTGGAGAAGTTCACCCCAAAAGCTAGAACTCAGGGAATTTGTGAACTAAAATAAGCATCTTACAGAAAAAAAAAGTGCTCAAGAACTCGGACACTATCACCAAGGCACCTGTATAGACCTAGTCAGACAAAAATCAGCCACAAACTGGCCTCTGGCTGTAGCTTCATTCCTATCTCCTTAGTGAAACACTCAGCAGATACACACTTGAGAGTAACTTGAGAGTACATTTCCTACATCCTACTTTGTAACAGGGCAGCCAGAATCATCACATAGCCTGACAAGTTGCATTGCTGCAGCTTTTTCTTTGCTGAAGGGAAGGAACAGTTGTAACAGGGAAGTCAACACATGCCATCACTGTACAAAAGGAAGATACCATCACAGACCAATTCTCTTTTAGGACAGGTTCACTTTCTGTCAGCCAGCTGAAGAAAACTCATTTTCAAGCCACCTCTAGTCCAAAATGATGTTTTCTGCTGAATCTTTCCAGGTCAACTTTCAAACTAGTACTTATCTTGCAGTTCTGTCACATAATCTATCCATAGGCAGAAGAACCCTACTTTAATCCCTTAAATGTTTTGCAGGATCAAGACTTTCCTTTAGCAACCACTGCATAAACCCAAGAGGCATGCTGCTCACCTTCCAGAGAAGGTTTGCTGGTTTGCAACATAGTTGCAAAAGTTACGATGAAAATAACATTTAGTGGAGCCCAGATTGATGTTGCTGTGGTTTCTTCAGCATTCACTATACTTATAATGGAAATATTTCAAGGTCCACAATATGCATATACACCATAGGTAATGCTGTCTCTAATAAAGCTGTTTTACCATTTCCTGCTAAAGACTTTTTCAAGGCATGCTGTTTTAGGTGATTAAACTAAAACCAAAAACATGTTGAAAAAAACACATTTAAAAAGTGAAATAAAACATTGAGTAATTATACATTTTGTCATGGTTTACCACTGCATACCCTGAGTGGAGAGTCAAAAGAGGAAAAGGCAAGGGAGTTTTGCCATCATCTTCCACTGAACACCTCAGGCCCACAGTTCTGCTCTAGCTCTGAAGAAGCTACCAGAAAACATAGCAATGAACAAGAAAAAAAGTGAATGATGTCTTTTCTGTCCCCAAATTCTTGGCCTCAGCTAGCAATTTTCTAATTATTATTATTATTTATTACCCTGTCATTGTGAGAATATTTTTTCCCCTCTTGAAACAGTGTGTTCCTTTTCCAAAATGGCAGGAAAAATAATAATAATAATAATAAAAAAATTAGTCATCGATACTCCTCTACTTGATTCACAAGGATACAAAGGGTCACTCACATACTAATGTCTCAAGCTATCAACACATCTCAAACAGGCCACAGTCAACCTTTGGCTCCCCTTTGAAATAATCTTATGGTAAATGGAATAAATTAATCAAATATACAGACTGGAAAAAATTGGGAAGGGTTTAATTAAAATTTAAGCAAAAAAAAAATTAAATTTTTAAGTCCCAAAAGAAGTTATAAATGTTCTAGACTTGGAAAGCAAGAGTGTTTTACAACAGAACAACAGGCGATAAATTAAACTTCGAGGGTGCACCACTGGGTAATTCTCTGCAGTCTGCAGCTCCCCTTAAGAGTTAATAAATTTATATTGCATTTTCAGAAGGAGAGAAAGGGAGAAATAAGACTCTCCATGACATTACTGCCATTTGAGAGTCTGTTAAGAATGCACATTTCAGCAGGAACAGGACCAACACACTGCATGAGCAGGTAAGATCAGCCAACAGGCTGCACTTCATAACAGCATTTTTCATTTCATGAATTTCTGAATGAAAACCCAAAGCATGTGGCTTACACTGCAAATTTGTTTAGACTGCAACATGTTTTTCAGAGCAAGGAAGTATATTCCATTCCATCTATAGTTAAACATGGATATGAACAGAGGTTTAAACAAAAATGAGACAGAAAATCACATAATTGACTATCACAGATTTCTTTTCTGACCCAAGTCCTTGGTCACAGAGAGCAAAATTTTCTTCCACATCTTCTGACAGCAGTATTTCTCCCACACAGAACCACTACTCAGTCCATGAACAAAATGGAACAACATCAGAAAAAAAAACAAATACCTGTACCCTGTTCTCACAATTGATAAGTGCTATGTACAGAGCTCTCAGTACAGTTGTGTAGGATGGAAATACTGAAGATATACATAATTCATAAATGTAACAACCCATGCCTTTAAGCATCTTTTCTTACTTCCATTACTACCTTTTATATTCTATGCTTTTAAAATTTCTGATACTGCTGCCATCTTAGACATATAATTGGATCAAGTATAGCACCATGCAAATGTCACTTCCACATTAAATCATGCAACAGTCTATATACTTTACACCTGAAGACCGTTATTGTCACACTGACCTAAGACTGTGACCCAAGGAAAGAATGTGCCTTCAGTGAAGTTCAAAAGCAACCAGATTTATTTTATTAAGAAATTATCTACAGTCTTTGGACTTAATCCACAGAAATCTGAATTAAACCTATTTATGGCTCTCTAGTTCTCAAAAAAAAATCTGCACCAAAACCTTATTTTCTCCATTCTGTGTAAAGAAAACACAACCAGTCTTGTCACCTGCAACAGTTCCTTTAGAAATAAACCTAAACACAGAACACAGGACTATCTGGCCCTTGCAGATTTTGGACAGCATGCACAATCTAGTGATTTCTGCCATAAGACTCCCATGACACTGATTTTTAATACTGCAGTGTTTTCTCTAACCCAAAACCTAGAGGATTGCACAGCATTTATAATGGGAATGGTAGGTAATACTTGAAGTACTAGAAAAAATAAAGTACTTAGTAATCGTGTAGAGGTGCATAGCATAAATTTCAAGTAATTTTATTCCCCAATGAGTTCTGCCTCCACAGTTTCTACTCTGTTTTCTAAGCTGCCTGTAGGATCCTCGTTTAATGTGCTTTTACAATCGCTGTAAAAGGATGAGAGTTATGTTGCAGAGTACCAACATTAACCTTTGCTCTGGCTTTGTGTAAAAAACACCATTTCTCAGGATCAGAGTCGGTGCTGGGTCAGTTGCTGTACTAGGAACCTACAAAGGACCTCTTCCCAGAGCTTTCATTTCCAAGATGTCTTCAAGAAATTTGGTGTTTCAGCTGAAATTTTATTTGCTTTCTGTTCATTATTTATTAAGGACATTAGGAAACATATTACCTTAGGAAGCACCAGAAGACTGAAACAATCATCATTATGGCATTGTGTGGTCTAGTTCAAACAGCTGCTCTACTTCTTTGGTGCTCAGCAGGAGCCCAGGTGGTCTCTCTACCACCTTCAAAATTGTCATTCTGCAAAACTGTTTCAGATTAATGCCTGCACTAGAATGGGATCCCCCAGTCACTCCAAGGGGACTCCACTGAACTGCACAGACTTAAGCAAGCAAATGCATCCAAGCATGAACCTTCTGTGGGGATTTATAAATCATCCTCAGATTACTTAAATCAACCACGCAGTGATTTACCTCTTCAAGTGCTGTAATATATTTCTAAAAGTAGAGCAAGTTCTATCATTACTCCATTGAAGTGGCAAAATATAAAAAATTATGACATGGTAAGAGTATTACATATGCATGAAGTGTTCCTGCTTGCTAGGATAACACTGTACATGATGGTTGGAATTAATTTTCCAACTAGAAGACAATGTTGTTAATAAAGCGTGACAGAAAAAAATCAAATATGTTGATTTAAAAATCAAGTAATGTCTTTGTGTAGCAATCAGATACAACTTCAGTAACGAGTGTGTTATCATAACCCATGAGAAACGAATAGGCATTTTCAGTGTAACAGTGAAAGAAACCTTTCCTGACTCAGGCAAGCAAATCAAGTAGGATTTTCAGAAACAGTCATTTGACTCTGAGCAAGACAAATTCTCAGGGAGAGCCATGTGGCCTCACTGCCTCAAACTCAGAAGGGTCTCTGAAGTCACACACTATTTGTGTAAGAAACAATAACAACCTGACTATTTTGGTCCATAGCTTGCTTTCCTGAAGAGAAACACCAAGATATCTCACCTAGAGTGGGACAAAAATATTTTTTGTTAGTTCAATCAGTTACAAAGAATGTGGTTTCTCCTCAGCTGGTCTGTGCATTTGGTGACCCATTTAATCCCAAAGGTTGTATGCCAATAGTGTAAGGAGGTTGTACAGGGGAGGAAGAAACAGAGGAAAGAGGTGGAATCATCCAGTACAGCATTTCCACCACCAAGGCAGATGATGGTTTCTGACATGAGCAGCAGACAAGGAGGGGTGGATGGCATTCATGGCTTTCAGCTTCCAAAGGTTAAAGCAGGAAAGGAGGCCAGCTGCAGAGGATTAGGGATGGACAGAGGTGAAAACTTACTGGAGAACCAATCACAGAATTGCCTTTGTATAGGCTGTAGACTTTTGTGAACACCACAAAGAAATGCAGGCAAACAGGTGATTTTGTTTCTACCTAGTGCTATTACCCCCCAAAAATTACATAGACATCCCTCATACCGCATCACAAACTCTCTCCTCTCCCTTTCTAGACACCTACCCACATCCATGCCCACTGCCCTTCAAGACAGTCACAGTTTCAGTTCCTCCATGAGTGAAAACATCTCATATATTTATCTGCTATCCAAGCCTTCCTTTCCCCCTCACATTCCTCTTGTCCTTCATTTCAGTATCCAGGCCTGATAACTCTTTATGCAGCAAATATCCACTCCAGCCCCAAGCATCTGTTCCACACATCCCTGCTTAGGCAGAGTTCTCAGCTCTTACTGTTTTTCCTCCTCCTCTTCCTCTGCCCACTCTCACATCCAAAGCCAATCTCTCACTTCCCCCCTTTTAACACAGTTCAGTTCATCTGCCTGTTTGGCTTCTGTAGAAACTGCCACTCACACACTCCCAGTGCCCCAAAGGTACAGGCAGACATTAAGAAACAGATTGAAAGAGAGCAAAGCAAAAGGTTGCGGTCTTGTCCTGAATTATTTGAAGCTTGCAGTGCTGCAGTTGTTTTAAAGCATCTTAAAATGTATTCCTAGCAAAGCCATGCATTACTGAATTTCCTGACAGTAGCTTTTAGATATTTTTTTAATTCCCAATAGCTGGCATGTACCTACAACAGTATGCACGTGTCAGAGAGTTAATACTATTAGCTCCTAGGTACCCAAATGGCTATTAAGTCATTAGCTATAATCTGAACCTGAGATGCAATGAGCACGGTGGGAAGAGACAGGGAACAATCTTTCCGATCAGCCTGAAAATTATTTAGAAAATGATCTTTGACAAAGTCATGCTCCAAAAGGTGCTGCAGACAAAAGCAATCTTTAATAAACAATGCAGGAAAATCATTTTCTGTGTGACTGTTATCAGAAACCACTGTGCACTTCAGAGTGGGGCAGACATCTGTTACATCTGTTTCAATGAAAACCCCCAAGGAATATTCTGCAGGTTGGCACCGCAGTTGAATGTTATAATGTCAAATATGAAGCACATAACACAGCAGGGTGTCCAGGGATATGGAAAGGCAGTCCAAAGGACTGCCCTAGTTTCTGTTAAAAATAGGTCAAAGAGCCAGCATAATCAAAGTCTGGCAGTGCATACTAATTACAGACAGCATGTCTTACACTTGTATTGACTGGAAGCAACTCATACACAATCTTATTAGCTAAATACACAAGAAACCTTTTTAGATACCTAATATTTGAAACATAAATGTAGATTTCCTATCACTGCAAGAAATTGGTTTTACTCTGGATGACCTGTCAGATTAATTTCCAGTTAAATCAATAACCAATGGAGACATACTTTCCAGGTAATGATTTAAAATTCATTAATACATATTTGCTGAACTAATAAACAAATATTTTACACTATGAATATCAAATACCTTGTAGACATTAATTACAGGGCATGAGATTGCTGCACAAGTGCATAGAAAACAACCTGTGATAGCACTGGTGGGGAGGAAATGGAATCAGAGTAGAGAGAAGATTTTGCACATTTTTAAAGGTAAAATATGGCAATTAAAAGACAAAAATGGGTCTCTATGCCTAGAAATTAATACATAGCCTCACCTCAACAACATTGTATTTAAGGTTAATCAGCAAATTCATTTTAATTTGATCAGAAAGTAGCACAGGAAGAAAAAGATAATGTTACTGTATCCCTGAGGCAGATCATCACTTGTTTAGCTTCAACTACAAATTGCTCTACCTGTCCATGCTTTGGGAGTCAACAATGTTAACAGAAAAGGGAAAAGGCTAAGAATGACATTTTGCAGTTTATATTAAAACAATAAATGAACTAAACTGTCAAACAGAGTCTCTTCCAGAGACCTCAAACAACTGCACAAGTGAACACCTGCAATGAAATAAAGAAAAATGTTGACTCCCAAAGTGACGTGATATAACAATGATTTCACAGTTAGATACATACATGACTCTCCCATTGCAACATTATTGACTTGGCCCTATCACCTCTCCTATTCGATCTGTTCACCCCATCAGAAAAAGTCTGAAATAGCAATAAAGTGTTTACTAAGCAACAAGATTATGGATTTCTGCAGTCTAGGTAAGGATTGCAAACAAATGCTCTCAGAAAATTATTTTCCTTGACAAACATTTCTCCGTTTTCAAGAAGAGGGATGGGAAACCAGAAGTTTTTCTACATCACTGTGGAACGAGCACAGTTTCAGCCAAATAATAAATGTGTTTCTGAAGCTTATTTAGTTGTGAACAAAGGAAAGGTTCCCTCTTCCTTTTGCTTTAATGCAAATGTTTTGGATACTGCTAATATGTAAAACTTGTTAGTAGCAATTTGTTACTCACACAGTACAACAAGTTTAAAAACCAGAAAATGCACTTGTCCCTTCAAATGAATGGATTCGCCAATTACAGCAGAAGCCACGCTCAGCAATACAAAGAAACTTTCCAGTTTTCTCAAGCAGTTTAACTTAGGAACAAATAAAAGAATCTCATTTACTTATAATCTTTATAAGAATAATTTTTTTCAACGATTGGATAATTCTATCCTTTAAGTTGAAAAAAACTCCTGTCTCAGCAAAGGTCTTGTGGTGAAGAGTGCAGTTGATTGTGTTTTGCAACTGGTAATGGAGAAAAAGCTGGCTGGAGCATTATTTGCCCAAGAACACATAACTGAGCATTACTCAAAGAAATTTTTGTGTTAATTTAGGGCATTCAAAGTGGACACACTAGGATTAGTGACTGTTTTCAAAGTTAATTTTTCCTGTGCTATTAGGTACTTGCAAGATATACACAAAAATACTAGTGCAGGAAGTTACACACACATAGGGTGAAAGGGTATTGTGGGTATTTGGCCTCATAAGGCCATAGCAAATTCAGGCAGCTTCAGTCTTCGCTGGCACTAAACATTTTTGTGCTAGTTTCATCCTGTTCAAAATCGTATCAAAGCAGCAAGACATTCTGAGGTTTGCTGCTTCCAAGTCAGGTTCTTCTGACAAACACATCAGTCCTGAAAATCCATTCATCCCTCCAGCAGGATTTTGCTAACAGCAGAGTCAGATGTACAGGGAAAGAAAACCTTTATTATAATAATTGGATGTGTATGGATGGAGTAGGTACATAAAGAAAATTTACAGAAGTGTCTGCAAGAAAGCTATCAATTTAGCAAACAATCAATATCAAAAATCCGCAAAGTCATCAGAGAACACGTGAACTCGATAAAAACCTCTTTAGACTTGTCTATCTCCTTTTCCAAGACTCACAATTTCAAATTACATAATTTCCAGCTAGTTTAGTAAATCTAGATAACCTAAAGGAAAGAGACAGGCAGTGAAGACATAACAGCACGGCACGGCACGAAGGTTGTGATCAGCAGCATTTCCTGTACTGGAGGGTAGGTCACGAAAGTTATTTGAGTGTTGATAAAGTCTAGAGGAATACTGATGGAAATACTTGAATTTCAGCAGCAGAGAAAAACATTTTTATGAGACAGTCAATTCTGCTGTATAAATAATGGCAGCCTCTTCAATTTTCTATGACAGCTTCGATCCTGGGAAGCAGGTTCAGTAGGAGATTGATTGGTGAAGTATAACAGTTATACACCCATCTATCACTCAATAGAGGTTATCTAATGCTTATAGCTATTAGTCTGTTGAAACCAGCAGTCCAGACAGTAACCACTATAAACTGACTGGTTCCAGCAGTGCCAATATGGACAAATTTGTCTGTAACAAGTCACCAGTGAACAGTGATGAAGTTCCTATAATTCAAAAAACAGCACCTAATTGCTCATCTCCACATTTTCAAGGCGTGATGTCCTTTACCATTACTTATTGCACATTGTAAGAAAAATGGAAGAGGAAATCATGTTATAGTCATGATTTTGGCAGTACTCTTCAAACAGGGGATTCTGTCATGAACACTATATTATAAACAGCTTGGAGTCAATCAAAGCACTGTATCTGTACATTTACAAGCTCAGAAAATGCAGCCACTCAAATATTACTGTTTCTCTTGACCTTAGCCACAGACGGATGAATTCTCTGCAAGCACAGTCCAGCTCACATAATAAAACCATACATATAAGAGGAAAAAAAACCCCTCAGAGCCAGTCTCACACCTGACCAGTCCACCATAGCTGAATACTGCATATGAAAATTTACTGCATAAACAAACCAGCTTAGTTTCTTACTTTAAGAGATAACTAGACCTGATATCTTGTGAAAATGACTGTCAGACACTGCTGAATGCAAATATGAATCAAGAACCCCGCAACACTTCTCACCTTTTTTTTCCACTTGTATAACCTAGAAATATTTTCCTTCTAAAAAAATAAACTAGAAACAAGAGTTGTGTCCCATAACTAAAACTATGGGAAACTAGTCTCCCCTTTGGTATTAATTAATGCTGAATACAGTTTCATCCATACATGATAAGCAGACACAGAATCCTTTATGTGAAAACTTCTGTCCAAAGCAGACTTTTCTGTCCAATCCCCTGAAAGAAACAAGTCTTAGGCAATCATACTACACATGTGCTTGTCCAGCTATCTGTTCTCCCAGCAGCTTTTCAGCACACTGACCAATGTGAGCTCCATTTGCTCTTTCAGACTATTAAAATTCTACCACTTTACCAGAAAATTGGCAGCTACTCAAAAGAAGGTGAGGAAAGAGATAGATGCATAATTTTATTTTCAGGCATTTAACTCATTCCCCTGCCAAAAACCACTCCCCTATACAAGCATCTAGAGAGCCTGTACCCCAGTAGTCCAGGGACAACAGGCACACAAAGCCAGGCTCAGGGTAGTCACAACACTGCTGTCCAGGTCCAGGAGCAGTGTCCCCACAGCCATCCCTGCTCATCACTCCCTCACAAATCCCCTCATAGCCCTTCATGCCCTGGGGTTCCCTTTAGCACTGCTTAGACACTGAAAGGAGAACACAGCTCCCACAGACTAATCTTGGCTTATTGGTACCTACCAATAGGTGCCTGTCTTAAAATAACATCTTTTCTTTCAAAAAATTAAAACAAACAAACAAACAAACAAACAAAAACAACAACAACAAAAAAACAGGCAGGTGCAAATTATTTCTTATGCAATTTTTTAAATCTTGGATATTTTAATTGAGATTTTAAAAAAAGTCAAAATCCACAAACCCTTCTCCCAGTAGTATAGATACTCATATATGTTAGGCAGTGGAAAGATAATGAACCTGGTTCCACTTATGAGTTTTTATGACATCTTCAGAACTCCCAAACGTACCAAGTTTCCCTTGTTTCAATGCATTGCTTGCTTGTGCCCTGCTTTATCAATACTTGAGACCTATTTAGACAGTTTTTGTTCCACCATGTAAGCAGTGTTGCCTTCCAATGTCAAATGCAGAGCAATGCTTCTCCACAATATCCTTAAAAATTCAGGCTCACTTTTCAAGCAGGACTGAGTGAAAACCAGGAACAAGAGTAGAGCCTTAAGACAATACCTGGAGTGGCACACAGAACATTGAAATTCTGATAATGTAAGTCTTAAAATAAAAATCTGATATCTCATAACTAAGTCATGAGAAATCATCAGCTCACTCCAACAGTCTCAACGCTTCCCCTAAAAGCCAGGTTGCCTCCAGGGAGCCATCTTGCTAATATTTCTCAGTAGAACATCGTCTGAGCACAATTGCCGCTAATTTTACTTACCTCATTTGCTTGGTATCTCAGACTTTTATAATGGCTGGCACTCCTGATGCATTTTAATATGGTTTAAAAACGAATCAGGCTGAATAAAGAGAAGAAAATGCTATTGTCTCTTTCCCTGCGTAGCTGAAGTCTAGTTGCAAGCCCATTTTTCTGGGAGAGCTACCAGTTTTTCACACAGGTCTCATTCCTGAAGATGTACAGCCTGCAGTTCAGTACAAGGAATTAACTGGTACCAGAGTACAGTGTACTCTAGCAATTTTTCAAAAGCAGAGCCAGACCCCAGGCAGCCCATGGGCAGGAGAGATGGTAAGATCCCTCACCACCGAGAGCAAGGAAGACGCCTGGATCTGCAATTGGGAGGCAGGTGGGAATGGGAAAGAACAGGACCCAGTTTCTTGGGGGATGCTGCAACACAGCCTGAAGAGAGGCCACACAGAGAGGCAGCTGTAGCTGGACAGAACAACCATGGCAGAAGTCCCAGCTTCGAGTGCAGGACACACCACAGAGCAACACAAAAGGCCTGTATGGAGGGGAAATGTGTAGGATGGACACTTCAGTTCTTTCCCCTCACAGCAGCCATCATCCCTTCCCCACTGGAAGGTCCTGTTCTAGCAGCAAGAGCTGTGACCTCTGCAGGCTGTTCATTGTGCTCACACAACCATAGGATTTGAAATTAGCAAATGAATATTTAATCAATTAATATCAGGCAAGTGTGACAGCCTCAGATAAGCCAGTCTTTTCCACAGCAGGAAATCACCAATGTTTCATTAAGCAGAGCATATTTCCATGCATACCTCATGTAAAACAGAAATGTTAAAATGTAAGAAAAAATAAACCCACTTCCACAAATTCCTCTAAAGGATTTTTTTTTTTTAAATGTATAACAAAACAGTATCAAGCCTTCGGTAGCTATTTAAAAAAAAGTTCAAAGCTGTAAATTATTTTAGATTTAGATTTGCTGAAAAGGAGATTACCCCACACTTCGCATGGTTTGTCAAAAAAGTCCCAAATTCAGATAATGGTCTCAATGTCATCTCAAAGAGCTGCAGTAGGAATGCTAAAACTTTCCATGACCCCAGGAAAAATGCTCTGTAACTGTCCAAAGCAGCAGCAAGATCCTTAAATGAGCAGCACTGGCTGCCCCTGCCCAGTACACATGGTTTCATTCAATACCCCAGGCTGCCAGTGTGTGGTCAAGGCATTTGCAGTACCCAAATAGAGTATCTCTACCACAACCCTTTCCACCAGCTAGATTTTCCAGCAGCCCCTCTTCAAGCACTCTTCCTTCCCAGGGAGGGAGCTGGGAGCACACTGGGTTCTCCCAATGCTCAGGTGTGCCCCTGGGAGCAGGTCTGGGTCCATTGCAGTCTGGCAACTTCTTTCTCCACTCACAGAGATCAGTGGGAAAAGAAAAATGAAAATAAATATATAAAATAAAGTGGACACTTCTGCTGCCACGACATGCACACTCTCTAGGCACAATTACTGAACCAAAAAGTAGCATCACTATGATTTTCAGTGGAAGACAAAAATTAATCAGCTCTGCTTTGACGTAACAGTTTCCACAGAGCTCTCAAAGACGTTCGATGACAGGCTACAGAAACAGGTATCGGTGGCCTGTCAAGATGGTGTTTTTAAGAGTTTTCATAAAGGATACAGAACCTTATGCAACAGTTACTAGTGGGCATTTTTCAATCAAGTGCTCAGGGCTTTTAACTTTTCAGAGATAATTGGCTGCACTCCCCAGAGTGGATTTACATACGCTTATTTCCTTGGATCGTTTTCTATCCGTGACAGTAATTGCTGTCCATCCCCGTGTACAGTTTTCACCTTACACAGCGTTAGAAACACTGTGCTGCTGTTGGAGTGCATGGCAAGACACTGATTTCCCAGAGCACCACCTTTCTAGCTCCAAACCCCACATCCTCAAAACTTCTTGCTGATCATGAGCTCATACAGACCAGCAGCCACCTGTGAGTAGGTTCATCTATTTAATTTACAGCAGAGGGACACATTCTGCCCATGTAAAATATCTGAATACTCCCTTTCCAACATTAGTTGAAATTAGAAAGATTCAACAGCAGTACTGGCAACTTTGGGGATAGTAAGTAGGCACTTTGCCAAGATTTTCCTGCCTTGTCATTCTCCAATCTTATTCAAAGCAGCATCACGGCTGTCAAAAAAACCTCTCAGTGCAACAAAGCTGTCATATTTCAGTTCCTTAGCGGTGCCCTTTATGGGATTCCCTGGTTAAAAAGTTAGGGCACAGTGGAAGGTGCAGGAAAATATTCATTTTCTTTTTCCATCCCCAGGAAAAACAACCTCCCACCCATATCTTTTCTATTGGCATGCACCTTTTTTTCTAAAAAAAGGAAGAATACATCACTATATTTAAAAAAAACCATAGCAACCAAGTTAATTGTCCTCTAAGGCTTTACAAATACTTGAAATCCCTCACAAGAACCAGACTTCTTGTTTTAAATGGAAATTTGCAACCTGTGTCTGGATTCTACCAAAATACACGACTTCCCCTCTTTGGCTCATGTACAATGATAAACCATTTATTTGGGAATGAGATCCTTCTTAGTATGTATATAATTAAGAAAATGTCTGTTTTAGAGCAGGATGGCTGCCCTGCAGGTTATGCATTGAAATTCCTCTACAGCACAGCTGGTAGCCAAGAAGGCTTCTTTTAATAAAATCTAACTTTGCCTTTAGCCTTCCTGTAAATGTGGTATTTACCTTATGTTAACAGTCTTTCAGTGATGATAATAAATGTACTGCAGACAGAAAAGAAATACAATTCTATACAGTACTGTATCTGTATGGCAAAATAATAGAACTACATTCTTCTGTGCAGTAGCATCTGCCAAGTCTGATAAGCAACTGCAAGAAAACACTTTTTTTCATGTATAAATCATGATCCGTGTGTAACACAGAAGAAAATTTGAATGGTCTGGACAAAAACCTCAGCAATGCAATGCTCTGGAACTAAATCTCTGGATGTTACTTACTTATCTGCCTTGCAGTGGGCATAGTATCACCTTCAAATATAGAGTTTTACTGCAAAAGAAATCCCATGACCAAATAGAGAAAAAGTTTCTTTCTGCACAGTCTTTCACTCCCAGACAACAAATTTCTATTTTCCAGCTGTAAATTTGCATATAAATATTTTCCATGCAAGAGATTATCATACAGTGTATCTCAATATAAATGTTAGAACCAATAGCCCAGAATCCACCATATTACACTTCAAATAGTAGAATTCCATTGAAGCTGGAAGGAAACACCTTGACCACACTCAAAATCGTGATAAAGTCCTCTGAATTGAATTATGTAAAGTTCATAACCAAGAAAGAAAAATATACCACAAAACTACCCTCAAAATTAGAGCAAGAGAGCTCAGGTCACAAGAAACTATTTTTTTTTTTGCAAAATACATTATTAGCCCTGTGCCGAGCCATAGCGAGCTGAGGTGTCTTGAAATTTATTTAGCAAGAGAAGATCTCTCTGATGCAGATTTGGTTTGCTCATATTTTAGTTTTTATTGTGAAGAAATTGCTCAGATTCTCCAAAAGAAAGAGGTACAAACAGCACACTGACAACTCTCTCATATGCAAATTTTATACCCGCTATGTGACCTCCCCCACTCTGCTTGAACCCTTCTTGCCCAACACAGCAAGAAAAAGAAGAGAAAGTGTAGTTTCCTCTAGTAAGGGGCCAAAATGCCACGCCCAAGGGTCTGAGATGAGTCTCTCCGGCCCTGGGAGGAACAGCTTCACCCACGAGCTGAAAATTAATTAGCAACAGGCACAAAAGAAACCTCTGAATTTTTTAAGCATAAAACTTCTCAGGATGTATCTTAGCATTTGTACTTTGGGGGTTGGTAACACTAATCCAACTACTTAAGCCTCTGAGTACTTCTGAACAGTTATTAACATAAACATTAGACAGTTATATAGACACTCACAACAAATACTTAAACAAGCATAAAATCAGCCAAAAGGACTCTGTTCATTTACATAATTTGCCAGTACCTCTAAAGTGTGTCTTGCAAGTTGTAGAAATGTCAGAATATACTTTCAAGGGTAGATGACACTGAACTCGGTCTTAACTCTTTAAATCTAGAACACATTTAATTTAGAAGTATAGTACATAAGGCATATGCCCCTTTCAGCTAAACATATTTCAAATATATGGGCAGTTTATGATTTTAAAAATATTTTTATGGGAGTATAGCATTAGAAATATCTTAACCTATTAAGCCAAACTCCTGCAGCTGCACTTTTACTGAAAACATGAAGTTGGAGGTACTCCAGCCATACATTAATATATGAAGGATGCACTGATCCCTCAAGTTAGCTTTGCAAAATCAGCTGCTGTGCACAGAATTCAAAACCAGGAGGACTAAAGAGTTCAAAGTAAAACATTCAAATGGATGATCAGTGATGACCATCTCATTCCCTATGGCATTGCTTTGGAAAGGCCAACAAGTGATTCACAGTCAGTCATCTCTCGTAGTTCATGTTCAATCCTATCAGAAGCTCCTACTTTAATATTTATGACCCAGTCACAGGAGACTGGTGCTCAGCTGCCCACTTATGTTCAATTCCTTCCCTGCCACTGCCAAAACATGGACAGTGATATGGCACCACTCCATATCTACCTCACCATTAGGTGGCAATGCAGCAACGTGCATCCCTCTCCTCACTTCACGGGGGCTGACCACCCACTTACCTGTATTGCTGACAGAGTAGATAGCAATAGATCCAACTGAAAAAAACAAAATCGATTGGGTTTTGGGGGGGGGGAAGGGAGTGTTGTTCTTTGTTTTTTTCTCTTAAATATCATCCGAGTTTAAGAAATTTGATCTATAATTCCCTGTCCCAAATATTCCTATTTTAGTGTGATAATTATTCCTTCCTTCATTTTGCTCACAATAGCTATCAACCAAGGGCACTCTGATAGTATGTCTGAAGGGCAGGAAACACTATGAAACATCCAAAAGGTGCCTGACTGCTGGTAGGACCCGGTTCTCCTGCAAACCATGGAAACATGAGGAGTCACATCAGTACAAAACTATCAGGCAGTGGCCTTGGCTATAACTGAAATCTCCAGCACCACCACATCACCTGGAGAAGGCTTACTGCAAAGCAAAGACCAGAGGTAATCATACATAACAAGTTTCATCACAGGCTAAGGGTTCCCTTACTGCTCCTCTATCTCACAGTGTACAGAACCAATATAGATAAGACTGTTTAGATCATGAAGCACTAACTCAGTCCAACGTCTAACTTAAAAAAAGGAACTTAAAATATTTGTTTCACTTCAAACCTGCTCCTGTTTTGCCTTGATCTCTATTTTTATAGCTTAAAAGTCCAGGAAGGGATGTTTAAGACATGCATGATGAATTTTAAATAAACCTAGGAGATTTGTCTTTTGCTTAGAAATCCAGTGATTTCACAGAACTAAAGGAGAGATGCTGCTCCATCCCAGGAGCAGAGGCTCACATGGAGGGTGAGAGCACCCACCTCTCTGTCCTGCCAAACTACTTAGCCCAACCTGGATTATAAAAAGCCTTAGGGACTGATTTTTAAGACCTCGTTCCCACAACATCCAAATACAGCTTTCCTAAACACCACCAACATTTAAGCCTTAAAAAAACAATGGATATGTTTTAGGATATCAATTCTGTAGTTATCAAGAAAAATTGCCAAAGCCTTCGAGGAGTTTGGGGGGGAGGTAGCTTGACCAGGAAATCACATTTCAAACCTGTCAGGCTGAATTGGGAAATAAGATTGTCTCCTACAGGGAAAAAAAAAAAACCAACAAAACAGTATGAAAAATTTATTTTAAAAGTTGAAAAAATTCATATTTGGTTAAGAAAATACTTTTTTCAACTGAAAGAGTAACTCAGTCACACTTGAATGTCGTTAATTTTTCTTTTTCTTTGTGTTGCTTTGTTGCATTTCTAGTGCCAGAAAAGTAGCTTTTAACTAAGCAACAGCTGGAGTCAGACTCTGGGAATTATTGTGTTTTCATCTATGCTTGGGCTGACTCCTAACCACACCACTTCCTCTAGATGGAATCAAAGTGTTTTACATCACAGGGTCACAAGCTATGACATATGTAAGCACTCTGCAGGAATTCAACAAAAGCATTTGCAAATAGAAAGGACTGGAAAAAATTGCTTCCATTAAGTCTTATTCATTGACTCTTTCAAATTCCTACAAACAAATTCCACAGTCTGCTTCTTGTTTTGTTTGTGGACCGTAACATTGGCCTTTGCATTCAGCTTGTGTTATGAAATTCAGCTGCACCCAGCACAGAGAGGTCAATTCTGAAGACCCAACAAAACAAGAGATGGAAGTATAAACTCTCTCCTCCTTCCTCAGTGTGTTTCTGTTGCAGTTGGATACCATTAATTCAGATGGGGGAAACTGAAAATTCAAGTTCTTTGTATAATTTCGTTGTGAATGAACAAGCACACAAAAAGAGAAATATGGGAAAGTTCTGCATCTACACAAGGAAGTTTTAAAATCTATGGGCAGTAACAGAAATCTCAAACAACCTAGCCCTGCAAAGAAATGTGGGCTACCTAAATACAGAAAACTGAACTACAAGTTGTATCTTCATCCAAAGATGGCAGCACTTCAATTTTAATTTTTTAAAAAACTCCACCATCTATCTGGCGCACAGGCATCCCTTTAAACTCATTTCATTGGACAAAAGACAACAGAAGTGTGTTAAGGGCTTTTAGCAAATCTCCTTCTGCCTGCTGTGTCCTTCCAGGTAGGCTCTTAAATCCAGGTCTGTTTTTGGTTAACTTGGTGACTGAGCTGCAGCAGAACATATCCCCTGACACCTGCCTGACTGGTCCATACTCTTCACTACCATATTCCAGACTTTTGGCTCCAGGGATGTTTTTCCCACTCCTTCCCCTGCCTGCTAGCTTCTGAAAAGTTGCACTTGCCCAACTGGTCCCACGAAGAAGTACATTTCTCCCAGAAATCTCCAACTGATCAACCCAGTTCCTTTGCTCTATAAGGAATATAATATGAATTTTAGAGGAAGTTGTAAAAATCCAAATATTGTCTATCATAACAAAGGGGGTTTACAAGTCTCCTCCTCCTGAGTACATAGATTTATCTTTCTAGGAGCAACCCCTGTATTAAGAGGAGGGATGCAAACCCATGGGCACACTGAGCACTTTGGTTGAGCTCCCCATTCACACTGTGTGCCATTGGAACCATACAGAACAAGAGGGCCTTGTTCCACAGAGCAGTGCCCATTTTCATCCACGTTCTCCTTTCATTACCTGTATTTGGGCACCTCACTAGTGGATGCTCAGTGTCTGCCTCCTCACCACAGAGATTCTCATGTGTGGCCATCTGAGTATAGCAGGACAAATCCATACAAAGGAGTACCTGTGGCTTAGAAGCCTGTACACCTTTTCACACCTCAGGAAGCCTATGAAAGAAAGAAGTGACCAGCACACATCCCCACAGGCATACACCACCAGCAGAACCTGAGATTTCACCTTTGAGAAACAACAACAATTCATCCCAATCAGATGATGACAGAAAAACAGTGGGGGTGAATATGTCTGCATCCTTAGTCCTCATCCAACATGAATGTCTAATAATCCATAAATAGCTACACTTCCTTGTGAACAGTCTGATTTTCCCAAAATAAAAATTCAATACAAACAGAAACAGGTTATAGTCGCTTACAAGTATTTCCCAAGTTTTTGTTAAAGGAGCTATAGGGGCCACACATGAACTGCTGTAATTGTTTAGTGTCTGAGATAAATGAAGAAGGATAAACAAAGCTGTGGTTAGAATTTACAGTTCAGGTCAGAACACACATGAAATACTGCAAGCCCTTCAGCAGTGACCATTTGATTCTGATGTTTGTTCTCTGTGACAACACTGTCTCTAAGGAGCCCCTAAAAAAACAAACACAAACCCAGATCACCATATTCCCTCTTGGTTCCCTACAATCTGTCCTATACCAGCAAATCAACAAAGCACAAGTCCTTAGCAAATTGAAAAGAGCATTTAATAAATATAAAAAGTCTTAATTACAGTGAAGCAGAAGCTCCATGGTAGTATGTGTTTTTACCCTCACTATCTTTGCTATCACCACAGCAGCATTATGAAATGATGGGTGATATCAGAAAACGACCAATAATGACCTATAACACCTCGTTTAGCTTTCATGCTTAGTTATCAAGTAAAGATTTATACCTGATACGGGTGGACAGCACAATTCAGTTTATGTTTACCACACTACAAGCCAGTAGCAGAAGAACACAGGTAGAAAAATCAGCAGCAATCTATAATCCCCATTTCTCCTTGCTGCAAAGAGTTGGTAACAAGAATTCCTAAAACTGCATATTGTGACTAAACATAAAGAGACAAAGTGAAATACTTATCAGGTTACTCTAAGAGTTTGTATAGAGAACAAAATGCTCCTTGCTGTCAAGCTGAGAGCAGTCATCTCCCTCAGCTCCAAGGTGTGCCTTTATGCAGGATAGGTGCGAGGACCTTTGGTACATGTGTGTGACTCAGCATGGCCAGGCACACAAAGGATCTGCAGCACACTGAAGTGGCACAGATTTTAAAGGCTGAGAAGCATTCCTCTCTGGGAGCTTTCCACTATGCTTTATAGCTTCTAGATTTTTTTTTTCAGGGCATTATTTTTTAAAATAATCACCCCATTAAAAGTAGTGCTCAAGATTAAAGTTACCAGCAGGAAAATTATTTTACTTATAGTTGATCTATGTATTACTGATATATTTTCATCGTCTTTATGCTATTCCTGTAACCCAGAAAACATTACAGGTCTAATCAATCCTTTTGTAGGACAGGGTTCAGGTGACCCCCCAGATCAGTTGGTTTGTTGGGTGTGTTTTTTTACTAGTATGAAATTCAGTATGATCAATGAACTCACGCTGCCATATAAAAATCTATATGAGAGGTAGAGAACAAGGCCAGGAGTGAGGAGATCCCACTTTGATCAATAAAGTTCACATACTTACTACCTAAGAAGCACTAGACACAGCATGCACTACCTGTTCCACAGTGAGTCATGCCAAGCACAGAGGGGATTAGGCAAGCCTGGTAATGGTATCCCCACAGTTCCCTTACAAACAACAAGGAGTAAGTTTGAGAGGACACTCCTTAAGTGAAACACTGGCGAGGAAGTGTGAGCATTAAAAGGAAATCAGTGTAAAAGACCTTAATTTTATAGAAAGCACAAGTACACAAAATGGAACCCTGCTTGTAAGCTCAACTCCAAAAGCTACGTTATTTGACTGTTATTTACAAGGCAATACAACGCTCACTCACGCTGGGGGATTCAGATTCAGAGAAACTTGTGCCATCTTTATCCTACCTTCTTGTGTCTGCTCAGGGCACAGGGGTATCATGTAACAAAAGGCAGCTGATTACAAACAAATGTCTATCACACTGCATATTTACCATGCTTCCACAAGACTAAACAGAGCTGCTGGCAGCAGCAGAAAGCTATTATCCTAGGGAGAAAACAAACAAACAAAAAAAAGAACACAAAAATTAAGTAATCACTGGGTCAAGGTGACTGAATTTGACTCCTTGAGGCGGCAAAGAACATTTGGCTTGTCTCCACAGGTACAAGGACTAAGTGAGTCTGCCAAGGTGACTGTCTCAGTGAAATCAGAGTGTGAAGCAAGAGATATCACTTTTTGGATGGTGGCTACAGAGGACAGTTAACACTCAAAACCTCTAGGATCATGGCTATAGGGTACATAAGCTCTAAAAGAACTTCCCCAAGAAATGATCCATGAAGAGTCAGGAGGTAGGTCTATCATATGTCCATCCCTGTAACTGGCCCTGTGAGTTCCCCCAGGCATTCATTCCCTAAGCAGCCAGTTCCAAGACTTTGGCAGTATCACAAAAACTGGCTTTTAACTTTTACCACTGAAGCTGGTGCCAGCATTTTTATTGTACAAAAATAAGTAACAGAAAGGAAGTTAAGATTATCACCATCATACATCTGAGTCAAGATGGAGCATAATTTCAGTCAAAAAAGAAATAGCATTGTCACAGCCTTAGGGCTTTCCTCTGCTGACTTCCAAAGTCTAGAGATGCACACAGTAGAGATGCTGAGCTTCTCCAGGTACTGCAAAACCCCATCCTAAAGTAAAGTGGTAAGAAGTCTCTTCAGAGAGGTCACTGCCAGCTCCCCTCTGTAACAAGTTATAACTTGACTAGAATGGTAGAAAATTCAGTGGTTTACATGTCACCTCTATTTGCAATAAAATTTAAAAAAAAAAAAAAAGGACAACAAAAAAGAAAAAGAAAAAAAGGCAGCAAGTTAATTTTCAGGAAAAATCAATAAGCTATACCTTTTTTTATCATTAAAAGAACAACAAACAGCATGACCATAACCTCTGCACCTCAGAAGGACACATCTCAACCTGAGACAGAGGACCTTCTCACTTTGTGACAAAGCACTGCCCACAGTTTATTCCCTTAACAGAGCACGGGTTAAAGGCTTTTCTAGCAGGCAGAGAAGGGGTAGGGTACCACAGCCCTACAAGACCTTCATACTGATTAGGTAGTAGTGAGGTTCTTACCAAAACCGCACAAACGCACACCACTCCACAGTCATTACAGTAGACTCCCAGCCTTTTCAAACACATCTCCTAAGATCCAGAACTATGCAGTTAATAATAATCACAAAAGAACACAGTATAGGCCTTCTTGTGCTGTCACACCTCTCTACAAAAAGGCCAGTTGACTGGCCCCCTAAAGAGGTAAAGAGCCTCACTCTTGCCTTGCTGCACAGCACTTCTGGAGATTTCTACCATCCATCTCCCCCAAAAAAGTCACTGACTGGCACAGTTAGAGCTGGATCTAACAGTGATTCCCAAAAGCGCTCTTCTCACTGCTTTTTGCAGAGGAGCCAAGACACGCACTACAAGTCACTTCCAGTTCCCACTGTATCCATGAGACATTGTATAATTTAGGGTGCATCATAGAACAAAACCCTGGAGATGACAAGTTCAAAGCGGGATGCTGAACTTTAAAATGCAGGCTCATCTGGGTTTGCACTCAGTTCTTATTCCTTGTATTGTTAAAGCACAGGGGAAGGTGGGAGGGAAAGTTGTGAAAACGTTAAGGGGAACGCAGAGGAAAAGGCACAGCTGACAGTAAAATGACAGAGCTTAATCTTGCCAGATTGTCTGTAGGTGCAAAAGATTTTGTTCAGCCCTGGGAGAGCCTGGGTTTTGAATTGTTTTTATTAACTCCTTCCTCAGCATACCAGGGCAGAAAAGCATTTGGAGCCCAAAAGGCTAATTTATTTATTTTTTTATCACCAAAGCAAATGAATCAAGACTTCCAAAAACGTAAGATGATGGCCTCTGCAGACACAAAAATCAATTTTTCTCCCTTTTAATGGTCACCTCTGCCAAGCTACAATTCACTGTAGATTTTTTTGCATCTGCATTTTAAATCCTCAAACATAAATGTTCATATTGCAAAGTAACAGACTTCAGAGCTGGAGAGTGGGACAAAGAGCTACAGCCAATATGTTGCGAGCAACAAAGTGCAGATCTTTTTGTCACAGGCACAATCTTTCCTGTAATATCTGTGTATCACTCTGCAGTAGGGCAGGCGCCAGTCTCCCAGCTAGTAGCTGAGTTCTTCATTTCACCTATATTTTCTCAACTACTTGCTAAAGCAGTGAACCAGATGAAGCCGGTTTGCACTGCCTATGACAGGATATTAGCTATTGAGAGGCTGCATACATTAACTGCCAGAACAGATGAGTGCTTTAACACTTACAAATCACAGGAGGGGAAGAATAGAGCAAGAAGAGATCATTCACGTGCTCCTCACTTAGATATGCTGATATCTTATCAGCTCACTACAGACAAGCCAGATGTTGAGGTGAGTGGAATTCAAGTACAAAAAACCCTCAACCTGTCTGCAAGCACAGACTGCAGGAGTGCAAGCTAGAGCACTCTCAGAGGTGTTTAGCTCCAGCACTACAGAAATTCCAGCTGTCATAAACCTCGATCATATATGGAAATTAAAACTCAATCCCCTGGTGAAAAAACATCATAGGGTCATGGCAGGCACAACTTCCTTGATTCAGTGCAGGTGGAGAGCTTGCCTTGCTACTCACATTCCTTTATGGCAATCTATTACTGGGGAAATGACACGAATTCTGCTTAATCCCCATCTTACTGCATATTGCTATTTGCTCACACAGGAATTTCATTTGTTTCAGCCTTTCACGAGGTTATTCAAGGGACAGTGCAAAACCTTAAAGGAAAGCTAAGAGATCATTCTTCCAGAAGCTCCTCTTTAGGAGGAGAAAATAAAGCATCTATTGCCTTTATGGACTAGATAAAGGCTGAGGTTTCCCATACACACATAATGTTTGTTTAAATGAGTACAGTAACTTTACATTTGAGGAAACACATTTATTTCTGTATATAAACAAAACGATGAAAGATTAAGGACAGCTGGGCATCTGTTTATCCGTAACATATACACTATTATCTGACTTGGGGCAAACAGACATTTTAACCTCTCCTTCAGCACCTGATCTATCATTTCTTTCATACCCAAATGCCTTCCTGCTGCTCTCGCAGACTGCGGAGCTGCTTGGGCGGGTGGTGGGGAATGGGACTGTTCACATCACACTGTGGCAGCTGGAAGAAAGCAAGGGGTTACAGCTCTTCTTTACTCAATCTCTCTCCACTCTGTATCAGTTTGTTTCTTTCACTTCATAGAGCATCCTTGCTTCAAGTGCTGAGGCAGTTGCGCACAGTGAAAAAAAATTGAAATTAAGAATAGACACAGATTCCTTTAAAGCCAATGGAAAGGGTAAAGACTCAGAATTTTCTGGGATTCAAAATCAAATCCCACAGTGACTCAATTAATTTATTAAAAAGTAAAAGATGCAGCTACCAGAGCCATCATGGATTTCTGCAAGCAGGCAGAATCAGACAGTTTTCACCTCACTTCCCTAGTCCTGTTACTGATATCTGTGGCATATCTGAAGAGGGAAAAGCTGTTAGACCAAAATGAGGGCAACCAGATCTGGTTCCTGAAGACTAGAGCACGTGTGTGAGCACCCAATGTTAGTGGGAACAGGCAGGTATGGAGAGCAGGAAAAAACTTGGTGCTCCAAAAGCATATTCCAGGAGGACAGGAGGTTTGGAAAGGTGATCACGGAGCATAATTAAACACACAGAAACTCCAGAGGGGCCAGCAGCTGGGGCTGCCCTCTGTATTTCTTCCCTCAAGGGCTGATCCACACAAGATGTTTGGACATTTACAGACACAGCAGTTTTTAACCACCAGAATAATTCACAACTTTCTGAATCACTGCAGTCAAAAAGAATATTTAATGCCAGGGGAAGGATAAATTTCCCTACTTCAATACTTTCTAATATAAGATTTTAGGTATTACCAAAAGAAAAGGGTTACTTTTAAGTATGAAAAGGACTAAAGAAAACTCGAACAAACCATTTGCCTTCAAATACAGTTTCTTTAAAGTTCAAATGTTTCTGGACTTTAAGTTTCAGCTCAGGCAAAAATAAGACTTCTTTTTTTTGCAGTCAAATATTAACACAGTTCTAATAGCAAAATTGATGCAAAAATGGTGGCTACATCAGCCCTTACAGGGTAAAGAATGACAGCATACCCCTCTAACAGGGATGTGGAAAAAGAAGTTCTAGAAATCGCTAAGTAGGGAGAAGGTAATTAATTCCACATTTCCCAAAACATTTTTGAGTGTGTTGGTTGGGCTATTAAAAACACAGTTATTTATAGAAACCTATAGGGCTTGTGTGAAAGAAGACCTTGTTAGGAGAAGTAGTATTCATTTTGGATTGGCCAAATATAACATGTGCAGTGCTTTTATACCTGCAGGGCATTTCCTCAGGGTAGAGCCAACACATTAGAATGCAGTTTCTTGCAGTATAGTCTCCCTCTCCCATATTTCTAGAGGTTAGTCTTCCCCAGGGAGGAAAAGGACAACAGAGAACCCCAAAAAATTAAAACATGGAGGCACTGACTGACTAATTCCCCTTCAGAAAGGGCATATATGTATATACATACACAATATATATACCTGATTGCCTGTCTTATAAGCAAAAACATTCTCTCTTCTTGGAGGAAGAGACCACATACATATGCATGGGACTCTTGAGTTTTGTCTTGGTGCTTTTATTTTTCCACCCATTTTTTCCATTTTTTGGTTAGCTGGAATTGGGTTTTGGTGGATATTTAAGCTGTAACTTTAATTTTTTTGCCTAGTGTAAACTGAAAGTAGAATAAAACACAACAAGGTACATTTCTATAAAACAAGTGCCTGCTTCCTATAACTGCTACCTAAATTTGAAGGTCTAAACTTGTAAAAGGGATATGCTTGCAGTTTTGTTATCTGAAACCCTGTAAAACCCTGCTCAACACAGAAGGAGAAAGCTCAAAATTACATCTTGATTTTGTCAGTGAGACAAACCCTTCTACAAACCACCAGGGTGAAAGAGCAGCTTGTCTTTGTTCACTTGTATTTACAACGCTGCGAACAAGGGCAGGTGCAGATACAGCACAAGGATGCTGGGGGACAACCCTGGGAGCAGGGAAACATGCTGCTCCAAGCAGAGCAGGGCAAGCATGGCTGCACCAGCCAAGAAGAAACCTGCACCTGCCTTGCTTTCATATATTAGAGCCTTTCTTAGTTTCTCAAGGCACTGAAGCCTCTACACCTCTGAGAAGTCTATGCAGTTAGAAAATATCTGGGTATCAGCTCACAGATTTTTTTATGTAAATTTTCTATCTAATTACTTCCAGTAATTACTTCCATCTAATTACTCTGTTTAGGCCTACAGAAAAGCTAAGCAGCTTCCTGTATCCAAGACATTGTTAAAAACTCTGAATAAAAAGCTGATTCTTAATTGGAACCAGAAATGCGGTAAAACAGCAACAATCAACAATTAGCATCAACATAACATTAGTGTAGCATCAGACCAGGACTCCTGTCCCCCTAGTCATAAACCTTTCTTAAGCCTGGATGTCAGTCATTGCAATGCAAAGCCTTTCCTTTTTTCTGCTTGTGGATGTCTATTCCCACAATTTTCTGCTCAATTCTCCTTCCCCTTCCACCATTTTTCTCTTCTACTCTATATTAAGAGAATAAAGATGCAGACTGCTCTGATTTCTTCCTTACTCAGCCACCAATTTACACAAAGCTTATAGAAGCTTATCTTCTTGAAGACTTCTACCCATCTGTCCAGTATGACTAAAATTAGCCAATAAGGGAGGTAGTATGTAGGAAAAGGAACTGGCAGTTGGACAGAGGAAAATCTCAAGTTATTTCCATATTAAAAAAAAAAAATTAACAAATTCAGGGAAACAGGAAGCTGGGTCTGTGCCTGTAATTCTCACAGATCACTTGACTGTTTTTACTTGAACTATTTCATTCATTCTTAGTCAGGTGTCTTTAGAAACGTGGACTTTTCAGGAACAGATTAAGAACCTGAAATACCAGGGTCACAGTCTTGAACAGAAATGCAGATACAAGTCAGGATAAGTTTTTTATTGCCTATAGCACTCCTAAAAATCCCAACTAGCAACCAGGGAAGCAGCACCCCAGGCGTACGCAGGCACCATCAGCAAAATCTTCTCATGCAGTCCTGTGTAACTATTGCTGCACAAAACCTTCAGGCTCAGGAAGTAACTTGTCATTGATCAATGGCACAGACACTCTCCAAACACATTTGCACTGTTACTGCCATGTAGTGGGTTACACCATTACTTTTTGCCACTTGCTCCCCTGGATCATTTTTTCCTCTCTTAGCAATTAATAATGCCAGTAATTACTACATGAAGTCATACTTCTTTAAAAGCATAATTGCAATTTCCACTCCCAGCTAACACAAGGTAACAATCATTTGAGTGATGAACTTTGGCATTCAGTGTTGACATTATTGAACTCAGAGTCGAAATACAGAGAATAAATGACACACAGTCCAAGGAAATACTTGCACTATGGACTTTATCACCAAATCACAAAGTTATTTGCTTCTTCTGCCTGGAAACATACAATTATTTAGTATTCATATTACAGTGCAGTCCCATCCCAAGCTGATTTAAAGCCTACATTATAATTGCTAATGATTACTCATGAAAAAGAGACTATTATATGTAAAAACTGCAATCAGCACTAATCTATTCACCTATCCATTTTATACTGATACATTTTCTAAACAAAGCTCTGCCTGAATTGCTCATAATTAGCTTCTATTCTTACATTTTTAATTGCTCTTCTCCCCCTCCCATTTTCAAACAGAACATTTTACTTATCTTCAGAATTTATTTTTTTTAAAGACTTGGACTGAATTTTTATGAGTGAAAACCTGACACTGTACAATTTGGAGTATTAAAATAACTCCTCTGTTGTCAAATAATAAATGCCTAAGCAGCGTTTCAGGAAATAAATATTTTAAAACAAGAACAAAATTTCAGGCACAGCATCCGTCTATGTAGTCTGAGAACATCTAAGAGTTACAGCACTAAGGGAGAAGGCTTAGCCACCATTTTTTTTTTTTTTTTCAAAAGCCAAGTGCATTCTGCCCCTCATCTGCAGGCTGTCAAGAGCCTGGTAATCAAGAGACATTTGGCACTCCTGCTGGGAAAAACACTGCATTTAAGGATCTCTCTCTGCTGAGACTCTAGCGCTGTTATGCCAGCTCTAGTATACATGGTATTGAAGCTGCTCTTTCTACTCCACTATCTTTCAGACACCCAAACTGCACTTCATGGAATGATGTGCTGCTTTTGGCTGGGATGGAGTTAATTTTCTTCACAGTAGCTGATATGGGGCTGTGTTTTAGATTTGTGCTGATAACAGTATTGATGACACAGGGACATTTTTGTTACTGCTGAACAGTGCTTACACAGAGCCAAGGCCTTTCCTGCTCCTCACCCCACCCCACCAGCGAGGAGACTGGGGGTGCACAAGGAATTGGGAGGAGACACAGCTGGGAAAGCTGATCCCAGCTGAACCTACATAACATCACGCTCAGTGGATAAAGCCAGGGAAGGAAGGAGGGACATTCAGAGAGATGGTGTTTGCCTTCCCAAGTAACCATTATGTGCTATAGAGCCCTGCTCTCCTGGGGATGGCTGAACACCTGCCTGCCCACAGGGTGTGGTGAATGAATTCCTTGTTTTGCTGACTGCATGCACAGCTTTTGCTTTACCCATTAAACTGTCTTTATCCCAACCCACGAGCTTTCTCACTTTTGCACTACTGATTCTCTCCCTCATCCCAGTGGGGGCAGGGAGTGAGCAAATGCCTGTGTAGTGCTTAGTTCCTGGTGAGGTTAAAACCACAACAAAAGACAATTGGAACAGCTCACAAGTAAGAGCCAACAAAGCATCCTCTGCAGTGCACAGCTGAAGTTCTCCTAGTTATTAGATAATGTGTCTTGCTTAGAAGCACATCCCTGCTGACGTGACACTTGGAGAAAACAGGAATTCCAATTGTAATTCCCATTCTGGTATTTTCTTCTTTCCACTCTATGAAAATCAATTCCACCTTATATCCAGAATAATATCTTATCTCTGGTCCTTAGAGAGCAAGAAGGAATACATCTGCCTTTATGCTACAGACTAAAGAGAGCAGCTTGTTGCTGAGCGCTCTCTGCCAAATCTCTTCCACATACAAAGTTATGTAAAAGCAGACAAAATTATCCTGTTTCAGTGCATTTGACTTGTGGCAAAAACACCGATTTTAATGAAGTGTTCCTCTGCTAAAGCACTTAAAAGTGGCATTTGCTAATGCTCGTCTTTACATCAATTTCAGCAGCTGTTGGATCAGACTCTCAATCTGAAAGAGTCCTTCATGGCCAGTTTTATGCAATTTCCAAAGTGTTGCCCTAATCAGTAGATGCTTTAATCTTCATAAATACAGGAGAGCTCTTAGGCACTAGTGCTACAATCACTGGAGAAACTCATTCCAAAACATTTTAATCCTTTCAGAAGCCTTGCATTTTTAAGCTCAACAAAAAAGGCAGAGTTCATAACCTGCATGAGTCTGGATAAGGCACGATTCAGAGCCTAGAAGTGACCAAATGCATAGTATAAGTCTACTTGCCAGCACAGTTCATTAACCAAATTCATGGACAAATTTCTCATCAAGCCAGACAACACCTTCAGCTGTTTTAATTTGCACCTCTATTTCCAAACTTTTAAAAACTTTGAAAGATTCATACATATGCATCATATGCATTCACAAGAAAGTCATGCATACAAACATCACACACACTGTTTTCAGCTCAGCCCAGCAGGGTACCTGTGTTTTGGTTTCAAGATAGTACTGCCCAATATACTTAGGAAAAGTCACTGTTAAGAGTTGCTGGTCTCACTGTTGATTTGGTTTATCTTAAAATCACAAGTTGCCATATCCTCAGAACTGCTCCAGCATATGCTTGCAACACACCCAAGCATCCCTGTTAGCATGAACAGTGAAGCACAATGTGCTTCCTGACATGTTCTCTTTACCTCTAGGCCCACTATGCTCAGGACCAGAGGACAGTACCATAGGTGGATTTATAAGGCAATCAGTAACACTGCAGTGGATGTAAGGAAGAGAGGAGAAAACAAGATCTGGTTAGCAGGAATTTTCAGATCAAGAGGTTTTCTCTTGGTAGCACTTCTACTGGGTCAGAGTTAACTTTCCTCACAGCAGCCATGCTGTGCTGTGCATTTGTGATAGAACAGCACTGATAATGCACCAGTGTTGTGGCTATTGCTGAGCAGTGCTCACACAACAGCAAGGCTTTCTCTCCAACCTCACCCACTCTTCCCAAAGGCCAGCGAGCTGCTGCAGGGCAAGAGGCTGGAAAGGGATGTAGCTTGGACAGCTGTCCCAGAATGAGCAAAGGGATATTCCTTACCATGTGACATTGCATTCTACAATAAAAAGCTGAGGGAAGGGAGCCTGGGGACACTTGTGGTTAAGACATGCCTTCCAAAGCAACTGTTACACATATTGGGGCTCTGCTTCCCAGGGAGCGACTGGACATCTGCCTGGTAAAAAGAAGTGGAGTGGCTTTGGTTCTCTATGCAGCCTTTACTTCCCTCATTAAACTGCTTTTATCTTGACCCTTGAGCTCATCCATCATTTATCTTCCTTCCCTGTTGAGAAAGAGGAGTGAGAGAACAACCAGATATGGCAGCCAGCTGAGGTCCTTACACCATCACATCTATTTTAGAGCAAAAACTGACATTGGCTGTTTTGAAATAATATTAGGGTTCAGGTTTTAATTGAAGCTCACAGTTATGCTGACACAACAGGAGCCCCCATACACCAACACTACACTCACATTCATGGTTTAATAAAACAGAACTAGGAAAACATTATCAATTTGATCCTTCTGTGCAAGCCAAAGTCACATATAACAATCTGAGAATGAAAAACTACTGTAAGTATTTGAAAGAGTAGCTTCTATATAAGGATGTGTCCTCAGCAGATTAAAACCCTAAAAAAAAAACCAAAAAAACAAACAAGAAGAAAAAAAAAACACCTGTACTGCCCATCTATGCTTCTGGCCACCTGAGCAATAAGATTTTCTCTAGCTGGTGCTGTATCACTAAGTGTTTTCCTTGTTCTCTTGAAGGGAAAGAAAACTGAAACTGTCTCATGTGCCCACAAATATCACAAGCAAAATAGTTATTCACTCTATTGTCTTATCCTTGTGCCAAGAACATGGCCATCTTTTATGAGGCTTGATTTGAATCAAAACTGCTGTGCTTTGAACAGAGCTGTCAATGATACTTAGGCCTTACACAAGCCTTTCCTAAGACTTATGAAATAAAATCAAAATCATTTGATTATCTGCCATTCATGTGTACTTGGTAAGCTGAAGAGAGCTAACGTTCAAGTCCTTTAAAAAGAAATGAAGTTATTCTTTTATGAAGTCCCACTCTAGCTAAACACAGAACGTCAGCTTGGAAGAGCAGAATGATACATTTCCTCTTACAATATCATACACCCGACCCTTACAACAGGTAAAGACTTCAATTCTGAAAGCATTGCCAGAAAGTGCCTGAAATTTTAACCCCAGTTGAATGGATATTTATTACTACATCCTGCATGTACATGTGGGAATTGTTCTCCTTGAGTGAAAAAGTGCAAATGAAGATGCCCACTTCATAACCTCTTCTGTAAGACCCTGTGTTCAACAGAACCTTCAACATTGTTGGGTCCTGGGAACAGCCATTAGTGCTAAGTTTGCCCAGAGCCAGGCTGCAAGAAGAAAGAATTTGGAGACCAGCTTTAAGACAAAGCTCCTCAGCATTGAGTGATCCTAGCTGGCACAGGATCCTGAGGTACAGACCAGGGAAACGAGCTTCAGTTGCAGTTGCTTACTTGGGAGATGAAGTGACTAAATTACTCCAGATCTGCAGGAAATGGAAATCTTTTCCTCTTGTAAAGTCTTCCTCCTTGCTGAGGCACTGTCAGTGAAGCCATGTTTCCTGTAAAATATTCTTACTTTCCATAATACTACACACCAGTCACCTCTCTCCCCTCTGACTGAACTCTCCTTTGCCCCCAGCTGCACACACTTTGATTTCCTGCATTATTTCCTTCTACTCCCAAAGTATTTCAGCTCAAACCTCAAAATCCCTTCCTCTGTCTTTAGTTGTATCATGACACGTCACTACAGACTCACAGCAGGTTTAGCAATATGTACTAGGTCAGCAATTGTCTGCCTCTCATACTCCAGAACATCCTTGGGTTTAGCAGCACAGAAGTCCTTATATACAAGAAAGATCTGAAGACAGCAGCTGGCGAGAAAAACTCTGCTACATCTACCCTCATGGTATGTTTTTTCCAAACTGGATGAATCCCAGGTACTTCTCAGCTTGGGAAGATTACTGCCATTTCTACTTCAGTGAAAGCACACTTTCTGTACTTTTATGAATATAACTTGAATTAAAATGTCCACACAAGTAGACAGTAGTGTTTTAGTTAACTTTGGGGAGAAAAAAGAAAAAAAAAACAAACAAACAAACAAAAAAAAAAAAAAAAAAAAAAAAAAAAAAAAAAAAAAAAACAAAAAAAAACCAAAAAAAAAAACCAACAAACTCAGGCTAAGCTAAGTTAGAAGAATTTGCCTTTCCCTCTCATATTTTCCCCAAACTATTAACCATTATCATTAAGGGAAACAAACTTGCACAATATCGTATGCTGGGGAGGTAAATTGCTGATGTCAGCATCTCCTAGTATGATGTTCTCTCTCCAGGGAAAATTAATGAGTATACTTTACTTGTTCCCATATGCCATTTCATTTTCATTTCAGAAAATGAGAGATTCACTAGTCTTTTTACTGTAGTTCAGAATCAGACCAGGTCTAAGGAGTCTTAAGTTAGGGGAGAAATTGAACTAGAAAACAACTCCTGACTGGCATATGACAGATCAGTCAGAAAACCTACAGATTTTAAATCACTGCAATCAAAACTAACCAAAAGTTTCTCTCAAACTGTCTTGCCATATTGTCTGACACCAGTTCTTGACTATTACTTGAGTGGGTTTCCCCATCCATGGAAGCATTCTGGACTGGGAGCTTTGAGCAACCTGGTCTAGTGGATGGTGTCCCTGCCCATGGCAGGGAGATTGGACTAGATGCCCTTTTAGGGCCCTTTGAATCCAAAGCCTTCAAGGAGTCTGAGCTACATTGCCTCAGTACCTTTTAGAGAGCACTGATTAGATAATTACTTTTCTTAGCTATCAGTAAAGCAGCATATATTTTTTCCTTGCAGAAATTTTACATGGACCTGCTGCAGTAAATGAGGATGTTACGGTCATAAGAAAGATCTGAGAGAAAACTCCACAGAATTTGCAGGAATTAAAGCAATAACGCATCTCCTAAACACTGATTCTGACATGATAGTTAGTGCACTGACACTTATGGGTAGAAAAAAACTAGTTGGCATAAAGCATACACTTCTCTGTGCCAAAACATACTTAAAAAATGAAGCAGTGCTTTGGGTATCTGAAATAAATAAGTGACAGATTCCAAGGCTCCAAGTTGCCTTTTACCACATGGGGCAGCTGCTGAGAAATCTCAGAAACAAAAACGTTCTTGCAAAGCCAATAGCACAGTGTGGAGTTAGACAGCCACAGAACATCTTAACTGATGTCAGTCTTCTGGTCTGATACTGAAATGAATTTGTTAACCAAACAATCATCTGTGGACAAGAAAGCAGCTCTGGGCTGCATATTTTTACAAGCATTCTGTAGTTTTCGCTATGTTGCTGTAGCATAACGACTTTTCACACTGACAGAAGAACAAACCAGTGTTTTAATTTTGAAAGTGTCATTACTCATGTATCCAATTTTCATGAATTAAAGTTTAAGTAGAAGACAAATGAGTGCTGAAGTTGTACATTTTTCTTCAGATTTATTTTTATTTCATATGGTGACTACAGAATGTATAATGTATTTCAGTTCTGGCTGTAAAGTCATACAGTCAAGCTTAACTGAAAGGCATCCAAAAGTTACAGATGCAAAAATTCTAAAATAAGTTTGCATAACTAGGTACTTTTTATATTTTCAGCTTTCATCAAATTACAAACTTAACTAGAAATGATATAAAGTAATTCATTGCATGAATAGCTAACAATCTCTCATGTGTTATAATTAGTCCTGCAAATAAGAAAAAATTTCAGATAGCAAACAATTAACTTAATTTTTGGAAATCTTGCTGAAGTACTTCTTAGGAGTGCATAGTATGAACCAGGTAGTAGTTTATACACCAAAAACAATGTCAGTCTCGAGTTAGGTGACATTCACATACAAAATAACAAATATAAGTGCCAAGCAGGGCAAAATCTGAAACAGATAAAGATAGGTATACACGTACACTATAGGCATGTTTAAAAAAATAAAATACAGAAGTTCTCACATTTTAAAGAACATGGTACAGCTCACTAAATTTGTTTCCAAAATAATTGTTTTCACTGTACTTCTATTCGTAACAGATAAACAAAGACGTAATAGGAACAGATAAAGCTGATTCCATGTTACAAAGGGAATGAGTCAAAAATGTTTCATGGTTCCTTTAAATAGAAATCATGAACAGGACCCAGTAGCTGCAGTTTTGAAGCAGGATTTGATAACACAAAACATAGTAAGCAGGAAGAAACATTTAGCTACATTACTGTGCTATTGAGCAACAAGTTCTATTTTTGAAGAATAAATATAAGTTTCCATTAGAAGAAACCCAGATTTTCTTCATATTTCTTTCTTTATATTTACATATACACTTGTACAAGGTAAAAAAATAAAGACCTATTGAAAATTCTTGTAATGTTATCCAAACTGACTTATTTACCTCCTTTCTGTTTTCCAGTCCTTGCTCAGGCTGATGGTGAATGCTGTATATCTAATCATAATCCTGCTGTTATCACAGCTGTTATGTGCTTTATTTTTGATGACTTAAAGACAGATGTTCCAAAATTGCCCTAGATTCCTACCAGCCTTTTCAATTGCATTATACAATCAATTAAACTTTCCTGACCCTATTCCTGTCTCTAGATGAAATTCAGACGTTGACACTTCAAGAAGCAAATCATGTATGTAAATTGGTTCTAATGACAGCTATTGATGTGTAGTCATATGCAAATAGAGTATTATCAAACATTAAAATGTCCAGGAGCAGTAGCTGGATGGATGCAGTCAAGAAAAATTAACTAGAAAATGCATACTCCAGATACTTCCCACAGTATGTAATGCAATTAAACAGAAGCAAAGGGAAGTTCACACTAGAAACTGCCTCTCTCCTGCCATGCCTATTTATTCCCCATCATCTGTTATTATTGTTGAGAATCTTCACATTGTGTCCCAATTAAGCAAATCTCTCAGAATTAATAAGGGTTCGCCTTCTCTATCACCACATCTCTAGTGTTTGGAACTGAAAACATTGGCACCTCATGCAGTACACAAGTGTGAGCAGTTAGAATAAGAACAATTGTAAGATGTGCTTGCCAAAAAATGATTACAAGTCAAGCTTTATTGCAAGGGTGTCTTGTTTAGGAGGATTTAGCACAATTCGATGGGGTGACAGCAGTTGTCAGGCATTGATACTAAGCATAATAACTATTAAAGAGACAACTTACTTATTGAATATTCAAAGTGCTAAGCCATTGTTTGGGCATGTTTGGAATACAGATCATTTTGCTATGGTTTCTTAGTCCCATAATGGAGACTTTAAAAACACCCCAGCAAAAGAGTTCTTCTTCTTTTATATTCTACCCAGTGGGTTTCATAGAACCCAATGATAAAATGATGAGATCATTCAAAATTTTCAAGAGTATGACTAATTCAACTTATCCAAAGCATTTCTTGATTCTAACTTGTCAGAGTCACCTGTGAGAAGATTTTAAGGATTCTGTTCTATTTTTCTGTATGTTTCTGTTCCATCAATCTTAGCATTGTCTCTTACTTACTTTGTGTTTTCAAGTCACTTCTCATGGTTTTTGTCATTTCATTTCAAAAATGATCAGGAAAGGATATGAAAAAATTATGTCTTAAAGAACTCTGTCATTTGTTTCTGCCTCACAATACAGGGTACGCTGATAAGATGCAAACTGGGTTTTAAGAACTATGACTGAATGATCTTCAAGGATTTGCCCTGCAATTTGAGCCTTCTCCTATAAGTACTGTGTCTTCCCAATAAGCATCAGCAACCATTTGGGAAAGGTTTTGTCTTTTATAGTCATTCCTGATAAAAAGCTTTAAGCAGGGTTTCATTTTAGAATTTCTAGTCTAATATGCTGGTCCAGCACAGCTCTGCCTCACTCTTTGCCTGTTCTTTCATTATCTCACTCATCCACCTTCATTCTGCTAAAGGAGCCTCTGCATCATATTCAGAAGAGAGAGCTAATGCTGAAGGTGTTTGTGTTACACCACACAGCACATGATACAGTGGTGCTCTGCAGCCACTTGAGGTAGTTGCCACATCCACATTTAGTCTGCATCCTGCTAATGCTGCACACAGCATACTAATATTTAGCACCAAAGTTAAAGGGAAGCAAGGATCCATTTTTCTGCTGCACGTTATTTCACAGAGAAAAAAATGGCAGCTACACACTTGTGAAAAAGTTGCAGTGAAAAGGAGCAACTGTTTTGGAATCCCTCTGTACTCAGGGGAGGAAAAACTCCCCTCCAAAAAAATTAAAAAACAAACAGAGTACACATTCAAACAGAGCTCAATGTGCCTCCTGAAAATCTTTTTCCAGACTATTCTGGTATTGCACATCAACTCAAGAAAATATCTTACTTTATGGTCACCTGTGCAAGGCAGAAGGAATGGACAGGAAAAGTCAATACTATTATTTAACATTTAAAGCTAAATAATTCCTTTTCTGACCTGAATTTTTCAAAGGATAGTTTGTACCTTCATGAAGAGTGAAGCATGGGAAGGGAGTTTGGCCTTGATTAAACATCAGCTTAATAAACTGGATTTCCCTGTTTGTCTACTCTGTATTGTATTATCATGAGTACACTGGAAGTACATTAAGATGTAAAGCTACAAGATTTAGTCATGTTCTCCCCATTCTTCTTTCCCTACATTGCTTTCCTTGCTCAAGAAACATATCTTGGATAACACAAGTAGAGACTATTTTGACGCCAGGCACAGTTCCTTGTGTCCAAAGAAACAGTAAAAGCTCTCAGACACATTAAAAAGCTTCCCCAGGAGCCCTGGCAACTGCTTGAAGTTTAATGCAGATTCATCAACCAGGAGAAAAAAAAAATATTCAATCACACATGAAGAAATAAAACTGGGAGACTGTGACAGTCGCAAACTATTCTAGTACAGAATCACTGAATATTATACACTCGAGTCAATCATACTTCATTTTTCCTGGTCTGTGGGGTGACAGAGATGCATAAACATTGCTTATTTTCCAACAAATACAGCACCTTTTCTGCCTCACTGAAACCAAAATAGATGCCCATCTCATTCATAGACAGCACAGCACTAAAATTACCTCTTCAGCTCCCGTGTCACAGCACTAAGAAAAGACAGAACCAAAGGGAAAAGAAACACACAAGGAAATCTTGAATAGTGCACCTGTTATAAATACACATAAGGGGGGCAACACAAGCTTAACTTGTTTTTGTTTTTGAACAAACGTGTTCTAGTCCAATGCCCATGCTCAAGACATTAAGTGGTATTCTCATGGGAGAATTTTGACTGGATTGTAGATAAATTTTAAAAAGTTTTTTTCATTAAGTGCTTCTTCAAGAGTCACACCCTTTCCAACTGGGAAGCTACATTATAAAGTAACAGTAGATCTAAGGCCAGTTGTTGCATTTATAAACCTTGCAGGGACAAAAATGCACTCGGATGAAGACACCTTACTGAACAGGTACTGACTGCTCAGGTTATTTTCCACTGCAAGCCTTCCCCCATTCTAGTGTTGTAACCACTTCAGGAATTTCAGCCATAAAGCTAGCACCATGAAAGCTAGACTCTCTTTTGAGAACACAGTTTCTTCATTTTAATCTTAGTTTCAGACCCACTACTCCCAAGTTTCACCCCAGTCTTTCCCCCTTACCTCATCATAGGAAGTACCTGACAGAGCACAAGGATTTTGGTGAAATTGAGGTGGATGAAAGCAGGCCATAAAACACAACTCAAATTATTTCTGAGCTAGAACTTAGATCCGAGTTTAAATTTAAGTTAACACTTAATTGTTGGGAAAAGATAATTCTCCTTTTAGGTCTATCTTACAGGTATGCAGTTATCTAAGTGCCTGGAAAAGATTTGTCATTTAAACCAACAAGCAAATTTAGCCGAATCTGAAGTTAAATCCTACTTCTAACAAAGCACATCACTTCCCCAACACAGCCTTTATGATTTCAACTTTGGTTCTTGTTTCTCTGCCCTGTAAAAGGCTCCAAACTAAGCCAAAAAAATTCTCCCAAAATGCACATTTTCTGCGGCTGTTGTGGTCACAGGCAGCTGTGCACATGACACAGTTAGGCGCATCTAGCCTGTGTCAGCAAACAGGCTGGATCAATCCTCAGCTTCAGCATCTGGGGCCACAAATCTGGCCTGCAGTCACATTTTCTGCCTTCACCTTTCCTCAGTATCCACCATCTGGTACAGATTTTAATTATCAGGAATCTTTTAACTGAATTGGCAAATTTTAGGTCAGGCCTTTGGTGAGTGCTTTTTTCTGCTGAAATTCAGGGAGTTCAGACATACAGGTTTTGCTGCTCTTACTGTTCTTTCAAATGTACCTGCATGAATAGTTCTTTTTATACAGATTACTGCACAGTTTATTTTGAACTATCGCAAAAATCAATTATCCCAAGAGATCTTTCATCCATAGAACTATCCATCTTCAAACTCCTGCCACATTTTTGGAAGAAACTTTCTTCCCCTGAAACTTACTGAATATTTGCCTCAAAGGCAAGATCACTAAAATTTCTAGATTGCCATAAAACTTAAAATCCGCACATCTCAGTACAAGCATATGTAAAAAGACGAGCACATTTGAAGGGCATAAACAAGAGAGTTCAATAAATAGTGACAATGTGCATAAGTGTTTTCAGATTCTAAACCACAGCATGTTTGATGTTGTACATGACAGTAATAAAGGAAAGCTGTTATTAAGATTAAAATAATTATTTCAAAATAGTAAGGAATGCCAACTTTATCATCCATTAGGCCTCCTAAATAACTAGATACAACAGCATTAAAAGTACACATCAGAAGCAAACTCAGGAAAAGCAGTGTGGGTGTATCTTTAACTCAATAAGCATATCAGATCTCAGATATACCCAAACCACATAACAAAGTAATTTCGATGTTTTGGTTTTTTAAAGACTTTACACACAGTTTTACATAGACAGAAACAGGTTAAATGAGACCTTCCTTAAGAAAACAAGGTAACTATTCATCTGTGTTTATGATGAATTTATATTAGACATCAACATGTTTATTGCATCATTCATTAAGTATATTACCCTTAATAAGGGCCTCTTACCTAAATTACAAAGGCCTTGCAAACACTTAATATACATTGAGATAATTCTAGAGCACCTCCAAAGGAGCAACCTAATCTGATCTACATGTACTATTCCTTCAGGACAGACCCCATCTCAGTCCTGTTTGATCAGAGCTCTTTCATGGAATCTGAACGTGGGGAATGTCTTCCCAAGTGTCAGAAAAATTCTCATTAAAATGTGAACTTCAGGCACAATTCTCTCACAGGGCTTTAATTTCTCACTGCATGACCACTGTTCCACATGTCATCTTATTTCAATTTGAAACACTTCCTAATTATCTTTTTATCTTATTAAAGGGTGAAAAATTCTCCAAGTAGTACTTTTCTCTGGAGATTGGTTTCCACCAGAGAGGCTGTGTTAATATGTACAGTCTGATTTGCTGTCCTTTTAGATTATCTTGGTCTAAGGCTATTCCTTTGCTCTAATCAAACAGGTAGGCTAACTATAAAATAACACAGTAATTCCAATATTTTCCTTTCTCCTTTTCAAATCTTTAGCATCTAAAGCATATTTCCCCTTATGTACCTCTCCCTTTTTTACAACTGCAGTATCTCATAGAAGCTTTTTACATACACTTGTACATGCCACTACCTTCACATTCTGTTTCACTATCAGAAAAAGCAGTTTTCAGGTTGAGAAAAGGAAGTGACACTTAATATGTTTTTGTGGGCACTAACAATCAACTGGTAGACTTTGTACAATATATTCCAAAGCTCAACACACACAGTCCCTCAAACTGAGGAACAACAGAAGATGTAGTTTGCGTTCAACATGTGAACTTCTATCCTGATTTCTAAAATAGAAGTTTAAAATCAGTACCTACAGTTCAGCCCCTGACAAGTCTGCATACCCGAAGACTCAATACTGAGAAAAATATAGGAATTTTAAGACACAGTAGATTTAGTAACAGAGTAATTACTCAAACCCTTGCTGAAATCCTCAATACAAAATACTGGACAAACAAACACTACAGTCTTAGATCTCAGGATAATCCCTTCATTCTCTGGAAGAATCTACCCACCAATTTGTCATCAAGCACTCTAGAAACTTTCTTTTCTTAATACTACACATGCATGAAATATCTAAATTGCCAAAATAGTCAGCCTTACACTACAGTACAGCTCTTTGCCTGGCAATCAGTAGACCTCACGCTATGGACTCTGCGGCTTCCAGAGACCAATTTGTGTGTGATCTATTAACATCCATCCTTCATTCTGAAACTCTGGTGTCCAGTCCAATTTTATATTTATGAGCACTACTCCAAACAAGCAAAGGCCTCCTGCTGCTTTCTGCAGAATGAAAGCATGTGTCTGACAGGAAGCAGAGAAAGCTATTTCAGGATTATCCATGTGGCTCAAAGTTAAACAGGATTTCAAGATGAAAATGTAGCAGATCTATAAAACAACACCTTTATGTTTTTTTCAAGACTGTTTAATATGAAAAAACATAAATCCATATCATTTGTTAGTTTAAAAAAAGGGGGGAAAATATTTCAATTAGAGGTCTTTTACAGCAGCAGCCTGATTTCTTTAAAAGAACAGACCTTCTTTAGAAGCCAAGGATCCAGGTTAACAAAAGGTTAATATCTGTCACCTGACAGAGATCAGTATCTCTCCATTCCAGTGGCTAACATTACAGGGGCTGCAACAATTAAACCATAAGAAAGCCATAACCACTGTAATGTAATAGTTGTATTAGTCAGGCAGATCATTTTACATTGCTGGGTATTCTGAAAGATCCCATGAGGATTCCAGATGTAAATTCTTGACGAAAAAGGAAATGATAGAAGTGTCTCAAAGATTTATTTTTACTTTCTGTTCAGCACAGTGAGCACATGGTAGAATAACGAGTCCATTCATTCATAATTGCAGATGTTTTACACATCTTGCTGAAACATGTGCATTAGTGTGTTATATGGAGCTCTCTCTTGTGTTTCCAAAGTGTTACAATAATTATTCTTTGATTTGCATGTTTTAAGTGTATACATATATGCATAAACTCTTCTGAGCTCCTGTTACAGTTATCACTGTTACAACTCATGTCAATCACAAATCAAATCATCTCATCACTGGAAGGTAGCAATGCTGTGCAGTTATTGATACATAACTACACAGTTCACACTCTGAAAGGTTCTGGCAAGGCCAGGCAAAGAACTAGGGTTCATTTCTGTGGGCTACACAGTGTGAACCTCCTCACCCATGTTAGCTGATAACAGCACCTCATATAACATGGATATTTATACCACCCCTGCAAGATTACTTCCAGTCATTCTGGAAATCCCACAAGCTGGCTGGTTACTATATATGAACCTTTCACAGTATTCAAAGATACTATCACAGATACTATTTCAAAGCAAGAAAGTTGTTAAGCAGTAAGAAGAGGGGTTTGGGGTTCTTTTAATTAAGTATTAAAACCCTTTGGATAAATTTCTTTCAGTTTCACATATTTTCTTTTTTTCTTTTGAGTCTCACTTCCTCTCCTGTTCTTTCTCCTTCCTCATCCCCTAAATAAGCAATTTGTTTACCTATAAAATGCTGTGTTCCCTCCAATTTTATAATCAATGCTTTATTAGCCTGATATGCTCCCAAAGACATTCCACCTCTAACCACATTGTGCAAAGATTAATCTTTACATTTTTTTCAGTCCCGCGACTTTCTCTACCCAAATGTGCTTTGCCAATGTATTTGTTTATTAGTTACAATACTATCTTCATTCACGAGATTACTGTATCCTGTTCCCCTTATTTCTGATGATCTTTTCACACAGATACGATTTGTATGAAAAAGTTCAAGGAATGCTTTTCACATTTGAGCACATACGACAAGTCACTGAAGTATAGATGTAAATGTAAAAGGAGCTGCCTAATTTTCAGAAGTCCCAAGTCCTTGAGCCTCCACTGACTGTAACATACATTTTGCCCCTTCAGTTGCTGTGAAACAGACTCTGCTACAGACTCAGGTGATTAACTAAAATGCAAGCTGGATCGCATTAGTCAACTTGGACTACAACAATATTTTATCAATCAAAGCATTTAAGTCTCACCCCAAAGCACCAGTATATAGAGTTTCGTGGTGGAAGAGATTAACAAAAGTAGCAGCAACCCCAGAATCATTTGCAAAGCCAAGACCAAAATACAGACACTGAATATGGTGAAAATAAGTTACTGAAATACTGGTGACCAGAGTGTAAAATCACAGAAATCATGGAATATACAGAGTTGGAAGGGACCCAACTACTGGCCCTGCATAGGACACCCAACAAATCACACCATGTGCCTGTAAGTGTTGTCCAAACCCTTCCTGAATTCAGATAGAATTGATTAATTCTCTTTGAACAGAAAAACAAATCTGCACTTGGTTCCCATTTTAGAGTTTATTGTTTCAGAAATAATATTTTGCCTTTGATTTCTTTTAATGTTACCACTGTAACCACAGCATAAAGCCTGACACATTAGGAATAACTGGTACTACATAGTAATTTGAAGACTTTTGCATAAGCTTTCTCCTGGAATAAGAGCCTGGTACACAATGTGACAGCCCCCACAGTTACATTACTACAAAAGCATAAAGATAAGAACTCAAAAGGTTATGGAAGGGTTGGGACTTCTTACCCTAAGAGATATGTGTTTCTCAGGAAAAAGGCAGGGAAAAAAACCATTATTGAGATAATAATACAATAGAAACTCTTGAAGGAGTTTTTAAGGATAATTGTCAGCTTCATCTTCATCATGAGATCCTTTGAATGTCCTGGTTACGTTTGGTAACATGACTACAGAGACACACAAGGTCACTGACTGCCCAACAACTTCTTTCCTCTCCTACTGGTTAAACTACTTATTGGATTAAAACCTCATCATAAGTATGAAAAGTGCAGTTCAAATTTCTCATTATTTAGCACTAAAACCACTTCCGAGGAGCTGAGCTGGCAGTCCCAGTCCACAGATCTTACTTGGGAAAAGTCACTACCCAACAAACAGCAGTGGACACTAATCTGAAACTAGAAGAAATCTTTCTTGCTATGTCCTATTTCACACAAACTGATTTAATTTAAATAAATGAAGTACTTCAGCTGTTCTCCCAAGTTGCTCTCCACTGTCTTAAACAAACAAACAAGCAAAACCCCATATGGGTTCTTCTGGCACCTTCTCCAGTTCTGGCACAACACAGGCACCCTGAGCATCGGGCAGCTCTTCTCAACCCCCTGGGCATGTCTTCAACCAGAAAGGAAGGGGAAGTGGGTACAGAAGGTGCAGTGTCCTCTGCTTCTCATCCATGTCCACAGCTCTAATAATTAATTCTCAACACAAATGGATTTGACTCTATTTGTGCAAGTTGCCCCCAGTTCAAGGGAAAGGCAGGCAAAGCTGAGCACTGATAGATAACAGAGCTCTTATAAACAGTACAGTAGACCATAACAATGGCATTCTGGTATGTTTTGTCTATGCTGGCAAGAATTTTGCTGTACAGACTGCACCAAAGGTCTCTCACTTTCCAAGGAACAGTGAAACATTTCTTGGTGCTGTCTGTATCTTCCCTTTCCATAAAAAAAAAAAAAAAACCAACAACAACAAAAAAAACCAGCTGTGGGCACTTCCCTATTCTTTTAGACAGAGAACTGCACTTCACAAGCTCTCACACAAACCACTGCTCTAAGATTACAATTTACTTAGGTGCTCCATTCTTCTTAGTTTAAGCAAAGTCAGAAAGAACATAACCAGGTTTTTGCACAGAAATAGAATCATTCTTTTTCCCCTATGCCACTGAGTTTTCATGTAGTTAGCCTCAAAGATTACTTCCAGTAGAAAAAAAGAGGATGTTTCATGTTATTTGACCAGAGAGGAACATAGTTATTGACATCCCAACTTCCCCAGAAAAGAAGTAAAAAAGCTATTGTGAAGTGTCCACACAAAACAAGTTGGCTCAACCTGTCACCAAAACACTACACAAAAGCAATTTTAGCTTTGAGTATTTTCAGCACATTTCTACCTTAGCTGTGGGCCTTAGATATAGTTTTATTTAGTTTACAGTTACGCACAGGTAACTAGTGAAGAAAATTCCTATTAGTGATGGATATATGCTGATATTCTCATTCTTAAATGCTGCCTCTCTATTCTTGGTGGTACACAGGTAAAGTTTATTTTTATTCTGTAATTTCTACCTAGTCAGAATGAATTAAGAGTCTTGCACATATAAAGTGTGCAGGACACAAAATGTATTATAAACATGTCAAAGTAGGAAAGGGAATTAGTGATGATGGTTGAATCTAAGAAGAGCTTCAGGTTCAATTCACAAAGGGTCTTATTTGAGCTTTATACAAAACCACACAAATCTGAAACTGGGGTGAACACAGAAATAGCATCTGTCCATCTCAACCCCACTCCCAGCATTCCATCCAGGTGAGAAATACTAGGAATCTTATTCTTTTAGAATTTTGGTATTTCTTCTTCTTGTCACTGTTGAAGCTGGAAACTGCAAAGTAAAACCCAGACAAAAAGCAAAGGAAAGTTACGGAAACATTTTGGATTTAGGATAGAGATGCCACGTGCTAATTCACACTCAACATAGCAGAATTTGTCTGAAAATGTACTGTAGAGTGTGCAATAGTCCCTGCAAAGAATGAGAACACAACCATAAATTGAGGGACCCAAAGGTTTGGAGGGTAGGGAATAAGCTACAAGTTAAAAAAAAAAAAAAAAAAAAAAAAAAAAAAAAAAAAAAAAAAAAAAAAAAAAAAAAAAAAAAAAAAAACATAAATCCACATTTTTGGATAATTAAGCTATTGTAACTTCATGTGGGTGAATGCTCAAGACAACTGATATGGGCTATGAGCTGGAGCAGTGAAAAATTTAATTTACACAAATAGTAAATATCCTCTTCTCCTGATGGATTTTTTTCCTTACTAAATGCAAGGGTGGAGTATAACAAACAAATTTGCCATGAAAAGTCATTTTTCACCCATGTGAAAGAGTCAAATTTTCCCAGTATGGTGATTAAGCAAAAATGAATGATCTTGCCTGGAGGTTGCATTTTTTTCACTGTGTCATAAAAACATCAGCTATTGAACTAATGGCAGGGTTTGTGTGGAAAGATAATTTTCATCTGGATTAGAAATTTAAAAAAAAGGCAACCAAATACTTGAAAACATACATGTGTTCTTATATGAACAATGATAACACGAAACCTAAGGGGGTTTGCTTGTTGGTTTGTTGGCTTTGGTGTTTTGTTTTGTTTTTTTTTTTTTAAAGAGTTCTATATTCTTTGTATATCACACAATAAAAAAGTAAACATCTATTATGTGAAACCTAAATTATTCTGCACATGACATCGCATTAGGCAGGCTTTGAATTTTTTTCTTGAATACTAAAAGCTCATGTGTTGCATTAGGCAGGCTTTGAATTTTTTTCTTGAATACTAAAAGCTCATGTGTTGCAGACACTAAAGCAATGAGACTGAATCTACAGAAGAAAATGGAATTATATAGCCTTAAGCATTATGGAGTCTGCACGCTGTTCTTTGTTAAACAAGCGCCATACTCCCTGTCTGTCAGGGCTCCGATTTTCAGCAGTAGCTCAGCACTGCCTCTCTAAATGACACATAGCAAGGAAAATAAGGTTTTCAATGAAGCCTCACACAATTAAAATGTTAAATATTTCACATACTATTCTGCTGTCTGCAGGAGGTATAGCTTCATGTGGAGCTAACTTATCCTCCACAGTCAAAGGAAATGAAGCAGTTTCAGCCATCAGATGGCTTACCTAAATGCATGCTCCAAAGAGATTGCACATGCTTTGCTTTAATACTTAAAAAAAAAAAAAAAAAAAAAAAAAGAGGCAGGGGTTGGAGGCAAGAAAGAGGCCAAATTACAAAGAAAGCAGTTCAGCCTTGTATGACAGGCAGTAACTATGGGTCAGACTGTACAACTGATTTTTCAGCAGAAAGTTTCTTTGATTTCTATAGGGAGTTTAGCTTAAAAATTGATGACACAACATGCCCTTATTAAAGCAGCCATGTTCAGAAAAAAAACCTCACCTGTTTTAAGTTACACTCTTTCGCCCACTGAAGACTGACAAAACCATCTATTGCAATAGAACGAGACCATCCCTTCAAGCCCTGATGCTTAAGAATTCTTAGACACAAAGGAGTTAGTTTGCAGAAGAGCATAAATACAACTGCTTGCAAATAAAGTTTGGCAAGTGTCTAAGGACTTGTAGGATTGGAGCCCAGATCGTTGGGTGGCTTTTCAGTGTCGCTTTCCCCAACTCTCACCCTTAGAGCTACAAGGAGTGGAATGGAAACACGAGCAGAGTATGTGCACAGAATCAGAACTTGTCTACACCAAGTGTACCGACTTCTTCACTGGGAAATGAGCGAGATTTCGCAATGCCTTTCAACAGTAGGAGTGTGTAATCCCAGCAGGATTTGGCCGACAGTGTCCTACCGTTTTAGCCCATTCCTGGGAAGCTGCGCATACCAAACAAGCCACAGGAGGGCTCTGCCAGTGCTTCCAGCCCGTTCCGGGCTACCCAGAATGCGGCACAAAAGGTAGGTGGTTCGAATTGGAAATGACACAGTCGCCTGGCAGAGTTACTTAAACGACACGTAAAAGCTCCATTAGGAAAGGAGTTAAAAGTTTTGAAATACCACACTGCAGTTAATCACAGAAGCAACTTATGGAAGGATTTCACATGTCACACTTACTGGCTCTTCAATTTTAAAACACAGGAAAGATCAGTGTCCTGGCCTACCTTTATCTACAGCTGCCTGCAAAAGCAAGGTAACATTTCACTTTTAGATGTCATATAGGAGGCTTCATGTGTGCAGCGCCAAGGCTGATGTCTAACAGCAAATCTGTTTTGCACAGTTATTACACACCATTTATATCTGAACAACATTTAAGTCTTTGCTCAGTCCAAGTCCACCCTCTGTCCTCAGCTGCACACAAATATTACACATTTTCTGCCATAAAGCCCAAGAACAGAGATAAGACAAGATATGAAAAATACTGAAGTCACGAGGGTGAGAGAGTTGGAAAGTTAACATCACAGCAAAGTGTTCCAGATGTATAATGCATTCTCTGGAGGAAAAAAATGAAAGAAACAAACCCTCATGTACTTGATTTTTCCAACCAATTTTCAAATTCGTGGAATAATTTTACGTAGAAAAAAACCAAAACAAACAAACAGAGAGGGGTAGGGGGAACTACAACAAACATCTCAAATGCTGACAGAAGCAATAGCACTCCAAGATTGAAAGAAGAAAGGTCTTGGAAACACTTGGTATAACCAACATAATTTACAGTCTAGGTGTTTAGGATCCTTCCCCAAAAAGCTGCATAATCTTCATTCACAACTACTGCCTGCTTAATCCAGGCCCTCAGTACAAAGAACAAAAGGGATACATACTCCAGTGCACTCCTTCAGGACGTTCAGTCACAACAGTACTCGAGTTTCTCCACTTACTTTTCTAGCCCTGGTTTTCTACACATGCTCAAAGTCAAACATTTAATTTTATTCCAAATAAAAGCAGTGTTTTTCAGGGTCTCTGTCAGAATTGCAAAGTCAGCAGGATTTTTATGAACTGCATCAGGAATTTGAAGAGTAAAGGCAGAGTAACCCATCACCTGCAAAGTGCTGATAATGACAGCAACCAAACTGGAAAACCACTTGGAATATTTAATCTGTACCACAGCCTGATTAATTTGATACTGTCTTTAAGTGCTTTGAACATGAAAAGCATAAGTGTGTTATCTTCATCCTCATCACCACCACTATGCCTAATCCTACCTAACGGTGCAAGGCACCTTGTGAACTTCTGGTGCTACACTGGGCTATTACAATGGAGAACTGGTTCCCTCCTTGCATGGCCTCCTGCAAAACCATGGCCAGGCTCCACACAGATCAGTAGACTGAGTAGTTTGAAGAGGTTAGAAAGACAGTAAGACTGAGCCGGTTTACCTTTTTTCATTTGAATATTTAGCCAAATTGCTTTATAACATACACACAAAAAAAGAAAAAATCACTACCAAACCCCCCAAAAAATCCAACAACAACCCGACCCCTTTATCTGCTTTCAAGCAAAAACCAATGTTCTCTGTCAGCAAAAGAAAAAGCTTGGGAATGGAAGCAAACATGAGGAAAGAGACTGGAACTGCGAGAAAGCTCCCACAGCACAGAACCTGTGCACATGTAACACCTGGCAAGTGTCTGAGCCTGTGGTAACAGGCAGAACACACCTGAGGAACCTCACACAGTCCAGATCAACTCCTAGTTACGTATTTAAACAATTAGCATCTTATTCAAAAAGTGTATTTGTATCAATTTGACATGTTATGAATGATACAAAGTTGACTTGCTTTCCTCAGACAAAGGAACAAACGCACCTTCCGTCCTGTTTTTCTTTTCCTTTTTTTTTTTTGGTCTTCTCCTCATAATATCCAGCACTTAACTAAAGAAACCACATAGCTACCATGCAAGAATATGAAGGGAATAGCACACTTTCCATGGAGAAACAAGATGCACTAGCTAGTACACACAAGATAGAATAAGGAATTACAAAGTTCTTTGGTACTTGTCATGAATTTTCAGGAATTCTCTTATTTTATAAATGACTTCATGTAGGGACACACAGGCCCTCATTAATTCATCCTCCTGTTGAATGGACAGTATGCTACAACAAAGCTCTGTGATACAAAACCCAGTGAGAGAATGCACAGTAACTCAGAATTTCATTTGGTTTCTATCCAGACAAACTGAGTCAAGTAGATTACAGATAAAATACAATTCTCCAAGTTCTCAGCCTTTTCCCAGAATCTTCTTTGTGACTATCATAAAAGGTATGCTAGAAATTGGCCACTGCATTTTATTTGCTCTGCCTTTTCTTAGAGTTACTCATTTTATTAACTGTCTTAGAGCTGAGGGAGCACATGTGCAACCTCATCCTTTCTGAGCAACAGGCCCCCAAAAATTACTGGTTTCACAAGGCTGGTAATTCAGCCAAGTGTCAACCTCAAAATCCACAACAGAGGCTGAAATATAAAAGCCTTTACATTAGACTATTCTGTCTGGCAAAAGCTCTAAGTTTTGCCATAAATGGGAAGTCTTCCATTTCAAAACACAAGGAGTTTTCAATGGAATATCAGAACATGGTTATGGCACTGTTGAAACAATAGAACTCTTGAGGACTTACCTCCAGCTTTTACATATAAACACAGCATTCTGCACATAAATTGAGAGAGACTTCAATAGAAAATGTTTGCATTTCAACACAAGTCTCCTTGGTGAGTGATCTAGCTTGTCTCTAAGATCAAAGAGATGTACATTAACATCTTCTGGCTTGCAGAAGAAAACACACACAAAACCCACCCAGAACTGAAAGTATAGTCAACTACAGAAAAGCAGCCAGATGAAGGAAGAGGAAACCAAATGGATAAACCAGATCATCTTCCAGAAATAGGACTGAATAAAGATACAGATTAGCCTGGCAAGCTGAACATTTCTAGGAAGTGCTGATATGTCACTGTATTGCCAAAATTAGAGAAACTATGTAGGAAGCAATTAGCTACTGTTTCTTCTCCCCACTTAAAATGATTGTTCAAGGCTATATTGTAATATGCAGTTGGTCATACCAATTCAGCATGTAAATGTTGGTGTGAAAAATGCCTTTTATTCTATCTCAACTTAAAAAAAAAAATCAAATTGAGTTGAGAAAAACAACAATTCTTTTCTTGACCTATTCTGCATTTACGCTCAAATTCTATGCCCAACACGCAGCTTTGCTGCGCACACTGTATGAGTGTTCTCCATAATTAAAGCTTTATTTGAACCTCCCCCCTCTTTCCACAAGACTCTTGGTTAGATCAAAACAGTAGAGACAAAAACTGAAACATGCCTGGGGTGCAGAAGAGAACAAGAAAGACTATTTAGCGAAGTAGGCTAATAGTGGTGTGGAGGAAGGGGGTTGATTTTCACATCTGAGAACTGTTGAGCCTGCAAATATTACTGAAATCACATCTGGGAACAAAGCTCTGCTTTAAGTAAGTTCACCCATGAGTGTTGCTAAGCAATGGAGAAAAGAAGAGTGACAGGGAGAGTGCCTGACTTTAGGATTAGGAGGATAGAGAGAAGATAAAAAAGTAAGATTTCTACACAGCCTTATTTATATGAACTTTCAAGTTCTTTGTTTCTATTGCTTGTCTTCAAAACTATTTGTACCATGATTAATCTTATCTGGTTCAGTATCTATACCAATGCACACGCAGCACAGAGAGGTGCTGCATCCTGGAGCACTGGCACAAGCACTTGGGCACCAGAACTGTCAACATCTGTCTCTGGATTAAACAGGTAAGAACAAGAGAAACTGTCCTGATGCAAATATTTTATAGAAGTTGATGTCTATATGTTAGAGAAATACTGCAGATGCTTGTATATAACTTAAATTATGCATTGTATGGGAAATATAATGCTTGTGATAGCTACAGCTTGTTCTAATTCTATTCTTATACTAGTAGTTACAGAAAGGTGAACTATTTTATCAGATAAGATCAATAAATGCCATATCTTCATCTGACTTCAGTTTTTCTGTCCACTCTCTACTGGCATCTTGATATTGTAAAAGTTTCTTGTTCTGCTTTAGCGAGATTACTTCCAATCCTTAGGAAAGCAACTACACGTTTTCAACTGTAGACAAATACTTACCAGAAAACATTTGTTGCCTTGTTCAGCTAAATGCCTCCATAAACCATAGCATGTACATTTATAAAGCATGCATTGTTGAAACAGTAAATTTGTTTCATTTTTACATGGCAGGAATATTTTTTAATTTTTTTTTTAAATCATCATAAATACTCTGGAATGCTCATCTCTATTACTTGGAATTATATTCCATGTGCTAAGACATTTGCAGCCTCACAGGTCATTTCATAGGCATTAAACTTTTACTGTATACCTGTCTTTTTAATGTTTGCTAATAATTCATGTGGAAAGAGAGTGACGTTTGTTGCTCAGTAACAGATGTCTGCATGCACAGCATGAACTAGGAGCATTTCTCAGCCTGAGATGCTAGATTATGATTAACTACCTAGTTGGTATTCTAGTTAGAGATATTACGAAGGCCTTTCCCAAAACTCAGGATATTCAAAACATATCACTTCTGCAGCACTCCAGCAGTGTTCCCTGCACATGGGATGCATTTCCCTGACAGGCAAATGGCTTTTAACAGATTGAACAATAGAGACTAATTAAGAAGATTGAGTCTTGTAATCACATTTTTACTTTGTACACCTTTGATATTTTCAGAAGCAGAGACTCTGAATCACATATTTTAAGTTCAAAGAAGCACGGACAACGTACAAAAGCAAATTAAGCCACATGCTGAAGAAACAACCTATAAGTTTTCCACTGAAAGGTGACAAATTAATTACTGAGACTGGAAAATTTCCCATACCTAACACATAAAATAGGTCACCTCTTGTTCTGTATTTTATTTACACATACAGTCAGAAGCAAATCTATTGGCAGACGCTTTTACAGCTGAACAGACACAGTCAAACCATTTTTCATCCTCCAAGAACTCATACAGGCAGTCCACCACAAAGTGATCAAGTGCAAACATAAACCAGGATGGAAGAAAGATGCTGTGGATAATAACCATGTTATCAGTTTCATATAGCAAACCTCTTGAAGTGGATGACATGTAGAAAATGTACAGAGATATATCATGTTGCATTGCCTAATTGACTTCTTTTCCTTTTGCTTTTTGTTAATGAAAAGCAAGGAAGGAGAGAAGAAATCTTCCCTATCAGCTGCAGCAGGGGTTGCTGCAGGAAGATGATAATTCCCTCCTGCTACTCCGCTGACAACCACCGAGCTGCACAGGAGGAGGAAGGCATTTTAATCATGGAATTGAAAAACACAGCAGTTTCTAAAGCTTCACCTCACCTTGGTTGATTTACATTAATTTAGGATCAACTGGCTTTCGGTGGAATTATGTTATATATGGAAGATAACAGAAGGAAAAATTTGGCGTCATTTCTAGTTTGGCTGTCCATTAGAGAACGTGTGCCTATGTATATAAACAGTTTTGGAGAATCTCAGATAAGCATAATGAATCCCTTAAAAGCACAGTTCAAACTTGAGGGCTCCCTAATTCCATAGTAAGTGTCTTATAAATGCCAGACTTCAAAAAAAAACAAAACCTTAACAATTAGCAAGTCAGGGTCCAATCCAGTGTCCACTGAAGCCATCAGAAAACCTGTGACAAAGGCCCAGAAGATTTGACTCTGGCTCTTTCATCAGATTATCATTATAACAAAGGCACCCCATAAGGGGCTGCTAGAGAAATGCAAATCTTGTGTCAAAGACAGTCAGACACCCCCAAAATTAAAAATTTGAGCACACAGCAGCTTACATGCAGCAGCTTTGGGCATGTGGCACAACATCTGCTACAAAAACACTAGAAAGCAGACCTGCAGCAAACTGGACCACTGCCAGCTCTCAAGATTATTCTTTTTTCCCCCCTGACAAGGCTGTCAAGTAAATGGACAGATGGCAGCCGATGCACTCACTGGATAGTTAGCTCAGTTAACAATCAAGTATGCTAGATGATTTCAGATTCACTCTGCAGCAAGCATTGTATTTTCTATTGAACCATTAACACTGTGTCCTAATAGGAATATAGTTTGGTATTAAGAAACTGGCAGATTTTGTATTTTACAAGACAGTTTCTCTGGAACAATTTGTCAGGGAACATTAGATCTGCCGTCATGAATAAAGTGAGAATCTGCCAAGTTTACCAGGCTGGTTTGTTCATAATTTTAACTCGACAGTGTTTGAAGAACGAGGATGGAAACAAACGCTAAGATGCAGGTCAGCTATCCACACAAGCTGCTCCCAGGGATGCAGTCAGCTAAAAGCAGGGTAGATGTTAAGAGCACACAGGATATTGCAGCTGTACTGCCTTGCCCTGCAGTAGGACATGGCACTGAGCCCTTCTGGACAGGACAGCTCTCACCACCAGCCTGCTGGGTGACACACTTATCATCTCAGTGCACAGATGTGAGGATTCATCCCAGAAAAACTAATAGTTCTTGGGTTAAAATGGGTGCAATCTGTAAACAAAGATTTGGCCCTCATACCCCAAGGGGGCAAATAACTCAGTACTGAGCACTAGCACACAGCATACAGGTGGACTTTTGGCCCCAGCATTACAAAACACATCTTTTAATTCTTCCTCTTTATGACTATGTCTTTAACAACATGACTCTAGACTAGGTGACAATGTTACTCAATTGGTTTTCTTTTCCACAAATTAGCAGGGCAAGAATAATCTTTGAAAAAAGTGAAATATGTTGTTCTACCTTTTAATTCTCCTCCCTTCACCTTTTGTTCCTGTTGCATATCCATTTTATCCATCCACCAAAAGTCCCATACCACTAAGCACATGGTCAAAGGGATAATTAAATATAATAGAAGCTATTCATCCCATATTTAGCTCCCACAACCATTTTATTCATCAATGTTGCACCTACTAAGTACCCCGAGAAAATAGACACCACACCTTTTCTGCCCGCATTATAGAAATCCTTTAGCAGAAAAAGGGTTGAGGGGAGAACCCAAAAAAAATAAGCAGAAGAGTAGGACAAGGAAGAGAGCTCTCTCAAAGGAAGCAGGAGTTGTGGCATGGATACAGGTGAAGCCAGCACCTCATATTTCTTATCTGTTGGCTCAGTTGCAAAAAGTAGGACTGAAGCAAACTGAAAAATGCAAAGCATGTCTAGTGGGCAATCAACAAACTATGGTTTACACAGTCAGGTGTCAACTGCAGAGCAGCAGGTTCTGACTGGTGCTGTGAAAGTCTTGCACTTTGGACCCACACCCTGAGCTCTCCAAAAGCACAGACCTTATCCTACTCCAAGTGCTGAACCAAGAGAAGCTGCATTGCGTGTTACAACGATCTGGAAAACTCCCACCGCCTGCCTGTGGTCAGTCTGTGGACATCACACAGACCTGCCGTGGACATCACACAGACCTGCCATGGACATCACACAGACCTGCCATGGACATCACACAGACCTGCCATGGACATCACACAGACCTGCCATGGACATCACACAGACCTGCCGTGGACATCACACAGACCTGCCGTGGACATCACACAGACCTGCCCTTCACTTTGCCTTTCTGCTATGACACTGGTTCTTCAGAGATGTTTACAGAGTATCACTACAGTTATACCAGGAAAATCAGCAACAGCAGCCAAGAACTTATATGCCCTGCTCTTCCAATTCAGACATGGAAAAGCATCACAGAAATTTCAGGAGAACAGGATCAAGAACTCTGCCATCACACTGAGCTCCTTAGCAGCCCACTCTCTGCAGCTTTCCTCTCTCTTGAGAAGGAGACAGTGTTGTGACTACCAGTGTGAAATCACCACAGCAGGGAAGTCAGAGATGCAACTGAAAAAAATAAAGTGCAAACCAGTCAAAAATGGAGACAGAAGCAACCTCATCTTCTGGCTCAACTTTATGAAAATCTGATTAGACCTTAGCAAAATTTAATCTTTGCCTTCCAGACCTTCTGAGACAACAATAAAGATCTTCTGAGGTCATAAAGTATCAAGAGAGGAGAGACACCACTCCACTATAGGAAAATAGCTGAGGAAAATTGTTTTTCTTGGCACTATTCGCCTGGTAAATCTGCAAAAAATGTTATTAAAAATTGAATGATAAAAAGCTACACATCACTATTTTTAAAATACAAAAATACACTTTATCAGATAGAAAGTAATAAAATAACATGAAAAAGACAAGACAAATTAGTTACAGCAATAATTAGGAATGCCAGACATTTAGAAGAGAGTATCTGTTTAAATTGCTAAGACAGCCAAGAGACAGAAAAATGGACTCCCAGCAGTCCTGCAGTGGTAACATTTCTTTTTCCTTTTTGTTCCTATCATAGATCTACAGCAAAAACAAAATCTGCCAGATACATTTTTCTATTATCAACCCTTCCCCAGAACAATTTTGCTTCAAAACCACTCATTAGGCTGGAATTGGCAAAACCCAAGTCCCAGTCTTTTTCTCAGCCACAGAGGCCACATTTCCTTCTTCTTCCCTGTCTCCTTGTGGTAGCTGTTCCTACACTGCCTCACGGGAAAAAAAGAAAAGGGAATTTTTTGACTTTCCTCAAAACCTTTTTGCTTTCACAGACAGCTAACACATGGTGCCGTTAGCCCCAAAGAGGCTACACTGAATGCTGCTGCCTGGATGTCCTTCAGCCATTTGCAGATCAACAGAAAGCTTTCACTGGGGGAAGGGCTGTTGGTCGGGTGTCATTCCCATCTGTCAGCTCAGCAGCAGCAACGGTACCAAACGAAGTCTTTCTGCTCATTCAGCATCTGTGGTTTAATATTTGCCAAGGGTTTGATCTTGGCCTCTTGGTTTGTGCCTACAGTACCCAGGATTCCCAGGTGGTCTCCCAGCCAAACATTAGCCTACTTTAGGACTGCTGAGCCTGCAGAATCAATCTGCCATAAGCCATGTTTTGTTGACACAGTGTATACTAACAAACCCTACACACTGATGGTTTCTTAGACTCTTCCAATTCTCTGCTTACAGTCCAGTAAGATCAGGTTTTGCAGTTTTTGGGAAAGAAAGCAAGCAATTCTTATCAAAATACAGCAATCTGGGAAATTAAAAAAGGAAAAACAAATATGAACAGGTGGAAAAATTGTATTTGTTTCCTCTACTTATCTAATATATCAGCTCATGAGACCAACTCATCTTCACCCTATATCATGCCAGACAAAGTGGCATCTATTTTTTATATCCAGAAAGTTTAATAAAAAAAAATATAATTTTAGGGCCAATCCAATGGATGTGCAGATCTAAAGTAACTGAAGACGATGTACACAAATTAAGTAAAGTTAAAAACTAGAGAATGGTCATATATATCATCTAGGAGTTCAACTTCATTTTTTACATGCATTGTTCCCCCCATATGCTTATTATTGCCTATAGAATCCTTCACTTAGTAATTCCACAATTCATACAGTCATGCAACAAAAACATGGTTATGTTGCAGATGGTTATACAGCAGAATTTCTGTAGAATAAAGTTAACTGATTAAAATCCTATTTTAATCATGCAACTAAAAAAATCCACAGTAATATTGTAAAATGCATCTATGCAGAAAGCTAGAAAACTGGAATGAATATGGTAGTTTGATCTCTTACAGTACAGATGTACAATAATTCTCAATCTGTTCTTGCCTGGGCAGGTAAGGGGCTGTGTACTATTCAAGATTAATTAGAAAAAACACGTGTTCCTCATGAATGATGTCATGTCTAGTAATATACATAAATTAATTCATGTCAGCGTTGGCCATGTTGTGTCATGATTATTTCTTTTAGGTAAAGGATGTTTTTTTAAAAATTATTTTTTGCTACAGATTGCCTATGAACTTTACAATCTTTGTAGAGAGATTTTATAAAAATAAAAGTACCAGACAAGAACAAGTTGGTTTTCTGCTGGGGTTTTTTTTCTGTTTGTTTGATCTTTGCCAATAACTGGGCTAAGAGAAATCATGTGGTATGAACACATTATATTCTGTTTGGGCATCTATAACGTGAACACAGAGTGGTTATCACAAAGGCTCAATAATAGCCACCTATTCCAAGCTTATCGCCTTGAGGAAACAGCACTGTCTTCAACACCAAACACAAAATAGCATCACATTACACATGCAAAATTCAAGGTCTCAGCTTTAACTGTCCTTTGATCTCCTCTAACAGAAGGAAGTGTAAACCAAGATCAAGTTTATTAACTACAGATCAAAGTGAAGCCTAGTTCTTCCCTTTCCAACAGCAATTAAAGACTGGAGGTGAATTTCTAGGGAAAATTATTTATATATTTATAGGTTATTTTTTCAATCATAGAAAGTGCTATCCTAATTTAAAAACAACTTCTGGACACTATGACCCATATTTCTCCTAGCTCTAACTTGCAAATTCCTGCTCTTCCCCTGACATTAAGGTGTTTGTTAATTGGGAGCATGGACACAGAGCATTGTATTAAGAGCTAACAGAATTATTGCAATAATACAAAACTTAGAAGTCTGAACATTATTCTAAAATGTGTTTTAACCACAAAAGATATTCTGCCAACTGATTCAGCTTTACTGAGAGGTTGGTGGTACAGGTTATTTGAAAACTTATTCGGTATAGAAAAATTAGATATATTTCTCCAAACTTGGAAGCACTTTGAAAATCGCCTTCTGTTCCTAACACCATGTGAATTCATCACTTAAGTGCATTGCATAACAAAAAGCTGCACTTGGATTTCACTTTTAGGAGCAGTTTAGGCACTTTTTATACCCCAAGAATTGTAATTCTTTACAACAGTGGAAGCATGAAATGCATTATAGTGCCTAATTCTTTTGAAATCTAATTGTAGAATGCTCTTAATATGGTCTTTAAAATAAAACAATCTAAGTACCATAAAAATCTTACAGCTTCTTCCACAATTAAGTTCCTTGAATGAAAAGCAGTATCTTGCAGCTTTGCAAGTCAAAGCAGCGGTTGTATATGCTAAAGCACAACTCAGCATAAGCAGGTGCCATTAATGATTGAGACTTTTATGACTGAACCTTTTTTCCCCCTGAATATGAGCCAACATGAAACCAAGGTGTCTGTGAATCACATGCTTTTTTTGTGTGTATTCATACAAATATATCAGTCTTGAAAGAGGGCAAATATTTTCATTACAAGTTTGATCATTCTCACAGCAGTCAGCAGGAGGTTTGGGGTACTGTTCCTACCGGTATCAGCAACATAGGACTGGCTCTTGTAAGGCATCACCACCCTCAGCTTACACCACACTAAGTCAGCTCACCTAAAACAACATGTCCTAAAGTAGATTTTATTTCTTAAAATATCAGTTGACAGACAAGTGATAACAGCTAAAAATCAGACTACTTTCTTTATTAAAAGTAACACAGCCCTGCCTCTTCAAATTAACACTTTCGCTCCCTCTTCTCCAGCTCATCTCAAGGACCCTCTGTTACATTCCAGTGCCACCAGACCCACATATCAATGGCTGGATCACATCCAGGGTTCATCACCTTACAGCTGGTTTCAAAATCACAAGGTAAAAAGCCCAGTAATCATTACCATACTGTCTTCAGCTCCCTCCTTAGATTGACAAGTACTGCTCAATATAAAGAGTGAGGGTTTTTTTTTAAAGATATTTTAAAACTACAGCCAATACAGACACTTTTCCCTACATTCCCAAATTAGTTGCATAATGCTGGTGCCCTTTTGTAAAGATAGATCACACTGGCACTTCAGAAATGGCTCCGTTTCCAAGTGATGACAGAATTTCACATCCCCGCCCTATTCCCACCGAGTGCCAGGATCCTTTCCAACGCCTGCAGCAATGCTTTGAAGTAGGTGCAATTGCAGCAAATGCAAAAGATTAAAGGATTCTGGAGTTCATGGAAAGAGGTGCAGAGCTCACTATCACCAGCAAGATTCAACTAAACATTTTAAATTTTTATTTAAAGAATTTCATCATAAGAAGAGTTACACCATGATACTTTTCCCCAGGATATATTTTACATAACTGCCTATGCTGCCTGTGACTAAATCCCTAGATGCATAGAAATGGACGTACATTCAGCCTTCCACCGCCGTTCTCTGAGATAGTGCAGATCTCACACACAGACAACAGCATACCAAGAATTGAAAGGATGAGAAATACTCAAAAATAGACAGCAATATTACCTCAACATTTTCCTTTTTAAGCAGCTTTCACACAGAATGTTTAAAGGAGAAATTATACATTTAAAACATCCTTGTCTGGGGGAAGCTGCAGTATTTCTGACAGACATCTTCCTTTTTGTTAGGCATTTCACTTACTCAGTATCCTGTCAGTTTAGGAACTAAGAGTCAGGGCTTTCAATAATCAACTGATGACATGAGTCCCAACTGCTGTGTGTCCCTCCAAAGGTGGCTTACCAAGAACTGTATCTTTTAAAGTGAGGGGAGCAGGGTTGGTGGCAATTTATTTTGTTAATCCATCAAATCACAACTGTTAAACAAGTCAAAACTGAAAACTCGAGCAAAGGTTTCCACCCCACTGACCATTGCTGAATGTCCTGGCACATGTACTGCTAGCAAAACTGCATACCCCCATGGGAACATGAAATCTGTTCACTAAGACATACTGACATCAAGCTTCTACAAGGTGCAGTATAACAGAGCCCTACAAATTTAAGTGTAATTTACAGTAATATGCCATAAAAGACTCCCTAAAACTTCCTGATGAGTATACAAACAGTTGAAAATAAAGCAGATCAGCTGCACTGATATTTTATTTCTATTGTTATTTAGAGATAAGTATGATTTGGAAAGCGAACTGGTCTTAGATTAAAGGCCACAAATAGAGCCAAGAAGCAGAAGCCTCTTCTGTTACTCTGCTGCTTCTATTTAACTCTAAGTCTGTCTGCCCAAACCTCATCCTTAAACTTGAGCTCCAGCCTCTTCCTTTCCCTGATGGCACATCTTGCCATCTCCAATCAAGGCCTCAACAGCATATTCCTTTTCCTCCAGTTCTAAAACCACAGCCCTATCTTCCCAGCCCACCACAAAGTCTTTCACCTCCCGCCCATCCGTGCTCCTTCCTCAGCCTCTTCCCTGACTCTGCAGATCCCAACATTGCCTCAGGGGATGCAGAGCAGACAGCTGAGCAAACATCAGCAGTGTCTTCAGCAGTAACACGTTGGAGGGATCCTACACTGGTTGAACCATCATAACTGCAGCAAGATGCTTCTGCATTTACTGAGCTATGTGATCCAGAGTTCCCATAAATCAGCATGGAAGGCACGTGAAGTGTGCTGCAACTCTCCCACCTTCTAGTTGATCCCAATCAAACTTCTGTTACTGGTGCACTTTCATTTGAGAATCTATGCAAATTGTCAATTTGAAAGACCAGCATTGCTGAAATAAAGCTAGTGCACATCTTTGTTTCTCCTCCTGGTCCTGTTATACACTATCACCATAACAGATTTTGTCCTCTTTCTGATACTTGTCCCTCTCCTTCCTCCATCCTAGGCAGAACTGCTGAAACACTTTATGTGGGCATTACCAACCTCGGAGTTCTTGTATAAGATCTCTTCCTTTTTGATCTGCTTCCCTTTACTTTGTTAATATTTAAGAGAGGAAGAGTGGGGGAAAGGAGTAAACAAGTGAGGGAGTGTTGGTTGGATAGTTTGAACACCTAGAACTGCTACAAGATAAAGAACGCAGTAAAACTAGTAGAAATATTTGCCAAGATAAGTTTAAAGGCCTAACACATAAACAGTACTCTGTGAGTTACAGCGCTTTATGCTTAACAGAGTCAGCATGAGAGCCCTAAGGCTACAGTAAAGTTAACAAGCATGAACAACAGAATTACCAACACCAGGACACAGTTTATATGTATCCCGTGCACATGCTTTTTCAGATGTAACTAATTTTTACTGAAGATAAATAGGAACACTAATGAAAATCTTAGCCTGTGGCACTGCGTTGGCTACGTACCACGCACAATGAGAAAGCACAACAAAATTAAGAACTTTTAAAAATATATTAGCAGTAATAACAATTTTTAGCTTCTTGCTGTTTTGTCGTACATTTTCAGTGAGATCTAATGAGGTCATTAGACTTACATAATGATTTAAAATTTCTTCATTTGTGTAGAGTATGCCAGGCTTTTCTAAGAGGGTTAGTGCCCAAATACTTGCATTTGGTCCACCTTTCCAAACTGGATGGCCATTTGCTCTCCCCTAACCCCTGTATCACACTAGGGTGGAACACTGCTTAAGCTTCTATATCCTCAGACTTCCTCTGGGCTTAGGAGTTAAATTTATCATTTTTCACCAATAGAGTGGTGCCTATGAGCCCCAAGGAGTGAACAGCTAGTACTCTGTTTAATCTAGTCTGCCCCACACACTCTTTTTTCTGGACAAACCTTTAATAACCCAGAGGTGTGAAGAGATGAAAGCAATACAGCAGAAATGAACAACTCAAAATACTAAAATAACTCTATTCCCTGACTTGTGATGTCTAAGTTTCCTTGGCGAGCCCTCAAAGGTTCTTGCTGAGACCAGGAGGCCTTATCTGATGGAATTCAACATCAGTAACTTCAAAGTCATGCTCTGCAGGCATGATGGGGAAATCAATCCAACTGTGATACACAGTTATTAGCTCAGCTATTGCCACTCAGAAAAGAAACCTGTGAACAGGTCTGTGGAAGTGTCAGCTCAGTGATCATAAACAAAGGAAGAAATAAGTCAGACGAGCAATCCTGCAAGGACCAGAGAATAAAATCTAACATACCTTCACGTGTTTGTCACTACAAACCTGGATGGTGGCATCCAAGTTCTGTTTCTTTTTTTTAAACTGTATTCAGCTCTGCCTTCTAATCCCAAAAGAACAATGCAGACAAGAAAATTCTAGAAGAAAAGGATGATTATAGGCAGAAAATGTCCCCAACACTGAAAGAGACTAGAACTATAATACTTTCTGACTGGGGAAAAAAGGTGATTTAGATGGGAATAAAGTATCACAATACAGTTTCAGAGTTTAAAACTCTTTTCAGTTTAGAACACTTCTTCAAAGCATAACTGAAGACTCGATTTCGATCAGGTTGCCGTGGGCAAATCCCTGAGAGTCTCCAGCCAAAAGGTCACTTGAAGTTGCACACAGCAGTAGAGAAAAAAAAAAAAAAAAAAAAAAAAAAAAGGAGTATTTTCACCATTACCTCAGCCAGAGGACAAGACCAAACCAGGCTGATTCAGTGTTCCTACCAGATGGTGTGTGCCAAGAGGCTCCCACAGAGCGCTGGCTAGATGCTAAAGCTGCCCTAAAGATAACATGCAATCTGAAATTGGAGATTGTGCAAAGATGCCACCTGCTCCCCCTTGCAGTGTATGTAAGCCTCTGGATGGGAGCCAGTCCCAGGGGCATAGAGCACTGCTGCTTGTTCACACATACATACATACAGATGAGATTGAATGTGGTTTTTCCTAGTGTAGAATTTTTATTCCAGAAAACATAGGGCTGTTGGGTATTTTCCCACCCCCCGCCCTGTAGATGCAGTGTAGTCTGGAGAGAAAAAAAGAAGATAAGAAAAATCTACACCTTCTTAAAAACTCTTTTAATAAATTTAACTCCTTTCAATACCTTAAGCAGCAGATTCAAATCAAGATGAACATGTGTTGTTATACCTTCAAATAGGTCTTATCGAGACCAGACAAATACAGTCCAGAAGTAATACAATCAATATTTCCCTATAATACAGCCTATCCCATTCCAGAAGGCTTTTCATACACGTAAGTTGGTGCAAAAAGCCTCCTCATTCTTTGAAACTCAAAACCAAATATTTTTGCCAGAAACTCTTCAACATTTTTCACCAAACCAGAAATTTTGCCTCCTGACTCACGAGCTCCTGATACAAGCAGCTGTGCTGTCCCTTCCACATCTCTAGTGCAATACCAAATCCCACATTTTAATCCAGCACTTTTCTGTATGACTGCCTTTGGGCACAGTGAACACGGTCTTTCTTCAGGCCTTTGTATCAGAAAGTTGCTATAGGTAGAGACCAGAGCCAGTGTCCACTGGTGTAAGAGCAACAACGGTGACAGAAGCACACACACCACCAGAACTAAATTGATAGTGAGTTGAATGCTGTCCTCTTTTACAGGGAAAAAGACATGAGCATGTGAGCACGGAAACTGTTACCCGAGAACTAGTTCATAGGAGAATCAGCTCTAAGACTCAGAGAATTGCAACATAGTAGTCTGAAGAAAACTGAAAGTAAACGCTTCAATTGCTGGTATAAAATGTATCTGCTAATTCAGGCACTGAGCAGTGCTTCAATAGAAGGATAGCTTAATAGCTTAAAGGTTGCTTGAAGTTACCAGCTCATTGCTCCAGAACTGGTCCTGCTGACCAAACTTCAGTATAAGTTTGGTTGCTCCTTAAGGCACCCTGCACTATATACCTAGATTCTGTATGTTTGACCTCTTCCAGGAAACACCAGCTGCCCTGCCTTGGATAACAACAGGCTATTACGGTTTCCACACATCATTAAACTTAATAAATTTGAGTTTGGGGTTGGGGGGATTTGCAGGGATGGAGGTGGGGGGAACAGTGGGAAGAGGCCCACAGGTGACAGAAGCAGTGTGTCAACTTGTACTCTTCTAGCTGGCAGTATCCCAAGCCACCAACCTCAGAGTCAGTAAAGTGTCACAGCATTTTCCTCCTGCAGCTTTCCACCCCATTAACATGCTCTGCAAAGGTCTAGTGTCTGAACAGGAGGAAACATCACCTCTGGAATCTTTACACCACTCGCTCCTGTTTTGACAGTGCTTGATTATAACCTACGGTGTAAAAATAAAATGCATTTGCTTGCCTGCACTGCAGAATAAAAATACTTCGCAGATACATGGTATAACCCTTCAGAGTTATATCCAGCTCTTATATTGCAGAGAAATATTCTGTTCTTGTTTCTAGCTGAAACACAGAGGATTATTTTAACAGTCTCAAAGCTGCTTATTACTGTGGAAGAAACAGAAAACATGAATATCTGGAAGAGTGCAAGATCCAATGATACAAAAAATACAAACTCATGACATGGAGGACAGCTGTGCAAAACAAAATTAGCACAGTGTTCACTGGTCAGAGCACATACTGAAATGATAACTAGAAACCCAGAGTGATATTATTATGTTTTTGTTATATGACCTTGTCAGAACTTCACTTGGCTGGAGAAAATCCTGTAGTTTTGTACTTTCATTTCACCCCTAGAGCCAAGTATCACTTCAGTGCATTTATTTTCCCAGCATGTCATTTTAGAAAGTTGTAATTTTATTTAATACATGAAGTTTTTTCTCTATTCTCAAAAAAAGGAGCCTCTATTCAAACTTGTGTATTGTGCATCTAAACAGTAAGCAAAATCATTGCACTGAGAAAGTATTTCATTATCAGCCATTCAGACCACATCTTTGTTGAAAAATTTTAATGAATAGCACATTTATACTACAGGCTTCCTTGTGCTCTAAACTATGTTTTAACCACAATATCCACAAAAACCTTCCTGTCCACTCTTGCAAGTGCTACAATTGTTACACTGTAGAGTGAAATTCCTATTTTGCTTTCAACTAAAATTTCTAAACATACACACTTGCGGCAAAAATCCTGCTAAAATACTGGGAGATAGAGCCATGAGGGCCTATACGTTTGCTCTCACTGTATCCACGTACCATATGCTACTTTCTCCTTACCTGGTTAATGGCCATCTCTTTCCTTCAATGAAAGCTGCTGTGTTGTTTAAGTGAATCGATGCATGGCATTTTCCCACTATTCTTCCAATTGCCTGAGGAACAATCTAGAATTGTAGATAAACTTATCATCCCCCTGTATTCATTACTGATATCCTGAGCAGTGTTTGAAAGGAACAAAAACACCTACAAGAGGTTGGTAGAAATAAGGGTCAGTTAAGACTAAAAGAGCACAAAAGGGTTGGGCCAGATCCCTTCCGATCTCAATCATCCTGCTACTTCCAGGCCATAATCAGCAAGTTCAGCAAAAGCAACATGATATAGGAACAGGCCTCTTTTATCATCTCTTTCTTTGGCCTTGCAATTGTCTGTGCTGCCTGTCTAACAATCTAATTAAACCTTTTCCTGCTAAACACCATATGGCAAGGTCACATCACAAGCCATGGCATGATAGTGCAAGTTATCAGAAAGCAGAAGGTCATTTCCAAAAGGTCAACTCCTATTTGCTACCACCTGCCTTTCTCAGCAGGTGCTCATGGCCCTGCTTTTTCCTCAACACACACCCACAGAAGGGTGAACAGCTTTTATAGTCTTCAAATATTCGCACACACCTTGTAGCAAATTAATTTTGGGAATCAAAGTGTCAGCATAGGCTTGAGTAGTGTTTGGGCAGCCTGTCCTTTCAAAGGCAAGCATCCAATTACACTGAGCACATTCATCAGCCTAAAATATCTATAAAACAAGTGCCTCTTCAACTGGCTTACCAACAGATTATGCCATGACATCCTGGGCTGATATCTCCCAGGTAACAGCAAGTTCTATGTTACCACAGGCTTCCTGACCCTTACCAGGAAAGTCCAGCCACACACAGAATTCCTACATCCCCTGTGCCATCAGCAAGTGATGCCAGCCATGTATCACTGTCTATGCACCTGCTTCAAGGGCAGCAATCTAAACTGTGACTTTTACCAAATGCCTTCATTCTGCCAGGAGCTAATTTCTCCCTCAGGTCCTCCTGACATTTCCATGGATCAGAAACTGTTAATTAAACACTTTCAGTCATGTCCTTTCTCCCTGTTTGCATCCTGAATGCAACACCAGTGCAGCTGTAAGCAAGAACACCTCGTCTGCCTTGCTTCCAGCTGGGTTTGACCAAAGCAAGGAGCAGGCAGACCTGAACTCATCCATTCATACCCAAGACCCTTCTCCAGAGTCATAATGGACAAGGGAATCCTTACAACAACCTGGTACAGCAATCACGGTGCTATTGAGATCCTCCAGGAACACATACAGAGAATCCAGTAATTGCAGCTGTATTGCCGTGGGTACACAGACGTCAGTCGTGCAGCTCTACACTTGGAGATTTGCAGCTGTGCTTGGGGGGGTTTCAACTGGCACACAGGGAGCCTGAAAGCTACTGCAGATGCCTCAAACCAACACACTGAAAGTTTTCAGCTTAATTTCAAGATGATCCTTTTCCGATAGATTTTTATCTTATGTATACTGAAAGCTCTTGCTCTCCTGGAGATTTTGTTTAGAATTATTTTCATGTATTTTGCTTACACGCTCAGGAGAAATACTTTAAGTAAACCTGCTCCTTTAACTGTTTGCTTAAGTGGATGCTATTGCAATGAATTATCTTTCTTTAGCCACAGCTGCCTCCCAATGGATTTCTTCTGTTTCTTACAGGGAATTTCACAGCAGTCTCTCCAATCCAACAGAACTGACAAACTACTTTAGTTTAGCGAGGCTCCATGCTGGGTGAGTCCCAGAACCTCCTATCCTTTACAAACAGCATTTCTTTTGAAAAGGTGCAAAGAGTTTGTTTCCATATGCTCACTATTTCTCAATACTGCTGTTCTTACAAACTAGTAAATGAATGCCTCCAGCTAGCAGTAACATTTCTATCAATGTAACAGCCCAGCCCACAGGGATCTAATTTACTGAAACTGGTTAAGTGCTACACAAACATCATCTAGAGAGATTAATTGGCTGTTAAAGTTTGATTGCTTTGCAATCCCTTGGTGATGGTTGGAAAATGAAAAAGTGATCTTTTGTCATTACGTAAATACCTTAAGGTACAGTATATATGCAGGGCTTTGTGTAGATTTTATAAACACAGCAAGTCTTCAGTGGGTAAGAGAGCTGTGACCCATTTATTTATACTGAAGTTTATTTAGTATATTCATTATGGATGACATTTTCCTGAAGTTTATTTAGGAACAAAGTCTTCCCAGGCTGTAATTAATCCAAATTAAAACACATTTATGCTGATCATTAAAGCAATTTGTTGCAGACAAGTTTCCATTTGATCATTTCCCAAAGTCTGTATTACTGTATTCTGAATCTTCCATTTCCTAAGTGCAACTTTGCATTTCTTCTAAAAAAAAAAGAAAAAAGTTAACCATAACCCAGATACCCCCAGCTCCTGGAATTTCTCCACGCTGAGGTTCCCTCAAGTTATACAGGAATTTGGTATCACTCTTCTATTAGTTAGTTTTCTCAATTTCTGCTTTGTAAAGCTCTTCCTTAACCAGTAGTTTATAACTCTGGTTTTCTCATGGGGAGAGCCCTAATCAGATGTGAGGGAGTGCACAGAGCAGCTCAAAGCTCTGTTCACTGACCATGCTACAAGATTATAGGAGGAATCAGAACTAGAGACACCAGCCAAATGAGCTGTCAGTGTGATTATTTCATGTAACTTCAGCAAATAAAATAGCTGATTTACACTGTGCAATTCCATGGATATAAGAAACTACTTTTTCTTGACAAACTGTCATAGTTTTTTCACAAGCTATCTCATTGACAGCACTTATACCTAAAATGCCTACAGGCATGCCTAAATGGATAGGTACCCCTCATTATTGTTAGCATCAACATTTAGGGTGATATAGTAAGGATCAGAAATATGTAGGCAATAGAGTAAGAACAAGTGATATTAAGATCAGAGTGGAATTACTGAAATCACTATTAGCAATGTGAACAAGAAAAGAAACTTCTTGTCTTTCAGATTCAGGTGAATTTGAAGCTCTTGCATAGTAGGAAAAAGTCTTTTTAATCTTAGGCTCAGAATAAGAAATTCTCAGCATATCACATTAAATTCCTCTTCCACTATTATCTGACTAGATATCCATAATGGTTCAGCATCTGGATTGCATGCAGAGCTGTAACACAAAGGGTGGGGAAAAACTAAGAGCCATAGTACAGATTTCACATAAAAAGTTCTAAACCAGACTTTCCAAGGCAGGGTGCAAATTTAATCAATTTGCAGATAGTCATACATTCATAGTCTGGATATATGAACAAATCCCCACAAACACTTTGCTGTATGGTGTACACGTGTGTGCCAGCCCATTTACTGAGGAATTTGCGCAGTTCTGAAAGGAGGAAGTCTGAATAAACAGTCTCCTCCAGCTGGGGTGTAGGGTAGGGGATGGGTGTTAATCTGTAGTGAAGTCTCCAGCTGACACAGGAAAATAGGTAACAGCCTTTTGGAAAAAGTAATGGAGTAAACACCCATGATTCTGTGCATTAACAGGCACTTTTAAGTTACTATCACAGAACAAAGTGCTCAGATAGCATGGTGATGAGCTCGTCATAAAAGCAAAGAACAAGTACCAACTTACGGACTAAAAGGTTCTTACAGAACTGTCCATCAAATGGGCATGGATATAGTTTGTTTAAAAAAAAAAAAAAAAAAAAACCACAAAACACAACAAAAGACACCAACACAACCCCAGGAAAAGCATCTCTTGGCATCGAGGTGCCGAGCTCAGTCCTTTGGAGTGCCTTATCTGCCTTGTTAATTACAGCTTTGAACTTGTCTTTGGCCATGGCATTAAATCTTGGGGGAGGAAGCAAGGAGTTTGAAGTTTGGAAACCAAGTTCTTCTAAGCTAGATGCAAATGCCTGGAGAGCCACTCACTACCCAGGACCACTTAATCAGAGATGCCACTTGCAACCAAAAGATTATCGCTGGATTTGGCAAGTGAGATATGCTGGAGGCCAAGATTAGTGGGGAATAGGGAATGCGCCATTTGGAGCTGCTAATTTTCATCTACCAAGCAGATCTTGTGCAACCAAAGCCTGAATTTGCACTCTGCACTATGGGTGAACACACCAAATCCTACTTTAAATTATTTAAAACTATCATACAGCTGGCACAGATCATGTTTGTGTAAAATAGCCCACTCGAAACCTCCGATTGCTTATCCTGTTCAGATTACATTCCCTCACTCATTCCTGTATTTAAATGAAATGGTTTTAAAGTAGGCACCTATATCACTTAGGAAAGAAATACACTTTAAAAGAAGTAATAAAACTGTCACCTTTCTGCAGTGAAAAGGATCCTAATTGCCTTACGCTTACTAACACCTCCAAGATTTATGGTGCCAGTTGGATTCATCTCCCTCATATCCCATTAAGAGTGGCTATTTCCTGTCAAAGATACACTGAGCAGACCCTGTGCTCATGCTCTAACCAGCAGATAACGAGAATGGCAGCTCCCTTATTTACACTGCAGTCCTCTGGCAGTAACACTGTTTGCCTTCTTTGCTGCAGCTGCGCATGTTGGGATCAGCACTTCAAGGATTTTTATGTTCACTTGAAAGTGTCTTTCCCAGGCAGCATGCTCTGGAATCTCACCCATTATATATGATGCCTTAAACTGCTCCCCCCCTTTTATAGCTTCCTAACTGACTGCTTTGCAATTTATGAGCAGAAACTTAAATGATCTGAATCTCCTGTATCTAATTGCAGCAAGGGAGGCCTCATCATTTATTGTGCCTTTTCATTGACTTTTAGCCTTGAAATCTTTGCTTTGTACAACATTGTTAGAGGCAATTACAGTACACGTGTAAAGCCTGGATTCCACCACAGATCCTAAAATCTCCCACTATACTATAGAGTTCCTTCAGAACCTGTAAGGCTTTACTGATGGTTCCAATTTCCTTTTTGAAGTTGGCCATAAGTAATTTCCCCTCCCCGAGTATATTGGGTTGTTCAGGGGTGGGGGTGAAAAGGCATTTGTTAAACTAATACCCCATTTTTTGAAGTTATAAAGATTGCTTAGATGAAAATATGTCCTAATATTTAAGATATATTCAAGACCGGATTTTTGTCATCTGGCTTCTATTGAGAACAGCAAAACACTGATGGCAAAAGAGCTGCCAGCACTTTGCAATGCCCAGCATCATCTCTACACAACTTTCCTCACAGATTTCATGATTCTGGAAGGATCTCTTTGCCTTTTCATACTCCTTTGCAGACTGCCAATGGGACTGGTTTGTACTTCAGGAGGTAAACAGTTAATCATATGATATTTTTTCCAAGTGTTCTCTCATTTGGGCCATTAAAATTCACTTAAACTTTAAAACAGCTTCTAAGACTTTCCACATGAGTGACATCAAACAGTGCAGTCTAAAGTTTTCCAGTATGTTACTTGACCCCCTCAAATGAAAGCATTACATGTTAGTCACATTCTAGACCTCAGGAATCTCTTAAACTGAGCATTTTTGTTTTGTTTTAGTCTGACTCAAGCTTTTAATCTCCATTTCCCTACGCAATACTGGTAGATACCAGTTATGCTTGCCACATACTATTAACCATTTCTATTATCTTGAAACAATTCCTGTGTTGTTTTTCTAGCAGAAACATATCTGAATAATGATTAAAAAGGCATCTTTGCACTTCTAGTGTATAGTTACTGCACCTGCAAGTCTTTCATTGTAAGTGTGAATAATTTTTCCATATTTTTCAATTATTGCTTTCTAACTGAAAGAATTACTAGAGTGCCTTGCACTACATTTCGGATTTCTAAATCTAAAGTAACCAGAAAGTTATTTGACTTCCATAGGTAGCCCAGGGAAGGGCTTCCTTAGTCCCGCAATTTAATATATCCACTGCTTATTAATTTGTTTTAGCAGTGATTAAATTGAAACCATATACTAGATGCCTTTTTCAGTTATGCTATAGAAAAATTTTTCCTTAACGAGTTTAGTTTATTTTATAAGGTTGAAAAAATAAAATAATTAAGTCAGACATCACAAGAGCTTATGAATATTTACTTTCACATATCCTACCCTGGCATACTACTTTTCTTCTATGATGTTTAGCTTAATGCATTCATGCTATCACAGACATACGAAACTTGAAATATCAAACTTGTGCTCACACTCAAACAATTTAGAATTTGATTCACAAGATATATCACATGTAAATGTGAAAGAGTTTAACAGCATTCTAATCCTTTGTACTGAAAAGTACAAAAAAAAAAAAAGAAAACCAACACCACACTTCCCATTTTTGCACTGAGCTAGACTTTCTTTAGACCTCTTTGGTGAAGGAGGTATTGCCAACTTTCTAAAGCAACAGAGGATTTAAATTATGAGAGGCTAACTTTTAAGCTCTCTGCTCAAGTGAGAGAGTAACACAGCTACGTGTGTTAGAGAAGACTGATAAAGGAGTAGACAAAGTAAAGCACTGCACAGATTCTCCATTTTCAGTTTTATTAAGAGCAGGGCATAGAGGGATAAGTTATACCATTTTACCCTGGGGAAAAAAAAAAAAAGATGTGTGAGAGAAGGGTTGAACAAGGCCATTAAACACATTTTCCTTGTTAATTCCTATGTTTTTCAACACAACATAGAACCACAGAGTACTGTCTGAGTTTTGCCACAGTACCATAGAAAGAAATAACACTCCTTATGTATCAAGGAGTCCTGCTGAGCAACACTTGCACAACAGAAAACCGTATCAGAGCACTTACGTCAGCATTAGTAAAGGGACACATAAGTTTTGTTTCTAATAGAAATAAAGTGACAGCTCTTATCATCCACAGTTCTTTCTCACCCAATTCTCCTTATGACTTTTTAAGCAAGAACAGTAACCTCATTCGCACATGCCAGAATAAGCACAAAGAGTGTTGTTACGGCCCATTTTGTTCATTTTTTCTTATTAAACTCTGACATACAAAGACCAAACCCAGACAAAATATGACATGCTCCACACTGAGGACCTGCCTTACCCTAGCAAGCGTCTGTATCTAAATATCATGAAGTGTTATATAATCAATCTATACCAACACACTGACTGTCTGCAAATTTTCAATTTTCATTTCGGGGGGGGGGGTGGAGGGGGAAGACAACAACAAAACCAAAAAACCACACACAAAACAAATTTGTGGTAAAGCCATTCTTAGGTTAATCCATTGTAGAACAAACTTCCAAGATATCAGACACTTCAAATTAACTAAATTTGGACATTCCTAGAAACATTTAAAAACAAGCTTTCTAAACATAGCCCTGATCCTAGCACTATCTGGAGATGCTGATCAATTCTGAAAACAAACAGCCCTGGCACTGTGTTTAAAATAGCCACAAGCAGTAAGCATTCATCTCTTAGCACAGCCTCAGAATTACAGTATTTCTTGTCATTCCTGAAGGAATTGCTCTAATATACTTGACACCATTTGTGTGGCATGTACATGAGCACAGAGCACTAATGCAGTTTCCAGGTAATTTCACCTGTGCCTTTTTTGTCTAGTTTTCACTAGACAGTTGCAAATGTCTGACTCTAGTGTTATAATGTCTAATTTATTCATATCAACTTTACTGAACACCACAACTCCACTGATGTGTCACTCTGGAGGATCCATGGCTCCAGTAGCCCAAGGTACTTTTCAACTGTCTATTTACTGAAGCAATGTTTAAAAAAGGAAAAAACAACCAGAAGGTAGAAAAAAGAAAAAACCACACACACACAAATGCAAGAGCTCTCAGGAGACTGAATTTAACAGCAATTGTAGACCACAGAGTAAAGACCTTCCTCCCTCAAGTGATCGCTGTAATTTCTTCAAAAGAAGTACAAATAGCATTTAAATTTCTTTAAAATAAGGTTAATTAAACTGGAATGTCTCACTACAATTTCTTTCCCTTAACTTAGGAATAAAAAAATACTCCAAACCCTGAAACGTATCAAAAATTTTGACAATCAGTTTGTTCAAAACATTTGTTCACATCTCAGGTTACAAAGGAAATCTTTGCATCATTTTCATGCATATGGGAGTATTATAAGGACATATTAATATTCCCCTTAAATTTCTCTGTACTTGAAGCTGAATATCCCAGCCCTTCCAAATTACACAAAGAAAAACTTGGCATGAAATTCACGTGGATGTGGGGTTTTGGTTATTTTTAACAAGTATTTCAAGTACTTTTTTCTCTCTTGCCATGCAGCTAGAACTAAAGAACATTTCAGTCAAAGTTTAAAAAGGCATTTGACTGAAAATTGGAAATGGTTAACATTCTGATGCAATTTTAACTGCCACGTGAATATCTAATTGGGCAATCTCTTGCCTTAATGGACTGTTTCGAAGTGCTCTGTCCTCAAAGCTAATGACTGATTCAGCACTGCATCAGCCCACTTTTACAGTAGAACTAACTCAGATTACAGTTCTTATCAATTTTAATCCATATGATCTTATGAGTTCCTTCAGAAAGCTCAGCCATTTACCTGAACCCTGTAAATAGATATTTCTCACATATTACCAGGGAAAGTGCTTAGGGAGGGAAGCTATGTGTGGTGTGGTCTGTGATATAAGACCACCTTAAAGCATTAGGTGTTGCAAAAGCCAAATAACATTTAGGTAAAACAATTTTTCCCCACCAGTGCTGTTTTATGGTTTTTAAAGTGCTCAGGCAAGCGACTGCTAGTAAAATACCACAGATACGGTCATGATACTACACAAACTGCAGCATACCCCATGAATCTCACTGTGCTGTAGTATGCAAAAGTGGTGGGTATATTTTAAATTTCATATAATCCCATTATCTAGCAACACACAATACAGAGAACTGTATAGTTTCCAAAGACAGGCTCCTGGCACATAAAAAGTTATCTCCTTACTAATAAATTGGGCAACTTTCATTATGAACCAAAAAAAAAAAAAAAAAAAGATATTGCTCCCTTCCAAACTTAGACAAATTTATGGGCTCAGAAGAATGAGGTAAATGTTATCTGCTCAAAAAGAAATTTCTGCACAAACAATGTCTCCATTCATTTTCCTGATCGGCCATCTGTTCTGGTCTCCTCACGAAGATCTACAGCTTCTTGCCATCTTTGGTTCTTAAACATTCCTTTCTTTTATAAATAAGGAATAAATGTGACTTCACCTACCTTTGGATCTGACTCACTGATATTTTTGAAGAATGTATAGCACAGTGGACACATCCAACAGTTCTACCTCTCCCTACGTTGGGGGAAGTCAGTCAGTAGGTCAGTAATGACCCTTAAATGAAGGCTACAGGCAACAGAGACCCAGTGCCAGGACTGGATTGGCCAGAGGGACACAGGAACCTTAAGAACTGCTGAGGCTGCAGAACATGATCTATAGTTTGACTCATGTACAAATGTGTGAAGAGGCCTGTAAACACACACAGGTTATGGAATAAACTGTCTTCGCTAGTTGCAAACTTAGTTATGTTCTATAGGAGTGTTGTGGCCCAAAATGAATGGCAAAGAAAGTCACTGTTTTTAATAGCTTTATCATGACTGTAGAAAAAGCTTCTTCTCTCATAAAGATGTTTCATATTTATTAAGTGACCTGACCTATTCATGACATACATTTAAAAATTCATTAAGCACTGCCAACAGTAGTGCAGTAGAGGGGCAAAGGACAAAGACTGTCAGTTAGTTAAGGTCTAACCAGACCGAAAACATACAAGGATTAGTTTGTGCTGAAGTTTAAGAGGGAATACAAAGTTTTAGGTTGCTAATAGGGTTTAGGAATTGGGGTCGAAGTAGAACTAGCTGTTTGTTCTGAGCCATGACTGTATTCTAACTTAAACCCTTCCTGTGGAATATTGAATCAAGTCCATCTGCATCTGAACTGAGACTATGACTACGGGTTCCAACATCACAAACCCACAGCAATGGCAGCAGAGCCCCTGAAGAGATGCAGTCATGAACAAGTTAGTAGGCATGGACTAAGGTCTGCAAGAGCATTATACTCCCAGCTTCAGTGGTTTTCTTTTCTTCTTTGCACTAGCACTTGTATTTTTACTATGTGGCAAAAATATCTAGAGGCGTAGGTTGAAGAGGTTTTAATCTGTGATTTGTTTAACTTCAAAACAATAAATAAAAAATAAAAATCAATTAGAACAGCCAGGAAAAGAGAGCTGCTTTTGTTGGCTGCAAATGAAGGAGTCAAATATATCCTTTCATAAACAAACCTCGTCTGTACTAAGGTTTCTTGTAAGAACAGGCAGGCTTCAAAAGGGGTTCATAGGTTTGGTTTAGAATAGGAACCCAAAAGTTCAGAAAATTCATTTGTCTGCAAAGCAGAGCGGGAAGTCCCAAGAGAACAGCTTGAGTGAGACTTTCTAGTACTTACCATGTCTGTTCAATCACAATGGTACTGTAAAAACAACCTCTCAGGGTGCTTTTCAGGAAACCAGACATTTTCTGCTGAACCAGCCAGAACCCATTAGTTTCAATACCTAAAATGATGAAAAGAGAAGTTGGCTGCCCTCAAAGGTAAACAAAGGTCAAGGTGGAGCTTGGCAAGCAGCTATTTTTTGGTTAAGTACTACCCAAAAAAAAAAAAAACTTCTTTCATGCAGAACTGCTCAAATTAAAGGAAGGAATTTACATAAACAGTTTATAAACTATTTTGTTCATCTTCCAGGAATAATCTAGTTGATGAGTTTATTGGCAGAAACATCAGATCAGAACACTTTTGGGGAAAACCAAAAAAACGTGATTTGTATGTCTAATAACATGAAGCCATAATATTCCATTTCAACCTGACCAACTAACTTGTCCAAATAAGAGGCCTACAAGTCTTTAAAGATTTTATTTAGCATCAAACAAATTGCAAGTTATCTGCAGTCAGAAGTGAGAAAATAAGGTTAAAAGTCAATAAATAAATTATATCCTGCATATTCTCCTCTGGATAATTTTATCCAAATTGGCTTCCTGTTCCTTGATCCACAGGGCTACATCTTTTGCAGTTGTAACAGCCTCCATATTTAGATATCCAGGAGAGAGGATGGGAATACATGTTGCAATGGAAAAATTACAAAAAAGTCTTTCAAAATACATTTATGCTGTTACAAAGAAACAAGAATCTTGACTGACAAATCTTCCTAGGCCTCAATTACTAATCCATTAAATCAGTACAAGTGTTCAAAGCTAATATTTGCAGGCTTCCTGCTTTTGAGTGTATAGATGGAGTTAATAAAACTACCAGGACTGGGGTAATGAGAGTCCTTTTGCTCTCCTTTTCTTTCCACCTTCTAGACAATCCCATTTTAATTGCTCCCTAACCCCACATACATCTTTTCTCCTCTTCTGGTGCTTAGTTTTCTGTTCTCCAGCCCACTTTTAGCTCCAAGGCAAGATAGTAGCTGAAGACTGTCAGAGAAAGGGAAGGAAGACTGGGAGGAAATGCCTTTCCCCTGCAGCCTGTGACTGAGAAAAACAGGTTTTCAGAAGTTCTCTGCTTTCTCATCTCAGGCAGTGCCAGAGCAAATAACCAGGGAAAGCAGTCACCTGAACCCATGGCCAGACTCCCACTTAACACACCCCACTGGCCTCTGTTTGCCAGCAGATGTGATCAAACATGTTCCTAGCTCCAGGGTTCCCCAGCTGACAAATTTTATACATCAGCCTTCCACAAAAATAGAAGGAAATCAATCACAAGTGTTACTCATACAGTCCTAAGAATCAGCTGCTTATGATGCCACTGGCTTGAGGATGGATACAGCAAGGGGACTGGAGGTGATACCTATTTGCCCTCTTTATGGAGCAGAGGTTGATCAGAGGAATCTACCTATACCTATGGCAAACAAAAGCCTTGGAATGATGCAAATCAAAGTGTCCTTGCCTTAGAAAAACATTACAAATAGATACTTCACTTGTATTTAGAAATAAAAGGCATGTTTTGACCCAGGCAAGTTCAGGCTCGGTTGCCCCTGACCTTGACTAATCTTTTCTTGGCATGTTTTTTGTGTGTATCATCTCCCTAGAGCACAGCACACAGAGAGCTTCCAGTTGCTAATGCAGCTCTTCTTTCCTAAACATGCCCAGATGAAGAGTTGGAATCTAGATTTTCCATGAAACTTATTGTCAGACCTTTAAGGGCAAGGGAAGACTGGAGGACTAAAATGAAGATATTTAGAGGAAAAGAGAGAGGAACAAGGAGAAGGTAAAATTGAAAGATCCAAGTTCCCAGAGGGGAGACTAAAACAAGGAAGAATAGGAAAGAAAATGAGAAAGAATTAGTACAGAAATCATTCCTCAGTAGAAGTCCTGCATCCTAGGAGTAAGTGAAAGAGGGTTTCTCTAGAAAAAAAAAAAAAAAACAACAAAAAACTAAGTGGCTCCATCACACATCAATATTTGCTTCTGACTCTGCACTTTCCTGACCTACCCTACAAGAGCACTTGGAATCACTGCTTGGAAGGGCTCCAAATATTTCACCCCTTAGTATTTATCATTTAGTCTTTCTTAGACAAGATCACACCACTTATTTTTGCAAAATCTAAACCTATTAGATATCACTGAATGTGCATCTCTTAAGTTATCACAGTGACATTCTCAGAGAAGTGTCTGTCACACAGCAAGACAAATCAGCATTTGGTTCATCAATGAGCAAGAACTGGATACACAGTGCTCTAGAGCCTACAGATGAGGTGTAATAAGCTGCCCTAGCCAAAAACCCTCATCCCTGCCCTAGAGCTACACTTTATCAGATAATTCACATTCATACAGCAACTTCTATCCTATGATCCCAAACCCACTTTATAGGCCATACATCCAGGAAAATTTACATATTCATATATACTCTCCCACAGATGCAGCCACATCAAAGTCAGAAGTAATATTCCATTTTCTCCAAGAGGTGAGGGTGAAGCATTTTTTAAGCCAGATTCCTTCTGCTAACCAGACAAACACCACATGCTAAGTGACAGAAAATTTCTTATACTGGAATAATATCTTAATTACTGCTTAATTTTGCCAGTTCCTATGAATCATGAGGAAAAGATTAAAGCAAAATAAATATTGGTTCCTTGTCCTATTTACAGTAATCATCTCAAACAATGAAGCTACTCGAGTCACATTATTTAAAGGTGTATGTGGTTATATTTTTCTCATTAAGTTTGCAGAGAACTCCCTGAAAATGAGGTGTTAGTTTGAGGTCTAAGAAGCAGTTGTGCCCATCCTACCAATACAATGCAGTTTTTCCTGAAAATTCATGTGCAAGCTGTTCCCAATGACAGGCATGAGCAGAGCGGCAGTGGAGAGCTGAGAGTATTGCAAAGCAACAGCAGACTGTAAGCCTGACAGAGAGATCAACAACCTTACATTTATCAGCAGCTAAAGATTTTCATAGTGTGGTGAAAAAATAGAAAAACTTCACCACCCCTCAGCCCCTCTTCAGAACACACCTCTCCTGAAAATTGGCTACTAAATTCATTTTCCAGGAGAGCCTTAAGTATCTAAAGCAAATGACACCATACTACATCCTTCTGGTATTCCTTTCATCCCAGAGGATACTGCATCATTTAAATCAAATACTTGTGTTTTCACTCTTGCTTTTTCAATATCCAGATGTTTGAGCACTACTATCAGTGGTTAGAAGAGAATGGAGCCAGAGAGGCACGATGAATAGCATGAGGATGAGTGGGCAGCATTTCAAAAAGTCTGTGCTTTAAATCCATTAGTATTCAAGAGGTTTAAGTGCCATGATGCTCAATTCATTTTATCACAGTGATTTAAATAGCCTGTTCTGCCACTGTAAGTCAGATAATCAAGGGCATGAACATTTTAGTTATAAAAGCTTCTACAGCTACAACACTGGTTGATAATTATAGGTGTGCAATTTTATGGAAATAAAGCTTTCTTTTAAATGAAAGCCCAGATTTTTCTTCCTTGAGCCCAGAAAATTTATTTACAGAAAATGAAAGTAAGACATGCTGTTTCCTAGGAAAAAAATTTCATCTACAATAATACCTCACAAAAAGATACCCAAGTCATACTTTTGCTGGCCTTTGAAACAAAAGCCTCCATTCAAGTGAAAGAAAAGCAAAACAGTTCACACACAAATACACTTGACAGTATGAGTCTTTCAAGAAACACTGGAATAACAAATAAAAACAAGCATTTTGGTGTAATCTCAGTATCTATCTGATCTGAATGTCATAAAGGAAGAGCAGAAAGAAAGTTCAAATATAGCTTAAACTCTAGGTGTCTTTAAAATGGTGTCTTTGACACACTTCATTATAAAGGACCTCAAAAGCTCCTTATTGGTTTTCTTTATAAATTCCATTTCACCCCTTGCCTGCATGAACCCAACTCTCCAATGGAATGTTCAGCTTGTTAAGAGCAAGTACCAATACTGGGGAAGAAACTGTGTGCCATATTCAACCAGATCTATGAGGAAAGATATGGTGATATTAGAGTTCAGGTACAACTCTTCTCTTAAAGGACAAAATAAAACCAAACAAAATGAGTCTCTCGAGTTCAGAATGAAGGACAGAGCACAGTTTTCCTTCTGTGAAATGCCAGCAAGACACAGCCCTGCCATAAGTGCAATGCACAGGCACTGGCTTGCTCCCAAGCCTGGGAAAAACATCACAGGCTGAAGAAAGCCATAGAAGCACACTTGATGTTTCTGTGGCAATCTGTTTTGTACCCAGGGGTTTCCTATGCAAAAAAAAAAAAAAAGAAATCAAAGCACACAAATAATTGCAGATTAGTGGAGATGAACATGTTTCAGTTCTGTTAGAGCCCAAAGATTTTAAGACAGAAGTAGTACCAGGATGACCCACCATCCAGCTCATAATTCCCTAACAATATGACAAGCTGGCTTGACAACACTGCTTGTAGAAGATATCACTTTTATGTAAAACACATACGCACTTTCACAAAGGGTCACACAAAGAAAGAGCAAGCAATGCAACATTTTTCCACGTCATCAGCGTGAAACTCCACCAAGAAGCAAGACTGACTTCTAAAGCAACTTATTAAAAATAAGTTTTCTAGCTGTTTTCTGAATTTCAAAGCAAGCAATAGAATCTGAGTTGCAGCAAGTTCTCCCCAGAACATTCTCATCCTTCACAAGCCCTTCCTGTTGTGCCTGAGGCTTGGCTGTGTGATCCCTGCTCTTTGCATAAGCTCCTCACTCTTAAGTACCCTCTTCTGCCGCTCCTTACCCACTATGTGCCACAGTCAGCAAATCTCTCCTGTGACTGCAGTTCAGTAGAGCACTTTCCCCCCCTCCATCCAGAGTATTCATCCATTCATTCCTTAGAGAAACTATCCCAAGATGAACAGCTAGAAAGGGCATCTTGAAATCAGAACAGCTACCCTGACAGTTTCAATGGTCTCCAAGAAGCCATCTGAGAAAAGGCAGCCTTCCACCAACCAAATGGGTTGCTATTTTTGAGTTAAAGTTCAGCACTGGTATTCAAGTACTATGCTAATAGTGCAAGAGAGAACACAACTAGTGCAAGTTATAGAAGACAGCAGAACAGCAAAGAGTCTCACCACAGATGTTTTTCCTGCACTATGTTATTTTCCAGAAAATGCAGTTATCTTGAACAGCATATACTAATGCCATGGAGTTCCCATTTCCAGAGTATGACTTATAAAATGTTTTTAGGCCAGTTTTTCTTCTCCATTGCTGATCTCAGGCCTCTTCTGAATTCATCCATCTGCTTGCTTACACTTGAGACTGTCAGGAATACAGTTATTAAACCCAGTTATAAATCAAAGCTTTATCAGTACTGCTCCTAAAGTTCAATCAATGTTTCAAAGTTGCCTTTTCAATCCTTAAGTAATAATAAATAGTAGGAACACTATTACCCCAATGATGACCATTTCTGTAACAAAAGCTTCAGTTAACTAGTTTCATCATATTCAATTGGTTAAAAGGAATGCCCTTCTGAACCATTTCTTTGGATAAGTTCAATGTACATTGGTTTTTAAATTACTACCAAGTTAAAGAGCAAACCGTGCTCTGAGAATAAGTGGAAAGGGTTACCATTAATTCCTTTTTCATTTTTTTAAAGTAATACATAATATTACCGAAAAACCTACTGGCAGGAACAACATGCAGTTGCCAAAGATCTTTGATCTTAAGCAGTAATTGCCACACCATGTTTAGTGAAGTGATTTATGATCAGACAAAATTCACAACTTCACATATTCCAGTCACAGGCACTCTTTAAGGCAATTGGCATGACTATAAGTGGCTTGCCATAGAAAATATTTCCTAAAAAAACCTTGAAAAACAGGAGTCCACCACTCAGTGACAGAGTAATGGACCTCAAGAATCTCAGCTTGCTAGACAGTTTTTTTTCAACCCTATCTTTTCTCCTGAATACTTTACAGTCTTAAGTAGTTTGTTGTCTACACATACTAAGCACCTCTCAGCAGCAGCACCTTTCCATATTCCAACACCGTGAATGCTGAATTACATCAGCTTCCTGCTCCTGGCACAGATCCAAACACTTTGACCAGCCCATCCTTTCTTCCAGTTAACTTCTTGGGTAAAAGTGGTTGCTGCTTTCATAATCACACATTCATGAGACTGCAAATGCTTTGGCACAATATATCTTTGGTTGGCTTACACCTGCTCGAGCTTTTTCATAAAAACAACTACCTTCAACTATGATGAAAATTTTGTTTGCTTGATAGACCTGATCAAACCCTAGAATCAATCGTTAGCAAGTGTTTTCAATGATACAAGCAGTGGCTTTGCTGCTCTTTGTTAGCCATTGGTAAGCTGGTGACGGGATACTTGAAGTATTTCCAAACAAGAAAAGCTCTACTGATACCAATATACCACAAGATGCAGCATTTATTTAAATTTAACTTGAAATGGTTTGAATGACCTATTTGTACCTGGTCATTTAGAAAAATAATCAAGCAGCCAGAGAGAAAAACCCCTGCCATTCATACAGAAATAAGAGTGAGCCAAGTGTCAAGGCATCCACCACAAAGAGTGGATAGCAAAGGAGAACAGTTAACAAGCAGTTCATGGTGAAAATAAACAAAATGGGCTCTTGACTAAAGCAGCAAACATCAGCTGTGATAGTAGCAGTCAAGTTTCATTTGCAACTGAAAAATAAATACACAGTATTTATTAGCTCTTGCCCTGAGCAGCATCACTTTCAATTGAAACTTGATCAAAATGTCACCTAAGCATCTCTTGAATTAAAGTATGTTACTACATCATCTGCAATAAAACATCTAAGTATTATCAGCGTTTCATTCACAGTCAACTATAATTTAAAATAGTGATTCCCACAATTGTTTTTCCTGCTGAATATAAAGTTGTCCAGGAAAGGCTCAAACACACCCTTAGCCTGTAGTCCAGTGCTACCCCCAATTAGGCCAGGACAGAAGTCTGTAATAACTCAGTCCTTAATCAGATTTAGGCTTTTCCTGC